>NC_140992.1:57698795-58280650 GCF_052327205.1 Somniosus microcephalus
TGAAGGAGTGAGTGTAGAGAAGCCATATCATTGATAGTTAGAAGGAGATAAGGATGGAGTGAGGTGGCAAGACCAAGGGCCCGCCCTGTGTGTTGTAATTTGTTTTCATAGCATCACAGCGATAAAGAGTGTGAGGGCTGCATAGTCGAATAGTTAGATGAATGTGACCATAGAGAGAGAGGGAATGGGTAAGGGAGCAGGGGTGTCAGTGTCAAGTGGGATGTGGAGGAAGAGGTTGTCAAAGCTGAGTGCTGGTGAGGAGAGGCAATGGGGATCAGATTGAGGGCGATGGGAAAGTCATACTCACTTTTCCAGTGCGCAGAAGGTCATGGAACCTTTACCTGCACTGCAGCCAGGTTCTGCGGCACATAGACAAAGAGTTGACCTCCTGGCCCACTTGCATCCACACAGCTTTCGTCTGCTGGGGAGGCTTCTTCCTCCCTGAGGAAGGGAAGAGCACCTCCTTATTTCCTCTTGCTCCCTCCACCAGAGCTTGCAGGGCGGCGTCATCGAACCTTGGTGTACACTTTGGCCTACTGCTGGATATATTAGCTGGAGGAATCTATCACAGCAAAGGGCATAAGGTTTGCAGTCTGCAGAAGAAGCAAAGCTGCTTGCAGGCCTTAAATCCAGCAGCACTCTTGACATCATCTGAGGTGACTTTCAGGATGGAAAGACTAAGTGGGCCAGGGGTTCCCGCACGCTTGAAATCAATTGCCCAATTAGGGGAAAATCACATATTTTTCCCACATCAAATTGGAGTTGGGTGGCTAACAAGAAAAGCGGCTGAAACGCCCCCAGCCCACACCAATGGCAAAATCGAGCCCGTGCACTCCAGAACTAGCCGCGCCTCTAGCCAAGCTTTTCCAGTACAGCTACAACACTGGCATCTACCCGACAATGTGGAAAACTTCCTAGGTATGTCTTGTCCAGAAAAAGTAGGACAAGTCCAATCTGGCCAATTACCTCCCCATCAGTCTACTCTCAATTATCAGCAAAGCGATGGAAAGTGTCGTCAATAGTGCTATCAAGCGGCTCACCAATAACCTGCTCACCGATGCTCAGTTTGGGTTTGGCCAGGATCACTCAGCTCCAGACCTCATTACAGCCTTAATCCAAACATGGACAAAGGAGCTGAATTCCAGAAGTGAGGTGAGAGTGACTGCCCTTGACATCAAGGCAGCATTTGACCGAGTGTGGCATCAAGGAGCCCTAGTAAAATTGAAGTCAATGGGAATCAGGAGGACAACTCTCCACTGGTTGGAGTCATACCTAGCATAAAGGAAGATGCTTGCGGTTGTTGGAGGTCAATCATCTCAGCCCCAGGACATCGCTGCAGGAGTTCCTCGGGGCAGTGTCCTAGGCCCAACCATCTTCAGCTGCTTCATCAATGAACTTCCCTCCATCATAAGGTTAGAAGTGGGGATGTTTGCTGATGATTGCACAGTGTCCAGTTCCATTCGCAACTCCTCAGATAATGAAGCATTTCATCCCCACATGCAGCAAGACCTGGACAACATTCAGGCTTGGGCTGATATGTGGCAAGTAACATTCGTGCCACACAAGTGCCAGGCAATGACTATCTCCAACAAGAGAGAGTCTAACCACCACCCCTTGACATTCACCAGCATTACCATCACCGAATCCCCCACCATCAACATCCCGAGGGTCACCATTGACCAGAAACTTAATTGGACCAGCTACATAAATACTACAAGAGCAGGTCAGAGGCTAGGTATTCTGTGGCGAGTGTCTCAGCTCCTGACTCCCCAAAGCCTTTCCACCATCTACAAGGCACAAGTCAGGAGTGTGATGGAATACTCTCCACTTAGCTGGATGTGTGCAGCTCCAACAACTCTCAAGAAGCTCAACACTATCCAGGACAAAGCACCCCGCTTGATCAGCACCCCATCCACCACCTTAAACATTCACTCCCTGCACCACTGGCACACCGTGGTTGCAGTGTGTACCATCTACAAGATGCACTGCAGCAACTCGCAATGCCTTCTTCGACAGCACCTCCCAATCCCACAACCTCTACCACCAAGAAGGACAAGGGTAGCCGGCGCATGGGAACACCATAACCTGCAAGTTCTCCTCCAAGTCACACACCATCCTGACCCCCTACCTAACAGCACTTTTGGAGTACCTTCACCACAAAGACTTCAGCAGTTCAAGAAGATGGCTCACCACCACCTTCTCAAGGGCAATTAGTGATGGGTAATAAACGCTGGCCTTGCCAGCGACGCCCACATCCCAGGAATCAATTGAAAAAGTGAACGACAAAGAATATTTCAACTGACCGTCATCAAAAACATTACAGGACATTGTTACACTACATGACAAACACGTGATTTTCTATCTCCAGCACTTGTAACAATAAAAAAGTCAATCTTCCTTGTTCTGGCAGCTGCAAATATTCTCTTTTCCATGGTTAGAAGTCATCTGCCACCAGATTCATTGGCTTATTACCTCTAACATCATGACATCAATAATGTTATGGTGTCAGTAGCATCAAAGTTGTCTAATGAAAATGTTCAGATTAAAAGAGAGACCTGGAATTACATCATTAAACTTTATGCATTCGCAGAAAATGCATTTCCTATCAACATTTTTGTATTCCCAATTAGAATTTTATGGAATGCAGTACCTGATGAGAAAAAAAAGGAATAGTGCTAGGAGGTCCATAGCCCAAAATCAAAGTTGATTATACAAGTGCCTATAAACCATGGGGCAGATTTTGCTATTCCAGCACTTGGGGTTATTGCCAGGGTTTATCTTTGCTCTTCAGGATGATCCTGGGGTAGTGGGTGATTTTGGAATCTGAGGCCCAGTAGCGTTTAATTTGGCTAAACCAGTCAGTACCTACTTCCACACCATAACATCATCGCCCCCTCCCCCCGTCCTCACCATAAACGATCTGCAGCTGAAACCTTCATTCCGTGTCTTTGTCACTGCCAGACTCAACTGGCTGGCCTCACATCATAACATAAGAACATAAGAAATAGCCATGGTGTGGAGATGCCGGAGTTGGACTGGGGTGGACAAATGTAAGAAGTCACACAACACCAGGTTATAGTCCAACAGTTTTATTTGAAATCACAAGCTTTCGGAGCGCTGCTCCTTCGTCAGGTGAAGTGGAGAGATGCCTAAAGACACAGCTTATATAGTCAGAGAATAATGTCAGATGATTACAGGTAATCTTTCTAACTGCCATTTATCACACCTCGGCAGAGAGATAATCACAGCGATCAAAGGTGTGAATGTGTCCAAACAGGTTAGTCAGGAAAACATTACATCAAAGAACAATGAGGTGGGGTCACAAGGGGTCAAATGTTGCAGATGCTGGGGTCTGTATGAAAAACAAAAAACAGACAAAAAAACATTTTTTTTTGCTGGAAATCACAGCAGGTCCGGCCGCATCTGTGTAGAGAGAACAAGCCAACGACGACTCGAGTCTGGGTGACCCTATGTCAGGTGGGGTTACATGTAGCGTGACATGAACCCAAGATTGCGGTTGAGGCCATCCTCATGAGTGCGGAACTTGGCTATCAGTTTCTGCTCGACGATTTTGCGTTGTCGTGTGTCTCGAAGGCCGCCTTGGAGAATGCTTACCCGAAGATCGGAGGCTGAATGTCCTTGACTGCTGAAGTGTTCCCCGACTGGGAGGGAACACTCCTGCCTGGCGATTGTTGCGCGGTGTCCGTTCATCCGTTGTCGCAGTGTCTGCATGGTCTCGCCGATGTACCATGCTCCGGGGCATCCTTTCCTGCAATGTATGAGGTAGACAACATTGGCCGAGTCACATGAGTATGTACCATGTACCTGGTGGGTGGTGTCCTCACGTGTGATGATGGTATCTGTGTTGATGATCTGGCATGTCTTGCAGAGGTTGCTGTGGCAGGGTTGTGTGGTGTCGTGGTCGCTGTTCTCCTGAAAGCTGGGTAATTTGCTGCGAACGATGGTCTGTTTGAGGTTAGGCGGCTGTTTGAAGGCGAGTAGTGGAGGCGTGGGGATGGCCTTAGCGAGGTGTTCGTCGTCATCGATGACATGTTGAAGGCTGCGAAGAACATGGCGTAGCTTCTCCGCTCTGGGGAAGTACTGGACGACGAAGGATACTCTGTTGGTTGTGTCCCGTGTTTGTCTTCTGAGGAGGTCTATGCGATTTTTTGCTGTGGCCCGTCGGAACTGTCGATCGATGAGTCGAGCATCATATCCCGTTCTTACGAGGGTGTCTTTCAGCGTCTGTAGGTGTCCATCACGTTCCTCCTCGTCTGAGCAGATCCTGTGTATTCGCAGGGCTTGTCCATAGGGGATGGCTTCTTTAACCTGATTAGGGTGGAAGCTGGAGAAGTGGAGCATCCTGAGGTTGTCCGTGGGCTTGCGGTAGAGTGAAGTGCTGAGGTGTCCGTCTTTGATGGAGATTCGTGTGTCCAAGAATGAAACTGATTCTGAGGAGTAGTCCATGGTGAGTTTGATGGTGGGATGGAACTTGTTGATGTTATCGTATAGTTTATGCATCTCTCCACTTCACCTGACGAAGGAGCAGTGCTCCGAAAGCTTGTGATTTCAAATAAAACTGTTGGACTATAACCTGGTGTTGTGTGACTTCTTACATAAGAAATAGGAGCAGGAATAGGCCATTTGGCCCTTCAAGCCTCCTCCGCCATTCAATAAGATCATGGCTGACCTTCTACCTCATCTCCACTTTCCTGAACTATCACTATATCCCTTGATTCCCTTAATATCAAAAAATCTATCGATCTCTGTCTTGAATATTCTCAATGACTGAGCCTCCACAGCCCTCTGGAGTAGAGAATTCCAAAGATTCACAACCCTCTGAGTGAAGAAATTTCTCCTCATCTCAGTCCTAAATGGCCGACCCCTTATTCTGAGACTGTAACCCCTGGTTCTAGACTCCCCAGCCAGGAGAAACATCCTTTCTGCATCTGCCCTGTCAAACCCTGTAAGAATTTTATACGTTTCAATTAGATCACCTCTCATTCTTCTAAACTCTAGAGAATATAGACCTAGTCTACTCAATCTGTCCTCATAGGACAATCCCCCCATCCCAGGAATCAGTCTGGTGAACCTTTGTTGCACTCCCTCTATGGCAAGTATATCCTTCCTTAGGTAAGAAGACCAAAACTGTACACAATACTCCAGGTGTGGTCTCACCAGGGCCCAATATAATTGCAATAAGACATCTTTACTCAAGACTCTGTAAACTACAGCTCATCCAAAACCCTGCTGCCTGTGTCCTATTCCACACCAAGTCCCACACAGCCAATGAACGGCAAATTTTGGGGGGTACAAATTGAGTGCGTACCTGAATTCTTGATATGCACTCCCAGGCCATGAAGCTCTGCGCTAATGAGAAAATGCACCACTACATATTACATGTCATATAATATATTGTAATATACTACATCATAATACATAATATATTACAATCTCGGCATGTATATATTATTCATGCTTATTTTATATCTTCCAATATATAATTATTTTGCACAGAACTGGATTTGACTGTTTTCCCTTTAAGCTCAGAGCTGTTTGATTTACTTGTCCTCACACTCCAGATATTTTTGATGCATGGAAGATGGTTAAGCTCAGCGAGTGAGAGATTTTCTGTAATTCCCATATCTCTGAAATTAGTGCCAGTAACCTGCTGCTGTAGGCTAAATCCTGAATAACTAAAGCTCAGGCTCCAACTGGATTTACAGCACAAACTTCATAATTGATACGCAGCCAGCAAGCCAGTGGGAATAAGTCCCAGGTTTCCTGACAATAGCAGATAGTTTGGCCCCCTTATCTTCCAGCGCTGTAGACTTTGCGATTTACGATCCCTGTGGACGTGCACCAGATGTATTGGGAAATGTGTGCACCATCTCAAGTCAAATTGAGCATTTGCATTAGTTTGTTTCACAGTGGAACTAATGTTTCTTGTTCAAAATTAGATTGTTTGTGGTATTTGGCTGATCCACTTCATTTAAGCAGTATATTTAAATTTGAAATCAACAGTTATGTCTAAATCCATCTCTAATTACCTAAGTCTGTCTAAACTCTCAAGAGAACAGGGATAGGTATTGGATTCGGTTGAGGGCAATAACATTTGTTAACAGATTAGCCAAAAGAGCAATGGGGAAGATGTAGGTCTGTGTGGTAGTGGTAACAAGGTCTTTTTCAGCTATGTTAAGAGTCAAAATCCCATCAAACACTGTATCAGGCCATTGAGAGAATCTGCAGGGCAGACTTGGGTGGAGCCCTGAGCTATGACTGAAGTTTTAAATAGGTAACTTGCATCAGTTTTCACTGCTGAAGATAATGCTGTTACCAGTGTGGTTACATACAGGTGATCTTAAAACTAAATGTGCGGAATTGGCTGCAGAAATTGTCCTGGCTAGAATTAAGGCTGATAAAGCAGATTAGGTTGTTGACCCTGATGGCATTCACCCAAGGAGCTTGAAAGAAATGGTTATGCAAACCAGTGGCTTATATACTTAGCAGCTCACAGAGATCTCGGATTGTTCCCATGAACTGGAGAGAGCTTGGGGAGAAATTGGATAGCGACGGCCTGCCAGCATGACCTGAACACAGGGAGTAATCCCTGTGCCAGAACAGGTGGGCCCGAGTCTCACTCAATATTGGGCCTTGAGCCTCATTTAAATTAGACCGCCGAGTTGTGGACGCCTGCTGCATGTCCCCAAGCAGTTTGGCGGCGAAGCAAGGGGGATGTGTTCGATTGGGAGGAGGTGATCAGGAGGGGAATAGGTGATCGGGAGTGCAGGGGGCCGATCGGGACCGTGGGAAGGGCCCGATCGGGGGTTCGGCAACGGTCTTTGAGACTGTTGCGGAGCACTCCTGGTCCTCCCAGCTCCACATTAAGATAAGAATTTTTTTTTTTAACCTACTTTTTTGGTGGTGGTCTTCAGCAGTTTCTTTAAGAGCCGCTGGTTAGGCCTCATGTAGACTTGGTGATCTTAAGCCCAGCAGGCATGACACCGCCTGCGTTCATGGCAGCACAATTTTGGGAAGGGGCCATGGAAAAGTGTTAGGCCCTTTGCATTTGCAAAAAGAGAGCCTAACACTCATTTCAGGCATGAGCCCTGGGCTTCTATATTTCAGCCATTACCAATATGGTGAGTGGTGTACTTCAGGCGTGAAATATGTGTGCACACACCACTTGCCATATTGGATGCTTAGGTCAATTAATTTCTAGGCTGTTATCTTTAAAAAGGGCAGTAACCAGAACCAGAAAACTATAGGCCCATTAGTTTAACTTCAGTTCCAGGCATGTTGTTAGAAGGTATTATTAGAGATGCATTCTATGATCATCCAGAAAGAGAAGAATTTATTAGGGAAATAGAAGTTGGTGGATGCTGGTAGATATTATGCAGCTTGATTTTCAAAAAGCCTTTGATAAAGTGCTGCACAAAAGATTTTAAAGTATGGTTGTGTCTTGTGGAACTGGCAGGCAGATCTTACATTGGACATCAAATTGATTGCTTTCTGATTGCATTCATGTAGACAGATGGTAGTTATAAATGGTAACAGACCTGTGTGGGGGCCATTCATTAGTGGAGTCCTGCAGGGATCTGTGTTAGGTTCACTGCTTTTTACCATCTTCGTTAATGATCTGGATGAAGGCATCAAGAGGAAAAGTACACAGATTTGCTGATGACCTGATGTGCAGAGGATAACACCTTAGACAAAATAAAAAATCTGCAGGCAGATATACACACATTGAGGAAATAGGTCTGTGTGCTGCCAATGTGTTTCTATATAGATAAGAGCGGCATGATGCAGTTGTGCAAGGATAATTCCAAGTATGTATACACCATGCAAGGTTATGCGCTCAAGGCTGTTGAGTGAGAGAAGGACCTTGAGGTTCAGTCCATGAAACAATGAAGGCCTGTGACCAGTGTTTCAAGGCTGTTGCAAAAGTGTTAGGGTGTATAGCAAGGAAAATTAAACATGCAAATCAAGAAGTACAATTCCTACTTTGTACAAGGCCTGTGTCCAGTTTTAGTCAGGGGATATCAACGCCCAGTGGTTTAGAAGAGGATACTTGATTGGTACCAACTATAAAGGCCCTTAGTTATTAGGATTAGCTTAGAGAACTGGGGCTATACTCTGAACATGTGTAGACTTTGTGGAGATATAATTAAGGTCTTTCAAATGTTGAAGGGATTAGATTTTATCCAAGTGGACAGGTTATTTGAGCTAGGCAGGTAGTGAAGGACTATAGGGCAGCAGTTCAATTTGTGAAAACATATAGAATTAAATTAGGTGCCAGGAAGCACTTATTTTCACTGAGAGTTGTTGAGCTCTGGAATAGTTTGCCAGACGGGTGGGGAGTGTGGATTCACTGCAGGCCTTCCAAACAGGTGTGGATGAGATTTTGCAAGTGGAAGATATCTCCAGTTATAAAAAGCAGGTGGGGTAACTCAGACTTGTAAAAGCAGTAACTGTGATCTCATGGAGTTTACTTGATTGCCTTTGGGGATTGGGAAGGAATGTCCCAGAGTTTTTTCATAAGTTAGCTTCAGTTTTTTTCCTTCTCCTAGGAGACTGTGCAGCTGTCGGGTGGGGTGAAGCACTGCTGCCTGTAGATTGCACAATGCTGGAATGAAACAGACTTGATGGATCACCTTGTCTTTTCCTGTCCTTCATATGTTCATAAACAAGCAGCTAGTTACATGCCTTAATCTATGTGTATGTGATTGACCACATGCATGTGCTTTTGAGTGGCCATATAATGGAGATGAACTTTATATGTGGGGATTGAATCTGGCGACCCTTTATGTAAGGCTGTCTGATGAATCACTATATTTGGTCAGAAACCTGGGTTAGTTTTCCCCAATGCATCAGAATGCTTATGGAAGCACCTGCAATTTGATCTTAGACAATGGCCGTTGTGCATGTATAGTGTAGTTCTAGAGGAATTCATGTCTAAGCAGGGTGACTGAGGATCCTGCTGAATATTTTGAAAATGTATCAGTTGGGAGACATGAGTCCAACTGAAGTTATGATGTAAAAAAAGATTTACTGGAATAATCAATTGGAGAATAGACTCTTCTTACCTGCTGAGGATCACTGTTTTGTGTATGCATTTTATTAATACGGAGCGCCAATACTGCAAGAAAACTAATTAGAAGCCATTCATATATTTGTCAGATTGTTTATAACTACCACACTAATAAGGGACTCACATAGAGCAGTGGTATTTGCCTTGTCATGCAAAGGTTCAGTTGGGAACCCTATGACAATAAATTCAGGATCATTAAAGTTATCGCGGGATTCTCTCTGTGCCCGACTGGCTCCAGGCCCTGTCCAACTGTATGGGTTGCACGGTCCAAACACAGCCCCAGATCATATTACACCTCCCCCTCGGGAGGAATCCCAAGAGCCACAGTACAATCAAAGCAAAGCATTACAATTATTACATCGTCAGCTCAGCAACAGTCCCACTGTGATCCCCTGGCACTAGTTCAACTTGTTTCAGTTAGCATTCCAGCATATTTAATCTAGTCACAAATCATAATGCCCCATAGTATCTTCATGGTGGTAGCTGCAAGCTAAAGTACTACAGTTTCCTTTGAATCTCCAGTTCGGCTACTGGACCACCTGTTTGTGGTGCACAGCCAGGCCCACGGCAAAGTTTGCTCTTTTCTGCTGTGTAGAGAAGACATGCAATACATCAGGCTTTATTAGATTACAGATAGAAAGATAGTACATGAATAGATGATAGTCAGGTTAAGTATTTATTAGGTGTAAAATTACATGAAAAGGTGGCTTTAGGGAGAAACTATTTCTTATCCGATGTTCTTTTGCTCTGAAAAAGTATAACAGAAGCCTTATGCATCAGATGTCATTCTAATGCAGACATGACCATTATACACATCCACCGTGTATGACCTACCACCAAAAAAAATCTTCAGGGCATTTTAATAAAATAAATGAAATTGTCAGCTATTAAAACTAATGTCATTGCATGCAAATTAAACAAGACTGTTTCCTTAACATGAATATATTAAAAAAGGAAGCCTGTCAAACCAACAATGGAAAGGATAAATGTTTTGTCCAGCAGAATTCAAAATGTCAGCATTAGAAATCCAGATTACAGATCAAATGACATTGATGATGAGGTTTCTGTTCACTCTGGGGGAAATTCTAATACGTTTCGAGCATTGATAGGCAGCTTGCTGATCGAGGCTGGAGATGGAAAATAAAGCAAGCCCAACAGCCCTTAAAG
This sequence comes from Somniosus microcephalus, assembly GCF_052327205.1. Taxonomy (NCBI): domain Eukaryota; kingdom Metazoa; phylum Chordata; class Chondrichthyes; order Squaliformes; family Somniosidae; genus Somniosus; species Somniosus microcephalus. Next base: position 57,709,054 of record NC_140992.1, read on the forward strand.
GAGAGCGCCAAGCCGATAAGCAAAAGGTGAGTAAGCAGGCAGAATTATATTTTGGTTCTGCTATTATGCTAATCCTGGCCCCCAAAAAAGCCTCAACAATCATGCAGCATGTGTTTGCTCAGCAGCTTCCAGCGATCAATTTAAGAGATAATGGCTCGGCCATGTTCTAGAAACATAGAAACATAGAAGATAGGAGCAGGAGTAGGCCATTCAGCCCCTCGAGCCTGCTCCGCCATTCAATGCGATCATGGCTGATCATCCAAATTCAGTACCTTGTCCCTGCTTTCTCCCCATATCCCTTGATCGCCTTAGCCTTAAGAAATATATCTAACTCCTTCTTGAATATATTTCATGGCCTAGAAATTGGGTTTTGGCGCAGCGACGGCTTTAGCGCCGGAAGTTAGTGCCGGAGCTAAGTCGCGCTGGGCGGGCCAAAAATTCAATAGTTCTGCGCCCAAACGGCTGCCGGCGCTGCTGAGAGCTGTTTGCGCCTGAAAACTGGCGCTACGCGCTGAATATCGGCGCTATTCCGGCGCTGCGGCGCCCGCTGCGGTGCGGCAGGTTCGGGAAGTGCAGGCCTCCTCCTTCCCTTAAGGAGGAGCTGCCTGCACCCGGCCGCGGCCCGCGAAAATCTTTTTAAAAATGAGCCCGGCACCTCGGACAAGTGCCGGGCTTGCTTCTGTTCCGGGGGGGGGGGGAAGTCCGGGGAGGGAGCTGCGGCCAGGCGGCCGGCGGGAAAGCGGCCGGCCGCCGCGGGGCCTTTAATGCGCCGGCGCAAAGTCATGTAAGACTCTGTTGCCAGAGTCTTAGTTGCGGCTGCCACGGGCGAGGCGGCCGCAACTGAATTTCGGCGCTGGGGCCCGTCGGCATGGCAACCGGGACGCTGCGCACACCGATGACGTCATCGGTGCCGGCGCAGCGCTACCGGTCTACCGCGGCGGAAGGGCCCCAGGCAATTTCGGCGCCGGCGCCAATTGCAGCGCTAGGCCCTCTAGCGCCGCAAAATCGGCGCTAAGGGCACTGAATTTCTAGGCCAATGAATTGGCCTCAACTGTCTTCTGTGGTAGAGAATTCCACAGGTTCACCACTCTCTGGGTGAAGAAATTCCTCCTCATCTCAGTCCTAAATGGCTTACCCCTTATCCTTAGACTGTGACCCCTGGTTCTGGACTCCCCCACCATCGGGAACAGCCTTCCTGCATCTAGTCTGTCTAGTCCTGTTAGAATTTTATAAGTTTTAATGAGATCCCCTCTCATTCTTCTAAACTCTAGCGAATATAAGTCTAATCGACCCAATCTCTCTTCATACGTCATTCCTGCCATCCCAGGTATCAGTCTGGTGAATCTTCGCTGCACTCCCTCCATGGCAAGAACATCCTTCCTCAGATAAGGCGACCAAAACTGCACACAATACTCAAGGTGTGGTCTCACCAAGGCCCTGTACAACTGCAGCAAGACATCCTTGCTCCTGTACTCGAATCCTCTCGCTATGAAGGCCAGCATACCATTTGACTTCTTAACCGCCTTTTGCACCTGCATGCTTACCTTCAGCGACTTGTGCACAAGGACACCCAGGTCTCATTGCACTTCCCTTTTTCCCAATCTATTGCCGTTCATATAATAATCTGCCTTCCTGCTTTTGCCACCAAAGTGGATAACCTCGCATTTATCCACATTATACTGCATCTGCCATGCATCTGCCCAATCGCCCAACCTGTCTAAATCGTACTGGAGTTTCTCTGCACCCTCCTCACAGCACACACGCCCACCCAGCTTTGTGTCATCTGCAAACTTGGAGATATTACATCTAGTTCCCTTGTCTAGATCATTAATATATATTGTGAATAGCTGGGGTCCTAGCACCAATCCCTGCGGCACCCCACTAGCCACTGCCTTCCACTCGGAAAAAGACCCGCTTATTCCAACTCTTTGCTTCCTGTCTGCCAACCAGTTTTCTATCCAAGTCAGTACATTACCCCCAATCCCATGTGCTTTAACTTTGCACGCTAGTCTCTTATGCGGGACCTTATCGAAAGCCTTCTGAAAGTCCAAATACACCACATCCACTGGTTCTCCCTTATCTATTCCACCAGTTACATCCTCAAAAAATTCCAGTGGATTAGTCAAGCATGATTTACCTTTTGTAAATCCATGTTGACTTTGTCCGATCCTGTCACTGTTTTCCAAGTGCTCTGCTATTACATCTTTTATAATGGACTCTAGCATTTTCCCCACTACCGATGTCAGGCTTACCGGTCTATAATTCCCATTTTTTCTCTACCACTTTTTTTAAATTGTAGGGTTACATTAGCTACCCTCCAATCCATGGGAACTGTTCCAGAATCTATAGAATTTTGGAAGATGACCAGCAATGCATCTATTATTTCTAGGGCCACTTCCTTAAGTACCCTAAATGTCTTGCCAAAGGGTTTTCACCCGAAACGTTGACTCTATTTTCTCTCCACGGATGTTGCCTGGCCTGCTGAGTTTTTCCAGCATTTTCTGTTGTTATTTTCCTTAAGTACCCTTGGATGTAGATTATGAGGCCCTGGGGATTTATCGGCCTTCAATCCCATCAATTTCCCTAACACCATTTCCCTACAAATACTGATTTCATTCAGTTCCTCCCTCTCATTAGACCCTATGTTACCCGACATCTCTGGGAGTTTATTTGTGTCCTCCTTTGTGAAGACAGAACCAAAGTATGTATTTAATTGGTCTGCCATATCTTTGTTCCCCATTATAAATTCCCCTGATTCTGACTGCAAGGGACCTATGCTTGACTTTACCAATCTTTTTCTCTTCACATATCTATAGAAGCTTTTACAGTCAGTTTTTATGTTCCCTGCAAGTTTACTCTCATACTCTATTTTCCCCCTCTTAATTAATCCCTTTGTCCTCCTTTGCTGAATCCTAACCTGCTCCCAATCCTCAGGTTTGCTGCTTTTTCTGGCCAATTTATATGTCCTCTCCTTGGATCTTATGCTATCCCTAATTTCCCTTGTTAGCTAATGTTGAGTCACATTTTTTGTTTTATTTTTATGCCAAACAGGGATGAACAAATTCTGTTGTTCATCCATGCGACCTTTAAATATTTGCCCTTGCCTATTCACCGTCAACCCTTTAAGTAACATTCCCCAATCCATCCTAGCCAACTCGCGCCTCATACCATCGTAGTTTCCTTTATTTAAATTCAGTACCGAAGTCTCTGAATCAACTACTTCACTCTCCATCTTAATGAAGAATTCTATCATATTCTGCTATGTTATAGTGGGCAGGCCTCGTATAGTATGTGTTTACCCAGAAAAATTGCTTTGCTCTCCTATGTACATCACTGGACACCAATTTACATATTGTTGTGAGGCTCCTGCCTCTTTCTGGTAGGAGCCTTGGCTGTCTATTTCAAAGTCCAGACCAAAATAGGAGCGGGCGCAAAGACAGCAGTATATTTTCTATTGCAGTTTTGGTTCCATTCCTGGTGAAAAACAGGGCAGCAGAGAGACCAAGAGACCAAGATCACCCCCTATGTATTTGTCAAGAGAGAAGAACTTGAATTGTCTTTCACATCCTCGGGACACTCCAAGGTGTTTTACACAGCCAATTAAGTATTTCTGAAGGTAGTCACTGTTGTGAAGTAAGCACCTTGGCTGCCAATTTGCACACAGCAGGGTCCCACAAACAGCAATGAGGTAAATGACCAGATAATTTGCTTTGGTGATGGTGATAGAATACAATTGCAAGTATGTTGAGTGTACCTATTGCTTAGATTACAAAACTCTTGTTTTTACATCTAGGTCAATTCTGGAGTTGCTGTTTGAGATTTTTTAAAGTTGCCGGTCAGCTTTTGCTAGTTTTCTGGATCTGGAAGGAGGCAACATCTGAGGCAACAGATACAAATCCGGAGAATTCCAAAAGAATAGCAAAATCAAGGAGTGATGTCACAGGACAGCAGGTAGATGATTGGTGGGTGAGTATTAGCACTTCATTCTCTCTAACTTAAATAGATAAACTAATTTATATAACTATAAATAATCATGTGAATAAAGACTTTAACTAAGAGAGTGAGAGAAGTGGCTGGAGATAAAGGTAGGCCCGATTTTTAAGACTCTTAGGGGGAAAAATTAATTAGCGACCATTTTGGGTTGCTAACATCACCAGGGTGCTAAATTTAGCGCCCGGCGAAAAATAGCGCCGGTGATCGGTAACTTCAGTTTTAGCGCCCCAAGAAGGAGGTGGAGCACTAATTCAAGCGCTCCACTTCCTTCTTAGAGCATTAACCCTGAATATCAAGGTGGTGTGTTATGCAGCGCTACACACTAGGCCACGTAGTTCTGCCGCATGGAAGGGCTCCTCCCCTCATTAAAGGGGAGGGCCCAAGCCCACAACTCTGAGGGGCCCTACCTGGACCACCGGGGAGTGGGGTGCCGAGCCAACAGCACACAAGAGGAGGGCCGGGCTGCCAGATCGCGGCATGGATCCTGCGTTCTGGACAACCACGTGTGCAGGAAATGTCCTCGGCTGGAGAAGCTCGAGCAGCAGCTGGCATCACCCCACAGAGTAAGAGTGTGCAGGCAGAGAGGGAATAGGTGACCGTCAGACAGAGAAAGAGGACCAGGCAGGTAGTGCAGGAGTCCCCTGAGTCCATCTTGCTCTCTGTACTGAATACTGGTGAGGGCGATGGTTCCTCTGAGGAGTACATCCAGAGCTAAGTCCATGGCACCACAGGTGGTTCAGCTGTACAGGGGTGGGGGGTGGGGGAGGAGGAAGATCGGGAAAGCAATAGTGGTAGGGGACTCAATAGTTAGGGGAACAGACGGGCGATTCTGCGACCGCAGACGTGATTCCAGGATGGTATGTTGCCTCCCTGGTGTTAGGGTCAAGGATGTCACTGAATGGCTACAGAACATTCTGAGGGAGGGAAGGTGAACAGCCAGAGGTCATGGGCCATATCAGTACAAACAACATACGCAGAAAAAGGGATGAGGTCCAGCAGGCAGATTTTAGGGAGCTAGGAAAGAGATTAAAAAGCAGGACCTCAAAAAGGTAGTAATCTCTGGATTACTCCCTGTGCCACAAGCTAGTGAGTATAGAAATAGGAAGATAGAGCAGATGAATGCATGGTTGGAGAGATGGTGCAGGAGGGAGAGCTTCAGATTCTGGGGACATTGGGACCGGTTCTGTGGGAGGTGAGACCTGTACAGGCCGGATGGGTTGCACCTCAACAGGGCCGGAACAAATGACCTAGCAGGGGGGTTTGCTAGTGCTGTTGAGAAGGGTTTAAACTAATTTTGCAGGGGATGGTCACCGGATGTAGCGTTAGAAAGGAAAAGCAAAGTGCACAAAGGATGGGGAGATACAGATAGCACTAGAGTAAGAATAGTAAGGTATTATGTGGGATCAGGCTAAGAGAGAATACAAGAAGGTCTAAGACAGGTTTACAGTGCATGTGTGTAAATGCACGGAGCATGGTAAATAAAGTTGGGGAACTGCAGATTCAAAATAGCTACATGGGAATATGATGTTTTGGCAACAACAGGGACCTGACTCAAAAAAGGGCAGGATTTGGTTGGAAATATTCCTGGATATAAGGGCCTAGAAATTCGGTGGGCTGCGCCACCAGTTTGCGCCTAAAGAGGGCACTCAGTGGCTTTAGCGCCACTGGCCACGCCTCCCGTGATATTTAACGGGGCGCTAATGGTGGCGTTAGCCTGTAGCACTGCGCCGCCACCAATGATGTCATCGGTGTGCGCAGTGCCCCGCTACCGCCCCGAGCGCAATATTGGGTCGCGCCCCCCATTGTAGCGCCGGTCGCAATTTGCGACCGGTACAGAGGGGCCTACCTGTGGCGGTAGTGACGCTACTTAAGGGAGAGGTGCGGGGCAGCCATTTTTTTCGGTGGCCGCCTGCCAGCACCTCCTCGCGCTGCCCTCCCCGGCCTCCTGATCACCCCCCCCTCCCTGGGCAGTGTCGGCTGTGTCCCGAGAGCCCGACACTTCTCCTCGGTGCCGGGCTCTTTTGCTGGCACTCACGATCGGTGATCGCGCTGGTGCAGGCCCCTCCCCCTTAAGGAGGGGAGGAAGGCCTGCAGTACCGCAGCACGCTGTGCCGCAGCATGTGGCGCTGCGGCACGTAGCGCTGCGATATTCAGCTTGAGCACCCCAAGCGGGACGTGGGGTGCCTCGAGCAGCGCCCTGCTTCCGTTTGGGGCGCTGAAACTGAATATCGGGAGGGCGCAAGTGACTCCGCCCGGAGCGCAAATTCTGGCACCCAGGCGAGCTTGGCGCCCCAAACGCGGCGCCACCGAATTTTTAGCCCAAGGTGTTCAGGGAAGATAGGGCAGGAAAGAAAGGAGGTGGGGTGGCAGTATTGGTTAAGGAGACTGTTACAGTGCTGGAGATAAAGGATGTCCTGGAGGGGTCAAGGACGGAATCTATTTGGTTAGAATTAAGAAATAATAGAGGTGCCATTAAACTACTAATTTTATTCTATAGGCCACTAACCAGTGGGAGAGATATACAGGGGCAAATTTGCAGGGAAATTACAGAGAGGTGCAAGAACTATAGAGTTATAATAATGGGGGACTTCAATTATCCTAATATAGACTGGGATAGTAATAGTGTAAAGGGCAGAGAGGGGGAAGAACTTCTGAAGTGTGTTCAGGAGAACTTTCTTGATCAGTACATTTCCAGCCCAATGAGGAAGGAGGCATTGCTGGATCTGGTTCTGGGGAATGAGGTGTGGAGCAAATGTCAGCATGTGAACATTTAGGGAACAGTAATCATAGTATCATAAGGTTTAGAATTAGCTATCGAAAAGAACAGGGAGCAATCTAGAATAAAAATACTTAACTGGAGGAAGGCAAATTTCAGTGGGTTGAGAACAGATCTGGCCCGGGTAAATTGGAATCAACGATTGGCCAGCAAAACTGTAATCGATCAATGGGCTACCTTTAAAGAGGAGATGGTTCGGGTACAGTCGAGGTACATTCCCACAAGGAGTAAAAGTTAGGGGCAACTAAAGCCAGAGCTCCCTGGATGATGAAAGAGATAGAGAGTAAGATGAAGCAGAAAAAGAGCATGTATGATAGTTGTCAGGTTGAGAATACAAGTGAGAATCAGGCTGAATATAGAAAGTTCAGAGGGGATGTGAAAAAGGAAATAAGAGAGGCAAAGAGAGAATATGAGGATAGATTGGCAGCTAACATAAAAGAGAATTCAAAAGTCTTCTATAGGCATATAAATAATGGCCCAGAAATTCGGGTCCCAGCGCGTGAGTACGCATGGGGTACTCACGCGTGGACCCGATGGAAGTGCCGGTTTCTTGCATGCACTGCGCATGCGTGGGAAACCGGCACTTCCGTTCCTCTGAACGAAGGGGTTCAGAGGTTGAACGCGTGTGCGCGGGAGTCTGCGCGTGCGCTTTAAACTTACGTTTTTTTTACAGGTTTTTCCGTGAGAGTAAGTCTTTAGATTTTAGAAATGTAAAAACCAGGCGTAAGGCCAGCATTTTAAAAGGTAAGTGGTCAATTAATTAAAATTAAAACATTTTTTCCACAGGTTTATTATTTTTAAATACTTTAAAGCAAGGTAAGTTTATTTTTAGCCCCGTTTTTTTATAAAATTATTTTTATCAAAAATTTAAATTATTGTTTAAAATAGTTATTTAATGTAATTTATAGTTTATTTAAAAAGTGTGATTTAAAAAAAAAATTATTTGAAGGTTTACTGTTATTTAGGGGCCCGTATATTCATAAGTTTAGACAGGTCTTTCTGTCAATCTTATGAATGGGCTTTTCCCCCCGCTGATTGGCTGCCCATGGCTCACGTGATCCCAGGGGACGCATCACACTAACTACGCCCCTGGGGCACGCAAGCACAGCGCGCCAGGAGTTGGAGCAGGCCCCGGAGCGGAATTCCACGGGAGCCCAGAGCTCAACTGCCGGCGCACAAGGTAAGTGCAGGTCGGGAGCTTGCACCCGCGGGAAGCCCCCGACCCGAATTTCTGGGCCAATAAATGGGTAGTAAGAGGAGGAGTGGGGCTGATTAGGGACTACAAAATTAGATAGTTAAATGCGTGGCACAAAGACTGGTGTGGGAGAAATGGGTTTTGCTTCCTGGGACACTGGCACCAGTACTGGGGCAGGAGGGAGCTTTTCCGTTGGGACGGGCTTCACTTGGCCAGTGCTGGGACTAGAGTCCTGGCGGATCATATAACTAGGGCTGTAGAGAGGGCTTTAAACTAACTAGTGGGGGGGAGGTTCCTAGAGAGCAAATAATAAAAATGACAACAGAGAAGGTCATAGACTTAGGTAGCAGTGGGGAAATTGAAAACCAGAGCGTGTCAGGAAGGGGCAAAAGGTATGGAGTAAAAGGTAAAGTAATAAAAAGGGCAAAAGCAGGAACTAAGTGTCACAAAACATCTTTGAAAGTTCTCTATCTGAATGCACGTAGCATTCGTAACAAAATAGACGAGTTAATGGCACAAATAACTACATATGGGTATGATCTTGTGGCCATTACAGAAACATGGCTGCAGGGTGACAATGCCTGGGAATTAAACATACCAGGTTATTTAACGATCAGGAAGGACAGGCAGGAAGGAAGGAGAGGTGGGGTGGCTATGTTAATAAAGGAAGGAATCACTGTAATACAGAGAAATGATATTGGGTCAAAAGATCAGGATAATGAAACAGTTTGGGTGGAGATAAGGAATAATAAGGGGAAAAAACACTAGTGGGCGTAGTCTATAGGTCTCCGAACAGTGGCAACTCTGTTGGATGGAGTATCAATCAGGAAATAGTTGAGGCTTGAAATAAGGGAACATCTATAATTATGGGGGATTTTAACTATCATATTAATTGGACAAATCAAATTGGGCAGGGCTGCCTTGAGGATGAGTTCATTGAGTGTATTAGGGATGGGTTTCTTGAGCAGTATGTAACTGAACCGACCAGGGGGCAAGCACCTTAGATCTGGTCCTGTGTAACAAGACAGGATTAATTAAAAATGTCCTCGTAAAGGATCCCCTTGTAATGAGTGACCATAACATGGTTGAATTCCATATTCAATTAGAGGGTGAGAAGGTTGGATCTCAAACAAGCGTGCTAAGCTTGGATAAAGGAGACTATGAAGGTATGAGAGCGGAATTGAGTAGAGTGGATTGGGGAAATAGATTAAAGGGTAAGACGATACATGATCAGTGGTGTACATTTAAGGAGTTATTTTACAACTTCCAAAAAATATATATTCCACTGAGAAGAAAAGGGTGTAAAAGAAAAGACAGCCATCCGTGGCTAAGTAAAGAAATTAAGGATAGTATTCGACTAAAAACAAGGGCATATAAGGTAGCCAAATCTAGTGGGAGGATAGAGGATTGGGAAAACTTTAAAAGACAGCAAAAAATAACAAAAAGATTGATTAAGAAAGGGAACATAGATTATGAAAGTAAATTAGCAAAAAATATAAAAACAGATAGTAAGAGTTTTTATAGTTATATAAAAAGAAAAAGGGTGGCTAAAGTAAATGTTGGTCCCTTAGAGGATGAGACCGGGAAATTAATGGTGGGAAATATGGAGATGGCAAAAACACTGAATGAATATTTTGTATCAGTCTTTACAGTAGAAGACACTAAGAATATCCCAACACTGGACAAACAGGGGGCTAAAGGGGGGGAGGAGCTAAACACGATCAAAATCACTAAGGAAGTGGTACTCGGTAAAATAATGGGACTCAAGGCGGATAAATCACCTGGACCTGATGGCTTACATCCTAGGGTCTTGAGGGAAGTGGCGGTAGGGATTGTGGATGCATTGGTAATAATTTTCCAAAACTCCCTGGACTCGGCAAAGGTCCCGGCAGACTGGAAAACTGCGAATGTAACACCCTTATTTAAAAAGAGCAGTAGACAGAAGGCTGGAAACTATAGACCGGTTAGCCTAACATCTGTGGTAGGTAAAATTTTGGAGTCCATTATTAAGGAGACAGTAACAGGACATTTGGATAATCATAATTTAATAGGACAAAGTCAGCATGGTTTCATGAAGGGGAAGTCATGTTTGACAAATTTGCTGGAGTTCTTTGAGGAAGTAACATATAGGGTGGATAAAGGGGAACCGGTGGACGTAGTGTATTTAGACTTCCAAAAGGCATTTGACAAGGTGCCACACAGAAGATTATTGCTTAAGGTAAAAAATCACGGGATTGGGGGTAATATTCTGGCATGGATAGAGGATTGGCTATCTAACAGAAGGCAGAGAGTTGGGATAAATGGTTCATTCTCAGACTGGCAATCAGTAACTAGTGGTGTTCAACAGGGGTCAGTGCTGGGTCCCCAACTCTTTACAATCTATATTAACGATTTGGAGGAGGGGACCGAGTGTAACATATCAAAGTTTGCAGATGATACTAAGATGGGAGGGAAAGTAGTGAGTGAGGAGGACGTAAAAAACCTGCAAGGGGACATAGACAGGCTAAGTAAGTGGGCAGAGATTTGGCAGATGGAATACAATACTGGAAAGTGTGAGGTTATGCACTTTGGCAGGAAAAATCGTAGAGCAAGTTATATCTTAATGGCAAGAAACTGGAAATTACTGAAGTACAAAGGGATCTGGGGGTCCTGGTGCACGAAACTCAAAAGGTTAGTATGCAGGTGCAGCAAGTGATTAAGAAGGCCAATGGAATGTTGGCTTTCATTGCTAGGGGGATAGAATATAAAAATAGGGAGGTATTGCTTCAGTTGTACAAGGTATTGGTGAGACTGCACCTGGAATACTGCGTACAGTTTTGGTGTCCATACTTAAGAAAGGACATACTTGCTCTCGAGTCAGTACAAAGAAGGTTCACTCGGTTAATCCTGGGGATGAGGGGATGGACATATGAGGAGAGGTTGAGTAGATTGGGACTCTACTCATTGGAGTTCAGAAGAATGAGAGGCGATCTTATTGAAACATATAAGATTGTGAAGGGGTTGGGTCGGGTGGATGTGGGGAGGATGTTCCCGATGATGGGTGAAACTAGAACTAGGGGGCATAGTCTTAGAATAAGGGGCTGCTCTTTCAAAACTGAGATGAGGAGGAACTACTTCACTCAGAGGGTGGTAGGTCCATGGAATATGCTGCCCCAAAAAGCTGTAGAAGCTACATCATTACATAAATTTAAAACAGAAATAGACAGTTTCCTAGAAGTAAAGGGAATTAAGGGTTATGGGGAGCGGGCAGGAATTTGGGCATGAGTCTTGGTTCGGATCGGTCATGGCCCTGTGGGTAGCGGAGCGGGCCCAGGGGCCGTGTAGCCTGATCCTGCTCCTATTTCGTGTGTCTAATTCTGTTAGATTCAGGAGATGGTTCTGTGATAGTGGATTGGCGGTTAGGATCAGATCAGCCATGATCTTATTGAATGGCGGAGCAGGCTCGAGGGGCCGATTGGCCTACTCCTGCTCCTATTTCTTATGTTCTTATGTTCTTATGAGACCTACGCATGGCAGCAGAGGTATTAAATGAGTACTTTGCATCTGTCTTCATCAAGGAAGAAGATGTTGCCAACATAATAGTGAAAGAGGAGGTAGTGGAGACACTGGATGAGATAAAAATTGAAAAAGAGGAGGTACTAGAAAGGCTGTCTGTAATTAAAGTTGAGAATTCACCAGGACTGGATTGGTTGCATCCTAGGATGCTGAGGGAGGTTAAGGAGGAAATCGCGAAGGTACTGGCCATAATCTTCCAATCCTCCTTAGATACAGGGGTGGTGCCAGAGGACTGAAGAATTACAAATGTTACACCCTTGTTCAAAAAAGGGTGCAAGAATAAATCCAGCAACTATAGGCCAGTCAGTTTAACCTCGGTAGTGGGGAAGCTTTTAGAAACGATTATCAGGGGCAAAGTTAACAGTCACTTAGACAAGTGTGGATTAATTAAGGAAAGCCAGTACAGATTTGTTAAAGGCAAATCGTGTTTAACTAACTTGATTGAGTTTTTTGATGAGGTAACAGAGAGGGTTGATGAGGGCAATGCGTTTGACGTGGTGTATATGGACTTCCAAAAGGTGTCTGATAAAGTGCCATATAATAGGCTTACCAGCAAAGTTGAAGCCCATGGAATAAAAGGGACAGTGGCAGCATGGATCTGAAATTGGCTAGGTAACAGGAAACAGAGAGTAGTGGTGAACGGTTGTTTTTCGGACTGGAGGAAGGTACACAATGGTGTTCCCCAGGGGTTGGTACTAGGACCACTGCTTTTCTTGAAGTGTTCAGTTGCTCTTACATTATCAATAGTTGGAAATAGAAGAAAGAAATGCAAAAAAATGCAGAGGTATTCTGTGAAAAATATTGTTAGCTTTCTACAAAAATGGTGCAGTGGTTATTTAATATACAGATAATTACTTTTATAGTTAGACTTGGACTTGGGAGTACCATGGCACAATTTACAAATTTACAGATGACACAAAACTTGGACGTATAGTGAACAGTGAGGAGGATAGTGATAGGCTTCAAGAAGACATAAACAGGCTAATGAAAGGGGCAGACATGTGGCAGATTAAATTTAACGCAGAAAAGTGTGAAGTGATACATTTTGGTCAGAAGAACAAAGAGAGGCAATATAAACTAAAGGGTACAAACCTAAAGGGGGAGCATGAACAGAGAGAGCTGGGGGTATATGTGTACAATTCGTTGAAGGTGGCAGGGCAGGTTGAGAAAGCAGTTAAAAAGCATACGGGATACTGGGCTTCATAAATGGAGGCATAAAGTACAAAAGCAAGGAAGTTATGATGAACCTTTATAAAACACTGGTTTGACCTCAACTGGAGTATTGTGTCCAATTCTGGGCACTGCACTTTAGGAAGGGTGTGAAGTTCTTAGAGAAGGTGCAGAAAAAATTTACGAGAATTATACCAGGGATGAGGGACTTCAGTTATGTGGATAGACTGGAGAAGTTGGAGTTGTTCTCCTTAGAGCAGAGAAGATTGAGAGGAGATTTGATGGACGTGTTCAATATCATGAGGGGTCTAGACAGAGTAGATAGAGAGAAACTGTTCCCATTGGCAGAAGGATCGAGAACCAGAGGACAAAGATTTAAGATGATTGGCAAAAGTACCAAAGTGGAGGCAAACTTCAGCCAATGTCCCAAACTCCTCCATCACCATCTCTGGGTATGTTCTGTCCCACCGGCAGGACAGACCCGCCGGGGTAGCGGCACAGTGGTATACAGTCGGGCCTGGGAGTCCTCAACATTGACTCCGGACCCCATGAAGTCTTATGGCTTAAGGTCAAGCATGGGCAAGGAAACCTCCTGCTATTCACCACCTGCCGCCTTCCCTCAGCTGATGAATCAGTAGTCCTCCATGTTGAACACCACTTGGAAGAAGCAATGAGAGTAGCAAGGGCAGAATGTACTCTGGGTGGGGGACTTCAATGTCCATCACCAAGAGTGGCTCAGTAGCACCACTACTGACCGAGTTGGCCTAGTCCTGAAGGATATAGCTGCCAGTCTGGGCCTGCAACAGGTGGGGAGAGAACCAACACGAGAACCACTTAACCTTGTCCTCACCAATCTATCTGTTGCAGATGCATCTGTCCATGACAGTATTGGTAGCAGTGACCACCGCACAGTCATTGTTGTTACAAAGTCCCATCTTCACACTGAGGACACCCTCCATCATGTTGTGTTGCACTACCACCATGCTAAATGGGATAGGTGTTGATGACGGTTTGGAGTTCGACCTCCGAGTGAGCGCAGACGCAAGGATCGTCTGCATACTGTAATTCGATGACAGAGGATGGGACGACCTTGGATCTGGACTGGAGGCGATGGAGGTTGAACAGTTTCCCGTTTGTTCTATAAATTAGCTCCACTCAAGTGGGATAGAGAACTGGTTGGCAGACAGAAAGCAAAGAGTTGGAATAAACGGGTCTTTTTCCAAGTGGCAGGCAGTGACATAGAAACATAGAAACATAGAAGATAGGAGCAGGAGTAGGCCATTCGGCCCTTCGAGCCTGCTCCGCCATTCAACGAGATCATGGCTGATCATCCAAACCCTAGCACCCGGTCCCTACACTGACAGCCATCCCACCCAAGCCCTATCCCCGTAACCTCGTAACCCCACGTATTTAATCCCACTAGTGGGGTACCGCAGGGAATGGTCCTTGGACCCCAGTTATTCACAATATATATTAATGATCTAGACAAGGGAACTAGATGTAATATCTCCAAATTTGCAGACGACACAAAGCTGGGTGGGCGTGTGTGCTGTGAGGAGGATGCCGAGAAACTCTAGGATGATTTGGACAGGTTGGGTGATTGGGCAAAAGCATGGCAGATGCAACATAACATGGATAAATGTGAGGTTATCCACTTTGGTGGCAAAAACAGGAAGGCAGGTTATTATCTGAATGGCAATAGATTGGGAGAAGGGGAAGTGCAATGAGACCTGGGTGTCCTTGTGCACCAGTCGCTGAAGGTAAGCATGCAGGTGCAGCAGGCGGTTAAGAAGGCAAATGGTATGTTGGCCTTCGTAGCGAGAGGGTTTGAGTACAGGAACAAGGATGTCTTGCTACAGTTGTACAGGGCCTTGGTGAGACCACATCTTGAGTATTTTGTGCAGTTTTGGTCGCCTTATCTGAGGAAGGATGTCCTTGCCATGGAAGGAGTTCAGCGAAGATTCACCAGGCTGATACCTGGGATGGCAGGAATGACGTATGAGGAGAGATTGGGTCGATTGGGCTTGTATTCGCTGGAGTTTAGAAGAATGAGAGGGGGTCTCATTGAAGCTTATAAAATTCTGACAGGACTGGACAGACTAGATGCAGGAAGGATGTTCCCGATGGTTGGGGAGTCCAGAACCAAGGGTCACAGTCTAAGGATAAGGGGTAAGTTATTTAGGACAGAAATGAGGAGGAATTTCTTCACCCAGAGAGTGGTGAACCTGTGGAATTCTCTGCCACAGAAGGCAGTAGAGGCCAATACATTAAATATATTCAAGAAGGAGTTGGATATATTTCTTAAGGCTAAAGGGATCAAGGGGTATGGGGAGAAAGCAAGGACCGGGTACTGAATTTGGATGATCAGCCATGATCACATTGAACGGTGGAGCAGGCTCGAGGGGCCGAATGGCCTACTCCTGCTCCTATCTTCTATGTTTCTATGTTTCTATGAGCTTACTGAGGGCGAAATGGAGCATTGCAGCAAGGAAGATCGAGAAGAGCGTTAGTGCAATGACACAGCCTTGCTTGACCCCGGTTCGTACATGAATTGGGTCTGTGGTGGAACCATTGGTCAGGATCATGGCTTGCATGTCGTCGTGAAGCAGGCGGTGGATAGTGACAAACTTTTGAGGGCAGCCGAATTTGAGGAGGACACTCCATAATCCCTCACGGTTGACAGTGTCGAAGGCCTTTGTGAGATCAAAGAAGGCCATGTACAGTGGTTGGTGCTGCTCCCTGCATTTCTCTTGTAATTGACGTGCGGTGAAGATCATGTCCATTGTGCCCCTTAGTGGGCGGAATCCGCATTGCGACTCTGGGAGGAGCTCTTCGGCCACTGGGAGAAGGCGATTGAGGAGGATTCTTGCGATGACTTTCCCTGTGGCAGATAGCAGGGAAACTCCTCTGTAATTACTGTAATCGGACTTGTCACTTTTCTTGAAGATGGTCACAATTCCTGAAGCATATGAGAGCATGGGCCTTACACTAAACATCCGTGAGACAAAGGTCCTCTACCAACCTGCCCCTGCCACACAGTGCTGCCCCCCAATGATCAAAATCCACGACAAGGCCTTGGACAACGTGGACCACTTTCCATACCTCTGGAGCCTACCGTCAACAAGGGCAGACGTCAACGACGAAGTCCAACACCGCCTTCAGTGTGCCAGTGCAGCCTTCGGTCGCCTGAGGAAGAGAGTGTTTGAAGACCAGGGCCTCAAACCCGGCACTAAGCTCATGGTCTACAGGGCAGCAGTGATACCCGCCCACTGTAAGCCTCAGAGACATGGACCATGTACAGCAGGCACCTCAAAGCACTGGAGACGTACCACCAACGCTGCCTCTGCAAGATCCTGCAAATCCATTGGCAGGATAGGCGCACCAATATCAGTGTTCTTGCTCAGGCCAACATCCCCAGCATCGAAGTTTTGACCACGCTCAATCAGCTCCGATGGACGGGTCACATTGTCCGCATGCCCAATACGAGACTCCCAAAAGAAGCGCTCTACTCGGAGCTCCGGCACGGCAAGAGAGCCCCAGGTGGGCAGAGGAAATGCTTCAAGGACACCCTCAAAGCCTCCTTGGAAAAGTGTAACATCCCCACTGACACCTGGGAATCCCTGGCCCAAGACCGCACAAAGTGGAGGAGAAGCATCCGGGAAAGCGCCGAACACCTTGAGTCTCTTCGCCGGGAGCAAGCGGAAGCCAAGCGCAGGCAGCGCAAGGAGTGCACATCAAATCAAGCACCCCACCCACCTGCCCCTTCAACCACCGTCTGCCCCACCTGTGACAGAGACTGTAGGTCCAGCATTGGACTCATCAGTCACCTGCGAACTCATTTTTAATGTGGAAGCAAGCTATCCTCAGTTCCGAGGGACTGCCTAAGAAGAAGAAGAAATGGGATAGATTCAGAACAGATCTAGAAGCTCAAAACTAGGCATCCATGAGGCCCTGTGGGCCATCAGCAGCAGCAGAATTGCATTCCATCACAATCTGTAACCACATGGCCCAGCATATCCCTCACTCCAGCATTACCATCAAGCCAGGGGACCAACCTTGATTCAATAAAGATTGTAGAAGGGCATGCCAGGAGCAGCACCAGGTGTACCTAAAAATGAGGTGCCAAGCTGGGGAAGCTGGAACACAGGACTACATGCAGGCTAAAAAGCAGAAGCAGCATGCTATAGACAGGGCTAAGCGATCCCATAATCAACAGATCAGATCAAAGCTCTGCAGTCCTGCCACATCCAGTCGTGAATGGTGGTGGACCATTAAACAACTAACGGGAGGAGGAGGCTCCATGAATATCCCCATCCTCAATGATGGTGGAGCACAGCACGTGAGTGCAAAAGACAAGGCTGAAGCGTTTGCAACCATCTTCAGCCAGAAGTGCAGAGTGGATGATCCATATCAGCCTACTCCTGAGGTCCCCACCAAATAGAAGCCAGTCTTCAGCCAATTTGATTCACTCCATGTGATATCAAGAAACGGCTGAGTGCACTGGATACAGCAAAGGCTATGGGCCCAGACAACGTTCCGGCTAACGTGCTGAAGACTTGTGCTCCAGAACTAGCCGCGCCTCTAGTCAAGCTGTTGCAGTACAGCTACAACACTGGCATCTACCTGACAATGTGGAAAACGGCCCAGGTATGTCCTGTCCACAAAAAGCAGGACAAATCCAATCCGGACAATTACCGCCCCATCAGTCTACTCTCAATCATCAGCAAAGTGATGGAGGTGTCATCGACAGTGCTATCAAGTGGCACTTACTCACCAATAACCTGCTCACTGATGCCCAGTTTGGGTTCCGCCAAGACCACTCAGCTCCCAACCTCATTACAGCCTTGGTCCAAACATGGACAAAGGAGCTGAATTCCAGAGGTGAGGTGAGAGTGACTGCCCTTGACATCAAGGCAGCATTTGACGGAGTGTGGCCTCAAGGAGCCCGAGTAAAACTGAAGTCAATGGGAATCAGGGGGGAAAACTCTCCACTGGCTGGAGTCATTCCTAGCACAAAGGAAGATGGTTGTGGTGGTTGAAGGTCAATCATCACAGCCCCAGGACATTGTTGCAGGAGTTCTTCAGGGCAGTGTCCTAGGCCCAACCATCTTCAGCTGCTTCATCAATGACCTTCCCTCCAACGTAAGGTCAGAAATGGGGATGTTCGCTGATGACTGCACAGTGTTCAGCACCATTCACAACTCCTCAGATAAGGAAGCAGTCCATGCCCACATGCAGCATGACCTGGACTACGTTCAGGCTTGGGTTGATAAATGGCAAGTAGCATTCGCGCCACAGAAGTGCCAGGCAATGACTATCTCCAACAAGCGAGAGTCTAACCACCGCCCCTTGACATTCACTGGCATTACCATCGCCGAATCCCCCACCATCAACATCCTGAGGGGTCACCATTGACCAGAAACTTAATTGGACCAGCCACATAAATACCGTGGCAACAAGAGCAGGTCAGAGGTTAGGTATTCTGTGACGAGTGTCTCACCTCCTGACTCCCCAAAGCCTTTCCACCATCTACAAGGCACAAGTAAGGAGTGTGATGGAATACTCTCCACTTGCTTGGATGAGTGCAGCTTCAACAATACTCAAGAAGCTCGACACCATCCAGGACAAAGCAGCCCGCTTGATTTGCACCCATCCACCACCTTAAACATTCACTCCCTCCACCGCCGGTGTACCGTGGCTTCAGTGTGCACCATCTACAAGATGCACTGCAGCAACTCGCCAAGGCTTCTTCGTTAGTACCTCCCAAACCCGTGACCCCTTCCACCTAGAAGGACAAGGGTAGCAGGCGCACGGGAACACCACCAAGTTCCCCCCCAAGTCACACACCATCCTGACTTAGAAGTATATTGCTGATCCTTCATCATCGCTGGGTCAAAATCCTGGAACTCCCTACCTAACAGCACTGTGGGAGTACCTTCACCACACGGATTGCAGCGGTTCAAGAAGGCGGCTCACCACCACCTTCTCAAGGGCAATTAGGAATGAGCAATAAATGCTGGCCTTGCCAGCAACACCCACATCCCATAAACGAATAAAGAAAAAGACTCAATCGTCGTTTTCAAAAGGGAATTGGATAAGTCCCTGAAGGAAAACATTTTGCAGGGCTATGGGGAAAGGACGGGGGAGTGGAACTAGCTGAAGTGCTCTTTCGGAGAGCCGGCACAGGCTCAACGGGCCAAATGGCCTCCTTCTGTGCTGTAACCATTCTATGATTCTAGGTTGGCATATATATCAAAATGAATTAGGCACATATCCTGATTTTACTTTTTTACGTATTAACAGATAATGTGATTGGTGTACATTATAGAATCATAGAAATGTCAATACAGAAGTAACGGTAAAATAAGCAGAATTTTCCAGATATTCAGAACCAATACAAAGTTTTCGTACAACTCAAACCTAAACCAAGTTCGAACTCCACCATTTTGGAGCTTTTCGAATAAGCTGATCTTTCTCCATAATTATGCACAATTTTTAAAATGACCATACATTAGAATTAATGTTTTCTGCACATAGCTATTTAATGACATTGAGCAATTTCATTGCAAAAATCATGCTAGGTAAATAATCTATCAGAATAGAAGTCTTAAGATACTGTCACACTCTAGCTATCACACTTCAAAGTGTCAAAAATATATAAAAATGAGAAAGAAAAGGAGTCATTTCTCTTTCTTTTTGAATGTGTAGCTAGAAATTTACAAACAGCTTCCAATGTGGCATTGTCCCTCATCAAACAGCAATTAAACACTGATTACCCTGTATTACTTATATGAATTACACTGTAGCCTTAAAGTGGCAGATCAGCTTAAACACATATTCATTTTAGCGGCAGAAACCAGAAATTCGGGTCTCCACGGGTGAGTACGCACGGGGTACTCACCCGTAAGCCCAA
This sequence comes from Somniosus microcephalus, assembly GCF_052327205.1. NCBI lineage: Eukaryota > Metazoa > Chordata > Chondrichthyes > Squaliformes > Somniosidae > Somniosus > Somniosus microcephalus. The sequence continues at coordinate 57,728,656 of NC_140992.1, forward strand.
TGGAAGTGCCTGTTTCCTGCATGCACTGTGCATGCTCAGGAAACCGGCACTTCCGTTCCTCTGAAAGCAGGGGTTCAGAGGTCGAACGCGTGCGCGGGGAAGTCTGCACGTGCGCTTTGAACTTACGTTTTTTTTTACAGGTTTTTCCGTGAGGGTAAGTCTTTAGAATTTAGAAATGTAAAAAGCAGGCGTAAAATTGAAACATTTTTTTCCACAGGTTTATTATTTTTAAATACTTTAAAGCAAGGTAAGTTTATTTTTAGCCCCGTTAGAATATTAAAAAAAATTCAAAAATTTAAATTATTGTTTAAAATAGTTATTTAATGTAATTTATAGTTTATTTAAAAAATGTGATGTTTTTTAAAAATTTAGTTGAAGGTTTACTGCTATTTTGGGGCCGTAGTATTTATAAGTCTTGACAGCACTTCCTGTCAAGACTTATGAATGGAGCATTCCCTGCTCCGATTGGCTGCCCATGGCCCACGTGATCCCAGGGGACGCATCGCACTAACTGTGCCCCTGGGACACGCAAGCACTGTGCGCCGGCAGCTGGGCCAGGCCCTGGATCGGAATTCCACGGGGCCCTACAGCTCAACTGCCAGCGCACAAGGTAAGTGCAGGTCGGGGGCTTGCACCTGCGGGAAGCCCCCGACCTGAATTTCTGGGCCATTGTTTTACATTGTGTAATTCACAATGGTATAAATAGTACATCATCTGACTTATCATGGATGATACTATGGAAAGTCTGCTAGTTTAAGAAAACTTTTACCTCCAGGGCCTGAGCTTGAATCTGGCTCAGACTCATAACTGGCTAGCAGAGTACGTACTAGCAAAATAAATTTGAGAAGCCTCAAACCATTTCTTTCCATGGGCATGAGCCCACAGCATAACATTATGCATAATTTTCCAGTAATTAGCACAAAATTGGCAATATAATTCAAGATATCACAAGGATGGTGAGTATGGCAGTGTTAAAATGCATATTGATATAGCAAGGGGTGCTTTTCTGAAATTGAGGTCAATACCGAAGCCATTAAAAAAAGAAAGCAAAAATATAGAGCCACCAAAATTATGCATGGAAACTATTTTGAGAGGTTTTTGTCAGTCATTGTTAACCACATATTCTATTAACAGGAGTGTTATTGCACTAATACACATTGCATTGTTATATCACATATAACAGATTGCTATAGCTCTGTAAAACTGACTATTATTTCTCAGCAAAAGCTTCTTCCTGCTCTTACAACCTTGATGGAGTGTTAGAACATTGTAAAGCAGCCTCTCTTCCTGTCACATAATGTATACCAGCACAAAAAAGCTCGACAGCCATAATGTGACTGTAAACTCTTCTGTCATGGACAACTGAGTTCTGGTACATTAACTGAGTTTGGCTCATTTAGTTTTCCAAAAGTTTATCGAATTCAGAGCAATAGCACACAATTCCGACGTTCCTTTGGGCAACCTTTATTATCTGAATTATATTTAATAGAACAATCTTCCTCTAATAAGATTTTCTGTGGAAAAGAATCCTTTGTCTTTCCACCTTGAAATAAACTCCAAGCCCAATCAATTATTCCCAGCCTATTCACCATTGATCTCTCTAGTCCAAATTCATTCAGGAATAAACATAGAAGATAGGAGCAGGAGTAGGCCATTCGGCCCCTAGAGCCTGCTCCACCATTTAATGAGATCATGGCTGATCATCCAAATTCAGTACCCCGTCCCTGCTTTCTCCCCATATCCCTTGATCCCTTTAACCTTAAGAAATATATCCAACTCCTTCTTGAATATATTTAATGAATTGGCCTCAACTGCCTTTTGTGGTAGAGAATTCCACAGGTTCACCAGTTTCTGGGTGAAGAAATTCCTCCTCATCTCTGTCCTAAATGGCTTATCCCTTATCTTTAGACTGTGACCCCTGGTTCTGGACTCCCCCGCCATCGGAACATCCTTCCTGCATCTAGTCTGTCTAGCCCTGTTAGAATTTTATAAGTTTCAATGAGATCCCCTCTCATTCTTCTAAACTCCAGCGAATATAAGCCCAATCGACCCAATCTCTCCTCATACGTCATTCCTGCCATCCCAGGTATCAGTCTGGTGAATCTTCGCTGCAATCCCGCCAAGTAATGTTAATGTTAAACTTCAACATGTTGCATTTCAGTTTAACATAGATTGATGAAAAGTGAAATCAACAAAACATCTTCTTAATAGGGTTCGCTTCCTGTTTTATTATCTGAATTCAGTTTAAATTTATATAACTGGCAATACAGTAAATTATGGTCTTATACAACTAATTGTATTTTTATGTAATTAGTTCAAGCTGGAGAGGCCCTGGCATTGGCTAGGTAATTGGAGAACTGTGTTTTTTCAAGTGCCTATGCTGACTTATTTGATTTCCTCTGTAATTATTAAGAAATTTTGTTTGTGCATAATAAGAGCCTCATACTCATTTTGAATTCAGAAACACACAGGACACAAACAAATTCACTGAAGTGGTGAAATCCCATCAGTTACAAGAATAGGGAACATGAATATTCTGACATTATTAACATACAAAAGGAGTAAACTCCTTCCTCTTCACACTTGAACATAAAAAATAGATTAGAATTTCTGAATCCCAAGTAAAAAGAGACTAACCGACCTTTCTGTTTTAACACAAACTTGTGCAAATGTCAATTAGCAGGCAAGTAGGTTAAAGATTCCACAGAATCTTTGCAATTTATCAATTATCTCTTTGTTTCACATTATTTCAAAGCACATATTTCTGGCCTTTGTACATATCTCTCAATCTTTTGTTATAAGCTGGTGCTCCTATCAGAAAATATGGGTATTTGATTAATATACATGAACTTTATTTTAATGGAGTGATTAACAGATTACAGATAAACTGATTGAAAACTCTGCAGTTGCTGTGTCCTGCAAATGTCCCCGAGCCACTCCTTTAAGCGGAGACAACAATTCCATTGTTTACTGATTAGCTTGTTGTGCTTATCCGCCAGGGATTAGTAGGATACTTTGGGCGAGAAATTGCCCTGGTTTGCGCCTCCCGTTGCTGCCTCCGGGGGGGTGATAATGGAGCGCTACCGGCTTTGCGAACGGGCACAGTGAGAGTACTGACACCCGCAAACTTCCCCTGCAGGTTAGCGGCGGCGGTAAACCCTAATGCCATGATCTCCTGCACCCCGGGGCTCGTGAGGTCATTCAGTGCGCAGTGCCCCAGTACCGCCCCAGATGCGAACTTGGCTTCCGCTCCCTGCAGTATCACCGGGCGTCAACACCGGCAGCTGCAGGAGGCGTTGTCACCACGGATGGCTGCTTGGGGAGCAGCAGTTAAAGGGATTGCCAGTGAGATAGGTGAAAAATGTTTCATCAAGACTCTGCATTTTTTCTATTTTTCAGGTGCCGTGATTGATCAGCCCTGCACTCTGTTAGAGTGCTTGGGGCTGATTGGCACCGATCGAAGGTGCCGTCGGCGATCAGGGGATTCATTTTCTTGCAGAGCCTGCAGCAATGGCCCTTCCGTTTAAGGGAGGGAAGGAGCCTCTGATCCCCTCTTACCTGGTTTAGCGCTCCAAGGGAAGTGGTAGCACTTGATTTAGCGCTCCACTTCCCTCCTGGAGTGCTAAAGCGGAAGTTTGCATCCGTTAGAATTGGGTAGCGCCTGGCGATACGTTTGCGCTTCCGCAAAAGTTATCGGGGCAATACCCAATTTCTCCCTTTTCATGTGGTAATTCATCATCGCTTTTTTTTGCAGGCTTAGTAATTCTAATTCTTTGGATTTTGAATTGGATGATGATCAAAGTGTTCGATTTACTAGCCCCGAAATACTACAATGTTCAACAGCTTGAATTCCAACAGCTGGTTGGAGAGAGATCTCGTGCCTGAATAAATGAATGAATGGAATTCTCTAGAAATTAAATAGTTCTAACGTTTCCTTAATATTTTATTGTACCCGCCAACATCCCACACTGATTATGCAGGTTCCGATGTCCCACACTGATTTTAACCTGCTCTTGTGAACGGGCAACAAAGGCACACACTGGAAACCAAAGGCGCCTTTCTTTAAATATGCAGATCGGGCTCTCATGATGACATTGGGGTCCAACTGCTATTTTAATCAGAAGCCTGAGCGGGGAAGTGGCTTCATAATGGGAAGCGGAGTCGGGGCCAGAAGAGGCCCAAATAGGTAAGTCTTCTAAATGTTTGAAGTCACACAACACCAGGTTATAGTCCAACAGCTTTATTTGAAATCACAAGCTTTCGGAGCGCTGCTCCTTCGTCAGGTGAAGTGGAGAAATGCATAAAGACACAGCTTATATAGTCAGAGAATCATGTCAGATGTTTACAGGTAATGTTTCCAACTGCCATTTATCACACCGAGATGTAAACATCTGACATGATTCTCTGACTATATAAGCTGTGTCTTTATGCATTTCTCCACTTCACCTGACGAAGGAGCAGCGCTCCGAAAGCTTGTGATTTCAAATAAAGCTGTTGGACTATAACCTGGTGTTATGTGACTTCTTACATTTGTCCACCCCAGTCCAACTCCGGCATCTCCACACCATGGCTTCTAAATGTTTGACTTTTCTTGTGGGGCCTCCTGCCGTCCGACCTTGCGCTCCCACCCGCCTGAAATGACAGGGGCGGGGAAGGGGATTTATGCTGCATTCACAACCCGTTCTGCCTGAATCGACACAAATCATTATTTACTTTGCTGGAGGACCATTTCCGTGGTTCCTGGCAGCGGCCCAACACCCCCCCCCCCCCCCGAAACCACCAATTTTGACTCCCGCCTGCCCATCGGCGATTATTTCATTATGTCAGTCTGTGCATGTAAATGAAGCCAGGGAGTTTAAAGTCTCCCAGGCCTTACCCTCTGGGGCTGGACGGTTTGCCACCCACTTTGACCCCGCACCCCTAATTGCCACTACAAGTTAAAATCTAGATAGAGTAGTGGGGCAAAAGCCCTGGAATCATTTAAGAAACAATTGGATGCTAAAATAGGAGGAAGTAAGGATCTCTGTGGATGGATGAATTAAGATGGGCTGAATGGCCTTCTTCATTTTCAATTATCTTGTAAACTATGGTGGGCTTGGTGAATGGATAGCCTTGTTCTGTCAGCTCACATTGAATGGAAACTGGGTTTAGTCTGTCCCAATTGATTTCATTAAAGAGAAAGGAGACATTCATCCCATCAGTCCGGGCTGAGTTTGGGACTAGTCCTCCAGATGAAACCATATTGTTGTTATCTACTACTAGACCACCTGGTTCCCATATTTGGTATTAACTACATGGAGATGCCTTTTGAGCTAAATTCTTAATGCAGATATTATTCATTACACACCCACACACACACATTGAGGCAGACCAGTGTATTAAATCCAGTCAGAATCCAATGCAAAAAATATGGCCATTAGAAAATGATTACATGTGACCTGTGCAGTGTAGATAACTTTCAAAAATAGCTATTAATGAGATAATTACAAAAGTTAAAACAAGGGAAGTATGTTCTTAATTCATAATAGACCCTTGAGAAAAGGAGTTGTTGAAGCATAATGAGTGTATTTTTTCCACTTTTAGTTTTTTTTAAACTGTTACTAATCCTATTTTGGGGATAATTATCCCTGAAATGCTTTCAAGTAAAATGTCCCATGTTTTCCACTGGGAGAACTATTTGCCATTTCGGAATAAAAATAATGCTGGAAATTTACCAATCTCAATTGGTCTATGATTATGTCGGTTTCACACTTCTCAAATGGCTGAACAGTCAGCTAACTACCAAAAGTAAAACCAAAGGACATTAGGCTAGCTGCGGAAAGTGAGGAAAGGAAAGTTAGTGCTACAGATCATAATCATATCATAATCATAATCAACTTTATTGTCATTGTTAGTGCACAAGTGCAGTACAATGAAAAGTTAAATCTAGGTAAATCAGCATTTGGATATCCTTAAAACCCCGTTATTTAAAAGTTGTATGAGCTTTCTGGGCTGAAGGTCAGGCCACAAAGATTCCCAGTACTAGTAGCAGCTGTCAGGGGGATGCAGCGTACATCACTGCTGAGCTTGCTTCAGTGACCTGCTCGCACTTTGTTTTCTGACTATGCTTTAATGTTCAACTTCAGAAATTTCTGCAACCACACTTCCCAGCAGCATTTTTAACTTTGTTGGTACGACCATTTCATCTCAGCTGTGAGGGCAGGGGCCAAGGATGTAAATATTACATCCAGTGAAAACGTTCGTAGGAACAAAAATCGTTCGGCTTGGACATTAGTCGAGATGATAAGCAGAGCCCGGGGGGCGTAGTGGGATAGGAGGGTGGGGGCAAGTGTTGGCCAGCAGCGGTCTGTGAATTTAATGTGGAGACAATAAGGCAAGAAGAAAAAAAAAGTACTTTTTGGGAGGCAGCTTCCAATGGTCTCTTTAAAGACTGCTGGAAAAGAAAAAAAGACTTGGATTTATATAACAGCTTTCATGACCTCAGGACATTCCAAGGTGCTTTACAGCCAATGAGGTACTTTTGAAGTGTAGTCACTGTTGTAATGTAGGAAACACGGCAGCCAATTTGCGCATAACAAGCTCCCACAAACAGCAGTGTGATAATAAACAGCTAATCATTTTTAGTGATGTTGATTGAGGGATAAATATTGGCCAGAACACCGGGGATAACACCGCTGCTCTTCTCCAAAATAGTGCAATGGGATGTTTTACATCCACCCGAGAGATCAGACTGGCCTCAGTTTAACATCTCATCTGAAAGACGGCACCTCCGACAGTGCAGTACTCCCTCAGTACTGCACTAGAGTGTCAGCCTAGAATCTTATGCACAAGTCTCTGGAGTGGGACTTGAACCCACAACCTTCTGATGCAGAGGAGAAAATGCTACCCACAGAGCCAAGTCTGGAGGCTGTCAAGTGACAGAATACTGACGGAGGCATGCGCGGCGCATGCTGTGATTAGTTGCTAATGAGTTTTGTAAAAGGAGCCTGAAACAGTTGTTAGGCCCGCCTTTTGAATATTCAGAGTGTCTAATGCCTGTTTCAGGCACAGAGCTGGAGGCCTACGCAGGAGCCTTTACCAATATGGTGGATGGCACACATCCAGTGTGGAATATGGATACCACCAAATTGGATGCTCAGATGGCCATTTCATGCCTGTAAAATAGGCGGGGCACCAACAAATTTTTAGGCCATAGACTTTCCCAAATGAACTCATCAAAGCTCAAAGGCAGTAATGTCACTTAAAGATCCCCTTCACACTTTTGCTTTAAATGTAAACCTTTTTTAAAAACAAGGAATTTAGCTGTTTTGTATCTGGACCCCATAAAACACGATCGATGTTCTTCTCAAATAATTATCTTGCCAGAGTGCACTGTATATCATTACACTCAGTGATTGGTACTAATAGGGATAAAACTTATTGGCCCAGATATTCCGATTGCAAGCCTCCCGCGGGCGGAGGACTGCGATCTGGAAAAATCTGCGCCCTCACCTGAGGGCTCCTGGGACGTGCACACTTCCGATGCTGGGCCTCTCCAAACTGCCAGTGTGCAGGGCCCACGTATCCCAGGGGCGCAGGTAGTTCGCAGCGTCCCTGGGATCACGTGGGCCATGGGGAGCCAATCACAGAAGGGAATCTCCCTTCATACACTTGACAGGAAGACCTGTCAAATATATGAATGGAGATCACCCCCAAAACATAGTAAAACTTTAAAAACATTTTTTTAAATCACATTTTTAAAATGACTTGAAATTAAAATTTTAAACAAAAATTTAAATTTTTGAAAAAAATTAAAGTTTTTTAGGGGGCTAAAAATAAACTTACTTTTTTTAAGTATTTTTAAATGATAAATCAATGATTTTTTTTTTTTTTACTTTTTTCAATTATCCTGGTAAAAGCAGGCCTTACGCCTGCTTTTAACAGGCACAAGAATTGTAAGGGTTTTCTGCGGGTGGAGGGTCTCCAAAAAGCGGAACTATCCACCCGCAGAGGCCCTTCTCCAGGGCAGCTGGATGATCTGTCAAGATCATTCGTGACAGATCGGAAATGCCGGTTTCCAGCGCATGTGCAGTGCATGCCTGAAACCGGCATTTCCGATGTCCCTATGGGTGAGTACACAGCACGTACACACTTGTAGGGATCGGAATATCCGGCCCATTGTCATATTGCCTTGTCCCAGGTCGAATAGATCCTTTAACAGTGCTACATTTCATGAATCATACCAGCAACTGAGAAATATTAGCATTTCAGGCATGTAAATGAAATATTAAATGCAGATTATAGATCACAATGTTATAACTATCTGAATGACTGCATTTCCAGTAAAACAGTACATCAGAAATCTACAGATGACAGGCTAAATATAAAATTGTTATATTCATAGAAAATGAGTCACTTAAATTATTCATACAAAACAATAAATATCAATTTACCAATGAGATACTGTGAATGACTTCAAACATAAATTAAATTCAGGTAGAAAGCATTCCACTGAAAAGCTCAGATGCCACTAAAATGTAAAACTCATTTTTGGGGATAAAAGCCTGTTGTGCATAAATTAGTTGGATTTAATCCTTTTTTTATTCATTCACAGGATGTGGGCATCGCTTGCAAGGCTGGCATTTATTGCCCATCTCTAATATTTCATGCCCTCAAGACGGTGATGGTGAGTTGCCTTCTTAAACCACTGCAGTCCATGTGGTGTGTTGTAGCGGTTTGGTACAACTGAGTGGCTGGGTAGGCCATTTAAGAGCAGTTAAGAGTCAACCACATTGCTGTGGGTCTGGAGTCACATATCGGCTAGACTGGGTAAGGATGGCAGATTTTCTTCCCTAAAAGGATATTAGTGAACCAGATGGGTTTTTATGACAATCTGGTAGTTACATGGTCACCGTTCCTGATATTAGCTTTTTTTCCCCCAGATTTATTTAATTAACTGAATTTAAATTCCCCAGCTGCTGTGGTGGGATTTGAACTCATATCTCTGGATCATTAGTCCAGGTCTCTGGATTACTAGCCCAGTAACATAACCACTACACAACCGTTCCCTGCCTATCCTAATTAATATCCAATAAAACTTTTGATTTTGCGTAACTTCCCAAGATTATCATAAATCCAACAGTCCTATGGATTAATGGCCCAGAAATTCGGGTCTCCACGGGTGAGTACGCACGGGGTACTCACCCATAGGCCCAATGGAAGTGCCAGTTTCCTGCATGCACTGCGCATGCACGGGAAACCAGCACTTCTGTTCCCCTGAAAAAAGGGGTTCAGAGTTCGAACGCGTGCGCAGGAGAGGCTGCATCGAACTTAGTTTTTTTTTTACAGGTTTTCCCGGGAGGGTAAGTCTGCAGAATTTACACATTTATAAAGCAGTTGTAAGGCCTGCTTTTTACAAGGTAAGTGGTGAATTAATTAAAATTAAAACATTTTTTCCACAGGTTTATTATTTTTAAATACTTTAAAGCAAGCTAAGTTTATTTTTAGCCCTGTTAGAAAATAAAATTATTTTTTTCAAAAATTTAAATTATTGTTTAAAATAGTTATTTCGTGTAATTTATAGTTTATTTAAAAAATGTGATTTAAAAAAAAAATTATTTGAAGATTTAATGATGTTTTGGGGCCCTAGTATTTATAAGTTTTGACAGCTCATCCTGTCAAACTTATGAATGGAGCATTCCCTGCTCCGATTGGCTCTCCATGGCCCACGTGATCCCAGGGGACACATCGAACTAACTGCGCCCCTGGGATACACAAGCACTGCGCGCCGGCAGCTGGAGCAGTCCCAGGATCGGAATTCCACACGGGCCCACAGCTCAACGGCTGGCGCGCTAGGTAAGCGCAGGTCGGGGGCTTACAACCGCGGGAAGCCCCCGACCCAAATTTCTGGGCCAATAGTAAGGCCAACAAATATGTGGTGGTACATATATTTCATGTGTCTTCTTCTTCTTAGGCAGTCCCTCGGAACCGAGGATGACTTGCTTCCACACTAAAAATGAGTTCTCAAGTGACTGATGAGTCCAATGCAGGACCTACAGTCTCTCTCAATGTTGGGGTTGTCCATGAAGGTCCTGACGTTCCAGGTCCCGAACTTCATTTTAAAGGGTGGAAGATGCCTGTGCATGAATTCTTTTAACGTGGGGAGGCCATTGCACACCAGCTACCACACGGGCTTGACAGAGCAAGGTCTTGGTCCAATGGCAAGGGGATCCAAGACGATTGGAGACCAGGCTCTGCTACAGTGGCCTAGCACACACACACACACACACACACACACACACACACACACACACACACACATATTCCTACTGTCCTCCTCCCTCCTTCCCGCAGGTCCTCTCTATCTGGGTTCCATAGGCTATAACCCTGTAGTAACAAAGGCATTAAACATTAAAAGATGCATCAAATGTTAAACTCAACCAGGTGACGGCAGCATAGTGGTTATGTTAGCAACAACATCAGTGTTCTCGCTCAGGCCAACATCCCTAGCATCAAAGCTTTGCCCACACTCGATCAGCTCCGATGGATGGGTCACATTGTCCGCATGCCCGATACGAGACTCCCAAAACAAGCGCTCTACTCGGAGCTCCGACACGGCAAGAGAGCCCCAGGTGGGCAGAGGAAACGCTTCAAGGACACCCTCAAAGCCTCCTTGAAAAGGTGTAACATCCCCACCGACACCTGGGAATCCCTGGCCCAAGACCGCTCAAAGTGGAGGAGAAGCATTCGGGAAGGCGCTGAACACCTCGACTCTCTTCGCCGGGAGCAAGCGGAAGCCAAGCGCAAACAGCGGAAGGAGTGCATGTCAACCCAAGCACCCCACGTGTGCTTTGTTTTAGACCTTCGATTCTGAGAACTGGTCTGAATCACATCTGAAATTGTGACCTCCCACCTGTAGAGGCCACTGTTGCTCAGTGTTCAGCTGAATAGGCCCCAACTACAATAGGATACCATCCAGGACAAAGCAGTCCACATGATTGGCATCCCATCCACCACTTTAAACATCCATTCCCTCCACCACCGGCACACCATGGCTGCAGCAACTCACCAAGGCTTCTTCGGCAGCACCTCCCAACCCCGCAGCCTCGACCACCTAGAAGGACAAGGGCAGCAGGCGCATGGGAACACCACCACCTCCAAGTCACACACACCAGCCCAACTTGGACATATAATCGGCTGTTCCTTCATCGTCGCTGGATCAAAGTCCTGGCACTCCCTCCCTAACAGCACTGTGGGAGCGCCATCACCGCACGGACTGCAGTGGCTCAAGAAGGCGTCTCACCGCCACCACCTTCTCAAGGGCAACTCAGGAAGTCCCAAAGCGCTTTACAGCCAATGACGTGCTTTTTGAAGTGCAGTCCCTGTTGTAATGTAGGAAACACGGCAGCCAATTTGCACACAGCAAGATCCCACAAACAACAACTTGCATTTATACAACGCCTTTAACTTAGTAAAGCATCCCAAAGCAATGTGATAATGACCAGATAATCTGTTTCTTAGTGATTGGGAAAAGGGGATGTACAACGAGACCTGGGTGTCCTTGTGCACCAGTCGCTGAAGGTAAGCATGCAGGTGCAGCAGGCGGTTAAGAAGGCAAATGGTTTGTTGGTCTTCATAGCAAGAGGGTTCGAGAACAAGAACAAAGATGTCTTGCTGCAGTTGTACAGGGCCTTGGTGAGACCACACCTTGAGTATTGTGTGCAGTTTTGGTCGTCTTATCTGAGGAAGGATGTTCTTGCCATGGAGGGAGTGCAGCGAAGATTCACCAGGCTGATACCTGGGATGGCAGGAATGACATACGAGGAGAGATTGGGTCGATTGGGCTTATACTTGCTGGAGTTTAGAAGAATGAGAGGGGATCTCATTGAAACTTATAAAATTCTCACAGGACTAGACAGACTGGATGCAGGAAGGATGTTCCCGATGGCTGGGGAGTCCAGAACCAGGGGGTCACAGTCTAAGGATAAGGGGTAAGCCATTTAGGACAGAGATGAGGAGGAATTTCTTCACCCAGAGAGTGGTGAACCTGTGGAATTCTCTACTACAGAAGGCAGTGGAGGCCAATTCATTAAATATATTCAAGAAGGAGTTGGATATATTTCTTAAGGCTAAAGGAATCAAGGGATATGGGGAGAAAGCAGGGACCGGGTACTGAATTTGGATGATCAGCCATGATCTCATTGAATGGCGGAGCAGGCTCGAGGGGCCGAATGGCCTACTCCTGCCCCTATCTTCTATGTATCTATGTTGGTTGAGGGATAAATGTTGGCCAGGCCACATACACAAGATTAGGACTCATGGTATTGAGGGTGGTAATATATTATAATGGATTGAGGATTGGTTAACGGAAAGAAAACAGAGAGCAGGGATAAACGTGCTATTTTCGGGTTGGCAGGCTGTAACTAGTGGGGTGCCGCAAGGATCAGTGCTGGGGCCTCAGCTATTTACAACCTATATTAATGACTTAGATGAAGGGACCGAGTGCAGTGTATCCAAGTTTGCTGATGATACAAAGCTATATTTCATGTGTAGCGGTAAAAGAACACATTACACAAAACATACCGTGACTTGAACTTCTCCATTGCTTTGGTTATGGTCCTTTACCTCCAGGAGCCTATCAAAATCAGTTTGAAACTTTTGAGTACTATGAAGAGCTTTCAGCCTTTTTTTCCATATCTAATCTACAGTGTAATTTCTTGTATATATGAGTTTTTAAAAGAAATATGTAATGGAGAAAAATGAAATCCATAGAACCTTTAAAAATTCTAAGTACTTTAAAAAAAAATAACATACTGTAGGAACGGAGGTTCCTAGCTGAATAAAGTATTCGACTCGATGAATCAAATCAACAGGTTTTAATGAACAACGAAGTTAGCAGGAAAACTACAGGAGAAACGGTATACAGGTCTATACAGCTTGCTGGGCACTCGACGACTACTGGAAGATTCTGGAAGCTGATGTCATGACGTCATCACGTTCTTCACGCCACTGGTGGTCACGTGAGCAGCATCATGACGTCATCACGTGGAGTGCAGGAAAACACCATACAGTACAGTTAACAGGCAGTTTAAAGGTGCAGTCCGCGGTTGCACTATACTGTAGTTAAAGGGATTATTACTAATTGTTCTGAGACCCTTGGTGGCTCTGCCACAGGTGCCCCCCCCAGAATCCACTTTAACAGACATTGTCAACCGAGTAGGAGGCTTAATGATCCTGGCCGAACGGCGGCGAAACTCAGGCAGTGAAAACGGGGCGTTATTCGAAGAACCAGTGCTGGATTGCGACAGAAGTGGCGTCTTGGGTGAGGCAGAAATGGTGGTCAGAGGTGCCAGCGCGTCGGAGGTCGAATCGGGCAGTTCGACGGTGGGTTGATGCAGAGCTGGCCTGGTGGCTAACGGCGGTCGGCCACAGCGAGGCGGTTGGGCAGCCACGACAGGCTCAGTCCGATCCAGGTGGGCTGGTTTGAGCCGGTCGACCGAAACAGTATCAGACTTTCCACCAACTTCGACTGTGAAGAACTTTTCCCCAGATGAGATGACACGAAAAGGTCCGGTATATGGCGGCTTGAGTGGGTCTCTGTGACCGTCTTGCCAAATAAAGACATAGTCCGAACTCGTGAGCTCTGTCGGAACGTGAGGCCTCTGCAGGTCATGCTGCGAGGTTGGGATGGGCCGGAAATTCTTAGCCGCCTCCTGATGCAGTAGGAGCTGTTGAGCTGCAGACCATGGTTCGGTGTGTGGAGGGAGGAAGTCACCTGGCACTCTGAGTGTCTGGCCATAAACCAGCTCAGCCGATGAAGACTGAAGATCCTCCTTTGGTGCTGTCCGGAGGCCTAGCATCACCCATGGGAGCCTATCCACCCAGTTGGGTCCTCGCAGGCTGGCACGGAGGGACGCTTTGAGGGACCGATGAAACCTTTCACACAGGCCATTCGCCTGCGGATGGTACGCGGTGGTACGGTGCAGCTTGGTACCCAGGCCTTGTGCCACTGCGTTCCACAGCTCTGAGGTGAATTGCGGACCGCAGTCCGAGGAGATGTCCAATGGCACCCCGAAACGAGCTACCCACGACGAAAGGAATGCCCTGGCTACGTCTGCTGCGGTGGTGGCGGCCAATGGAATCGCCTCTGGCCACCTGGTGGTCCGGTCTACGACTGTCAGGAGGTGTGTGAATCCATGTGACCCGGGAAGGGGGCCTACTAAATCCACGTGAATGTGGTCGAAACGGCACTCAGGCACCGGGAAGTTTGCCAGCGGGGCCTTGACGTGACGGTGAACTTTGGACTTTTGGCAATCGACGCAAGTGTTTGTCCAGTCCCGGACATCCAAATGCATGCCTTTCCAAACGAATTTGCGGGACATAAGCCGTTGAGAAACCCGCATCCCCGGGTGAGATAACCCGTGGATTGCCTGGAATACCTTCTTGCGCCATTCGACCGGCACGATGGGCCGGGGCACTCCCATGGATGTGTCGCACAGGAGCGTGGTTCCTGCCTCTTGAAATGGCACGTCTGCAACCTGCCAACTAGACGGCGTGGTCCTAAACGCTTGTACCTCTGGGTCTGCCAGTTGATCCCCTGCCAGTCCGACGAAATCGATGCCCAGGTGGACTGCCTGGACTGGGACCCGGGAAAGGCAATCTGCCACGAGATTATCCTTGCCCGACACATGCCGCAAATCCGTCGTGAATTCGGATATAAACGTGAGGTGGCGCTGCTGCCAAGCTGACCAAGGTTCCGCCGCTTTGGCCATGGCGAAGGTGAGCTGCTTGTGGTCCACGAAGGCAGTGAACGGGCGGCCTTCTAGGAGGAAATGGAAATGCCTGATGGCCAAAAACAGGGCTAGCAAAGTGCTGTCAAAAGTGCTGTACTTTCGCTCATTCTTGCGCAGTTGGCGGCTGAAAAAGGCTAACGGCTGCCAACCCCCGTCGACCCATTGCTCTTGAACTGCTCTGATGGCGTAATCGGAGGCATCCGTAGTGAGGGCCACAGTCGCGCCTGGACGTGGGTGTGCCAGCATAGTTGCATCTGCCAATGCCGCCTTGGTATCGCGGAACGCCTGGTCCATTTGCAGTGTCCAAGTGAGAACATCCTTGCCCGACTTTCCCTTTAGTGCTTCGTACAGTGGTTGCATCAACCGGGCCGCTTTGGGGACGAAACGATGATAAAAAATTTACCATCCCCAAGAACTCTTGCAGGGATTTGACCGTGTGAGGCTGCGGGAATGCGGTAACTGCCTCTACCTTGGTGGCTAGTGGGACGGCGCCTTCTGGGGTAATCCTGTGTCCCAGGAAATCAATGCAGGATACTCCGAACGTGCATTTGGCCGGATTGACAATAAGGCCGTGTTGACAGAGTCGGGCGAAAAGTGTACGCAAATGGGCCATGTGAGCTGTCGAATCCTTACTGGCTATTAGGATGTCGTCCAAATAGACAAAAATGAAGGGCAGGTCCCGTAATACAGAGTCCATCAAACGCTGGAATGCTTGAGCTGCATTTTTCAGACCGAATGGCATGCGGAGGAACTCAAAAAGGCCGAACGGAGTGATGACTGCCGTTTTGGGGACGTCTGGAGGGTGCACCGGAACTTGGTGATATCCACGAACGAGATCCACTTTAGAAAATATAGCGTTCCCAGCCAGATGAGCCGAAAAATCTTGGATGTGGGGAATAGGGTACCTGTCCGGTGTCGTGGCGTCGTTTAAGCGTCTGTAATCCCCGCAAGGTCGCCATCCGCCACCTGGTTTGGGGACTATGTGCAGTGGGGAAGACCAAGGGCTGTCCGAACGCCGGATGATCCCGAGGCGCGCCATGGTCTGGAACTCAGCCTTTGCGGCTGCCAGCTTGCTGGCTTCTAATCGCCATGCCCGAGCGTAAACTGGTGCTCCGGTCATGGAGATATGGTGCTCCACCCCGTGCCGTGTGCTTGTAGCCGAAAAAGTGGGCCTGGTGAGCTCCGGGAATTCGCCAAGCAGGCGCGTAAAGCCGTCTTGCGACGGAACCGCGCAGGCCACCGGCCAGGACATGGCGGTGCTGCGGTGGCAGGGCACTGCGTGGAAAGTGGACACATTAATGAGTCGGCAGTGTTGGACGTCGACCAGCAGACCATTGGCGCAGAAAAAATCGGCCCCCAGGATGGCCTGTGAGACCTTGGCTGTAATAAAGTCGCAGACAAAACGTTGACCGGCAAAGGTTAAGTTTACCGTCCGTTTCCCAAACGTACGCATGGCCGCGCCACTTACTGCCACGAGGGAAGGCCCTTGGCTGCCGGATAGTAGGTCCAGCATTGAAGCTGGGAGGATGCAGCACTGTGATCCAGTGTCGCATAGGAACCGGCGGCCCGTAACGGAATCCGTAACATAAATGAGTTTGCCCACTGAGCTTGCCGCCATAGCTAACTTGCTGTGCTTTTTAGACCTTGTCATCCATCCGGGAGGACGCGGGCTTGTTGGAGTTTTTTTGTTTGTTTTCTTGAGGGAAACTGCAAGGAGGCCGACAGCATCGAGCTTTGGCGCCAAAACGGGCGTGGTACGCGCACCATCCTGCTGGGGGCGGGCTGGTTTTCTCTCGCGTGGGGGAAAAACGCCTCGCGGCTGCACAACATTGCTGAGTAACAGTAAATATCTTGTCTGCCTCTGCAGCGAGTTCAGCACCGTCTGTGATGGCTGTGTTGGCCAAGGCCGCCTGAACCGGTTTGGGTAGCTGGCAGAGGAAAAGCTCACGGAATAAAAAGCATTGGGGTTCCGCACCCAACAGCGTGAGCATTTGACTCATCAGCTCTGACGGTTTTGAGTCCCCGAGGCCGGGCATGGAAATAAGCTTGCGTGCCCGCTCCGACTTATTAAGATCAAATACCTGTAGCAAACGGGCTTTAAGCGCTTCGTACTTGCCCTCCTCCGGTGGGCTTCCAAGGATGCTGACGACCCGCGAGGCTGTGGCACTGTCGAGAGCGGCAACCACGTAATAATAACGGGTCGCATCCGCTGTGACCTCCCGGAGAGCGAACTGTGCTTCTACCTGGAAAAACCATGCTGCTGGCTGCTGTTCCCAGAACTGCGGCAGTTTAAGGGCGACGGCGTTCGTGTTCATCCTTGACGAAAGTTGTCCGACGAGATCGGGGTCACCAATGTAGGAACGGAGGTTCCTAGCTGAATAAAGTATTCGACTCGATGAATCAAAGCAACAGGTTTTAATGAACAACGAAGTTAGCAGGAAAACCACAGGAGAAACGGTATACAGGTCTATACAGCTTGCTGGGCACTCGACGACTACTGGAAGATTCTGGAAGCTGACGTCATGACATCATCACGTTCTTCACGCCACTGGTGGTCACGTGAGCAGCGTCATGACGTCATCACGTGGAGTGCAGGAAAACACCATACAGTACAGTTAACAGGCAGTTTAAAGGTGCAGTCCGTGGTTGCACTATACTGTAGTTAAAGGGATTATTACTAATTGTTCTGAGACCCTTGGTGGCTCTGCCACAATACCAAGATATACTATTTTAGACAGAGATCTAAGCTTCTGTCTCTAGTGAACAGTCACACTGAATTTCTATATATGACATGTCTTCTTAAATTCCACAGTTCAATTGTAGTTTGAAAGTCATGGGCCTCGTTTGGAATGTGTCTTCAATATTTGTCTTTTCTCAGAAATAATATACTAATACTTTAAAACTTTTAATCTCTGTGCACACTGTTCTGGTTCTGCTGTAAAGCATTACAGCAGTTGTTTCATTGGCCCATATTTTCCGATCGGAGACTTCCTGCGTGCGGAGGTCTCCGATCTGGAAAAAAATCTACGCCCTTTCCTGAGGGCTCCGGAGGTCCGGACATTTCCGCTCCTGGGCCTCTGCTCTACGACATGTGCAGGGCCCAGGTATCCCAGGGGAGTAGGCGGTTCGCAAACGTCCCTGGGATCACGTGGGCCATGGGGAACCAATGGAAGAAGGGAATCCCCCTTCACACTTTTGACAGGTCTCTCAGCTTACACCCATCAAAAATATGAATGGGGATCACTCAAAAAACACACTAAAACATTAAAAAAAAAATTTTAATCACATTTTTAAAATTAGTTAAAATCACATTAAATATTTTAAACAAAAATTTTATTTTTTGAAAAAAAATTGAAATTTTTACAGGGCTAAAAATAAACCTGAAACCAGCCCTTGCGAGGTCCCTACGGGTGTGTACACAGCTCGTACACACCCAGAGGGATTGGAAAATTCGTGCCATTATCTGTGCCCTTTTTATAAAAATCAAGCAGTTGCACATAAGTATTAATTTGCTTTAAGCTCCTTTTGGATTCATCGGGGTAGAGCTGGACTTGGTGCGATAGTATAAAGTGGGGAAGCCATTTCACATCTCTCCTGATTTTGATTTCCTTTGACTTCATTGGGGCTCCTATTGTGCCTAATCTACAAATTTGCACGTGACACTAAAGTAGGGTGGACAGTTAGCTTGGAGTAAGCAGCCGAAGACCTATAGAAGCAGTTAAATAAATTCTGCAAGTGAGAAATTAGTGGTAGATAAGATTCAAAACAGATAAGTGCAAAGTACTACACACTGGGAGGAAACATGGGTGGCATATGTATACTTATTATAGGTACAGTAGTATAGAAACAGCCAAGGGTGAAGTGAAAAGGGATCTGGGTGTGCTTGTAGTTTTGGCATTTAATGTGTGAAATCACTGTGGAGTAGCAAAGGACAGAGTGAATAGAAAATGGATGGAGTGAATAGAATACTAAATTATATTGCTAAATCAATTGAGTATAAATGGGTTTCATGCTAAAACTGTATAGTTCCTTGATCAGACTACACCTGGAGCACTGTGCTCAGTTTTGGTCATCAAACCAAGAGGCATCTTATTCTGCTCCTCAACTTCATGAATAATGTAATTGACACCATAAAGAGCGGCAGTGTGTCTATTACGGAGGACTTCAAACACAATTAAGTGGTTACCTTTTTATCTGAAAGTAGAACAGATGACGGGAAAAGCAGGTGACAGAGTGTGAATTCTCAATATAGCCTAATCATATAGTTGTCAATATTAGTGTTCCATAAATCATGAATGTGCTCATTAATGTAATATTAAAGCTCTGCTTGGCAGGCAACAGTGAAACGATCAGTGAACCAGATAAGGCTTGCCTACTCCATACTGGAGTTCATCTTTTACAACACTGTGCAGATGCTGCCATAGGCTATAAGTTTACTATAAGATCACCAGCACTTTTTGCGTGCAAGCACTTAACTACTTTTCGTCAACAAAATGCTGGTGGCAAAGCTTTAATCATCCCTTCTCTTGCTGTTGCAATTTTCTTCCCACATTACTACATCACTTGTTGAAACAGAGAATTAATCATTACCAACTGAATCATGGCACTGAAGCATGCATTGAGCTAAAGGAAAATTCTGGGTTCAATTGGTAACACCCTCAATGCTGAGTCAGAAGGTTGCCGTTTTAAAACCCCTTCCAGGACTTGAGCGCATAATCTAGGCTGACAATCCAGTGAAATACTGATGGAGTTTTAAATTGTCAGAGGTGCCATCATTTGGTTTGAGACATTAAGCCAAGGTTCTGTCTGCCTCAACCAACACTACCAAAAACAGATGAACTGGTCATTCATTTCATTGCTGTTTAGGGAATTTGCTGTGTGCAAATTGGTACTGCCTCCGCAAGATCCTGCAAATCCATTGGCAGGATAGGCGCACCAACATCAGTGTTCTTGCTCAGGCCAACATCCCCAGCATCGAAGCTTTGACCACGCTCAATAAGCTCTGATGGACAGGTCACATTGTCCGCATGCCCGATACGAGACTCCCAAAACAAGCGTTCTACTGAGCTCCGGCATGGCAAGAGAGCCCCAGGTGGGCAGAGGAAACGCTTCAAGGACACCCTCAAAGCCTCCTTGAAAAAGTGTAACATCCCCACTGACACCTGGGAATCCCTGGCCCAAGACCGCACAAAGTGGAGGAGAAGCATCCGGGAAGGCGCCGAACACCTCGAGTCTCTTCGCCAGGAGCAAGCGGAAGCCAAGCGCAGGCAGTGCAAGGAACACACATCAACCCAAGCACCCCACCCACCCGCCCCTTCAACCACTGTCTGCCCCACCTGTGACAGAGACTGTCGGTCCCGCATTGGACTCATCAGTCACCTGAGAACTCATTTTTAATGTGGAAGCAAGTCATCCTCGGTTCCGAGGGATTGCCTAAGAGAGAAGAGAAACTGTGTTTGCCTACTAAACAAAGCATTTAATTGTAAGTGAACGCTTTGGCATGTCCTGAGGATATGATAAGATGCTTTATTTATAGATACAAGTTTTCTTTTGGCACTTTAGCATAACATTTCAAAGCTTCTTTACTCTCAGAAATCACCAGGGCATGTTATCAAACACCTAACCTCATTACAGTTGCATTCTGTTCGGCTACTTAATATGCAAATAATAATTCCACTATCATTTCTTCCATTGACCTTTTATGAATAAAATTTCTGAGTAAAATAAATGAACCAATTCCTTCTATTAGCCAGAGAGAGAGAAAACACTTGAAAGCTGGTTATTTAACAAATACCACATATTTTCATTGCTATTGAGTGGAAATTAATCATTGTTCACGTGGGATGCACAGGTATTTAATTCAAGACCATTAATCTGTTTGGAGAAGATATCTGGGCTGAGGTCACATGCTGCTTTTGTGTCATCATTGATCCAGAGAGGCTATGAGGCTGTATACAGTGCACTGAGAATGTGCCAGTAATTAGGCACGGATATCCTGAAGGGGTATGATACTCTCCAAGATGTGAGCAAGAAAAAGCAAGCTTTAGCTTCATGAGAAGTCATGATAAGAAAATCATACATTTAGTTACCAAAAGAAACTTCAAAAGAAGAATATGCATCCCAGTCTTACCAGCAAGGATTTGTCCCTTAAATAAAAGATTGTCATGATTCGCTTGTTACAAATAATCAGCACTGCAATGATTTGACAGCAGGAGAGTCTTTTCTTTGGACAAGACAGGTTGTTTTGTTACATATACTGAAACACTCAGAAAATATTTCGATAAAATCAGAAGAATTACATTACAAATAGTAGAGTTTTGACACACATCAAAATCTGTTCGTCAAATGGTGACTTATCTTTGATATAGAATCATAGAAAGTTACAGCATGGAAGGAGGCCATTTTGGCCCATCATGTCTGCGCTGGCCAACAAATCTTGAAGAAGGGTTTTGATCTGAAACATTGACTCTGTTTCTCTCTACGGATGTTGCCTGGCCTGCTGAGTTTTTCCAGCATTTTCTGTTGTTATTTTGGATTTCCAGCATCCGCAGTATTTTGCTATCGAAAGAGCTATCCAGCCTAATCCCACTTCCCAGCTCTTGGTCCGTAGCCCTGCAGGTTAGAGCATCCCAAGTGCACATCCAAGTACTTTTTAAATGTGGTTAGGGTTTCTGCCTCAACCACCCTTTCAGGCAGTGAGATCCAGACCCCCCACAACCCTCTGGGTGAAGAAATTTCCCCTCAAATCCCCTCTAAACCTTCCCCCAATTACTTTAAATCTGTGCCCCCTGGTTTTTGACCCCTCTGCTAAGGGAAATAGGTCCTTTCTATCCACTTTATCTATGCCCCTCATAATTTTATACACCTCAATAAGGTCTCCCCTCCGCCTCCTCTGTTCCAAGGAAAAGAGACCAGGCCTATCCAGTCTTTCCTCATAGCTAAGATTCTCTACTCCTGGCAACAGCCTTGTAAATCTCCTCTGTACCCTCTCTAGTGCAATCACATCTTTCCTGTAATGTGGTGACCAGAGCTGCACACAGTACTCTAGCTAAGGCCTAACTAGTGTTTTATACAGTTGAAGCATAACCCCCCCCCTGCTCTTGTATTCTATGCCACGGCTAATAAAGGCAAGCATTCCATATGCCTTTTTAACCACCTTATCTACTTGGCCTGCTACCTTCAGGGATCTGTGGACATGCACTCCAAAGTCCCTTTGTTCCTCTACACTACTCAGTGTCCTACCATTTAATGTGTATTCCCTTTCCTTGTTAGCCCTCCCCAAATGCATTACCTCACACTTCTCCGGATTGAATTCCATTTGCCACTGTTCTGCCCACCTGATCAATTTATTGATATCTTCCTGCAGTCTACAGCTTCCTTCTTCCGTATCAACCACACAGCCGATTTTAGTATCATCTGCAAACTTCTTAATCATACGCCCTATATTCAAGTCTAGATCATTGATATATACCACAAAAAGCAAGGGACCTAGTACTGAGCCCTGTGGAACCCCACTGGAAACAGCCTTCCAGTGACAAAAACAATATAATTGGAATTAATTTTTATCAAATTATAATTCTATATGACACTAAAATTATGAAATATATTTATAAATGTTTAAATGACCGGCAGCCATATAACTAATCACATGACAGGATCACATTTTCTGTTATTAGATTTTATCATGAAGTTTAAAACTAAATGTGACAGCCGCTGTTGTGCTGTTCTACCTGCTGCGCAATGTGGTTGGCATGAAATCAAAAACATTTCCAATGTTACACGTGTAATGATAGGAATTAATAGAGCATACAGCGAATGTATAGAAAAAGAACCTCTTAGTAATGTAGTACAGGAAACTTTGGTTTATCTGGAGGTTATATGTCCAGAATACTCGATCTAACGTCAAAAATCAGGAGCCGTTTTCTATAAGTTTTTTTAGTTCTCGTTGCTTTTTTTTCTTAGTCAGGCACTGCAAGGTCTGCAGCTATAGCAACAGCTTCAGCTAGAGACGCTTGCAGCTGCAGCTGACTGTTTAGAAGCTGTTGCTAAGCAACAGTGTTTGTTGTCAGATACGGAGATGAAAACCTCCGTATGCTTCAACATTAACTTTGTATGTCCGGCAGTTTTGATAGATCGGCAACAGCTCGGTCCCATCGGTGCCGGATATCACAAAGTTTCCTGTAACAGTTTCAGGCAGGGGAAGATCTTGGCTTAGAAATTGGAGCCCAAATTCGGGTGTGAACCCAGCGGTGGCAATGATCGTGTGGTAACTGATGCGCAAGAGGACCACGCACAACTGATCCACGTGTCATCAGGATGTGTCCGGCATGCTGGGGGCACTAGTCGTGTCCCAAGAGGCTGTGTGCTGGTGCCGAAGAGGAGAAAAGTCTTCTGGTAGGGACGCTGGCACTGGGCGTATGGTAAATTCAGAAGGAGGGGCGGGGGGTGAACAGTGATTAGCCGTGGCCCGTATTTTCAATGTGGAGCCAACAGAAGCTCTTCTGCTCTTCTTGCCTCCACGTTCAGGTAAGTAATTTTTTTTTAAACGTACCTTTTTGGTGGTAGCCTCCAGCAGTCCATCTAAGGACCGGCAGTTTGGCAAAAAAGGGTCTGAAACAGACCAAGCACGTGCACATCGCATGCCATAGTGGACTCTTCAGTGTCCATTTGTCACCCGAAGAACAGGTGCTGTGTGATCCTTCTCTAGGGATACCAGTGTGACCTGTACATCTTAAATTCCTCTCTGCTTTACTGTAGCAGTACCGTTATTTCCACTTAAAATAAATGGGTTAACAGTGCAGCTGGAAAAGCAGAGGGAGGAATTTCACATGAATGCTTAAGCTAGTATCCTGGAGTAATTTCAAGGCGTTGGTCCCAGACTAACCTTGTTGTGTGATCTTTGCCATTGCAGGTGTCGTTTGATTCTTTTGTGCAGGACATGGTGAAGTCTCTGCTACTCATACTGCTAGTTACATCCAAAACACTAAGACCAGCTCCACTATCCTGCAAAGTCTAGTTTACAGGAACCTTATTGAACCCTGAAAACAAGGGAGATGGTTTTGTGCCACTCAATGATTTTGTCCAACTGGGTCTTTCTTTTTTCATCTAAATTTGTACAATTCTAATTCTCAAATTTCTATGCACATCATTGTTTAAGTTGTCTCTACTTTCAATCCCTCATGTCACAAGACTTTAGGCTTCAATTCCTTATTACCTCTGAGGTCAAAAGTTGTGCCCCAGGCCCCTATAAACCTTCACACCTGCATTACTCCAAACACTCCTGTCAGCCTTTCTTTTCTTGTTTACATGTTGGCAGCCTGGCTTCAGTCCACGCAATTGATTCTGACAGGTTGGAAAACCTAAATTGTTTTTTTAGGATGGGTTTGAAGAGGACAAACAGGGCTTATTGTTCTAAGCACAGGTGTGACTCTTTCTGTACAGGTCAATAACTCTTTTTCTATTTACAGGGTCAATTGCAGCCGATACAGAAAAAAAGCAGCTTGGAATTGTACAATGAAGAATCTGCAAGGAGATATTTGGACTTGTAATAGTTCCATTCTTTTGCCAGATCAATATTTCAAAATCAGACTTCAGTTTCAAAAAGATTACAGCAATCGCATGTATATGCAGCTCCAATGTATCTAATTCACTCTAGTGTGCAAATTTGTCCATTTCTCACACACAATGGCCACAAAAACATGCATGAGCTACTTTCCCGGCAATTATGCAAGGATCACAGCAATCAATGCCCTCCTCTGCTGAGTGGGTTCAGTGGAAGACACCTCATCTGTATCGGCTTATTGCCCGCTACTCATGCTCTTCATTGGCAGCTTTCCTAATGGGGGGAGTGGGGTACTGTGGTGATTATTCTTTATGTTTAGTAAGAAGTATTGTGATTGGTTGTTTGTTTCCTGCCTTGGGATATATGCTGTAATCTCATTGGTAGTTGATGTCATGTGATTTGTGGTGGCCATCTTAAATTCAGTTCTTTCCAGCCTTTAGTTGGGACTGGGTGTTGAAAGATGTGCTACAGGATTTTTAAGTTAATAAAGCCTAGATTAGAAAGGCAAATCTATTCTTTATTTCAGGTACGAAATCGGATGTCGCTGGTGTCAGTTAAAGGCAACCAGCACCTCATAAAGGAGAAGTGCACTGTTGCTGCAATCAGTTTCATTCTCAACACCACTGAAATAACAGGCAGAAAAGATACTGGAAGGGCTCCCCACTTTTCCGATGCAGCTTTGGAGGTGTTGGTGGAGGGGGTCAGCAGAAGGAAGGACTTCATCTTTCCACCCAGTGGCAAGAAGGTGTCCAGCGCCAGAAGCCTTGCTCCAAGGATGTGGCTGCAATGCAGAAAAAGGTTTAATGACGTGACAAGGGCTCTTAAGGCAAGACTCCTAACTCATATCTCTCACTACTCTCTGCTTAGCCCTGAACTACCTGTAGCCCCAGCACTCACAATACTTCTCTCTCCCGCTTCCCACCACTCTCCTCCAATCACTGCAACATTCTTCACTTCATCTCCTTTTGCTGCTACTGCAGCACTCTGCATCTGCTACTCTCCTGGATATCACCCCCCTCCCTCCTCCCTGCCTCCCCCTCCCCCACCCCCTCCATCCCGCCTCCCCCCGTTCCCCCTCCCCCACCCCCTCCATCCCGCCTCCCCCTCCCCCTCCATCCCTCCCTCCCCGTCCCCCCATCCCCTCCATCCCGCCTCCCCCACCCACTCCGTCCCGCCCCCCCCCCCGTGATACCTGCGCTCCTCTAATTCTGCCCTCTTGAGCATCCCTGATTTTAATCGCTCAACCATTGGTGGCCATGCCTCCTGTTGCCTAGGCCCTAAGCTTTAGAATTCTCTGCCTAAACCTCTCCTCCTCGCTTCCTCCCTTTCCTCCTTTAAGACACTCCTTAAAACCCACCTCTTTGACCAAGCTTTTGGTCAGCTACCCCAGTTTCTCCTTATGTGGCTCAGTGTGAATTTTTTTTTGTCTTATAATACTCCTGTGCAGCGCCTTGGGACATTTCACTACGTTAAAGATGCTATATAAATACAAATTGTTGTTGTTGTTCAGGCCTGGCTTCCATAAACATCCTGTCCCCTCTGGAAGAGACTGTCACGAACTTTGTGGGCAGGGGCTGAGTCAGGACCATTGCTTCTGGAGAGACTGGAGGAGAAGTCCAGCAGGATTTTAACCATTGCACCCTCTTTCCCTTCACACTGAAATCTCACCCTCACACACACTATATTCATGACAGAAGGGCTGTTGCTTTCTGCAGTCCCTCATCTATCTCTGCTTATCCTTGCCACCATCTGCTAACCTTGGACACTCTCTTCCCTTGCAGATCCTGAAACTGAGGGTACAGTGGGACCGGAGCAAGAGGAGGGCATCCTTCCAGAAGTTTCAGTGTCATTCAACCTTACACCAGCTCAGAGATTGGCATCCCATGTAGTTTGCACTGAGAAATTCACCGGGTACAAGTGCGCAGGAGCAAGGGCAGGTGGATGGGATGAAGTGCATCCTAGCCCTGATGCAGAGGGCGGAGATGAAATGCTCACAGACCCAGCATACAGAAGAGAGCTGTTGGCTATACAGCATCAACTTCTAACTGAACTAAGAAACCTGTGGTTCCGCACAAATTTCTAGGCTGCAGTCTCTTTCCTCTGAAGCAGTTTTGTAGGTTTTGCACTTTTATTTTGCATGTCGCAGATATTTCACACCTCCTAATAAATTGCTATTTAAAATGGAGACACTAAACGATAAGCAGATTAAGGTAAATTATAATCTTCTCATTAGTTGGGCAGCATTTCAATTTTGGTGACAACAAATCAATTAATAAAAATGGAAATGGTTTTACCTCTGCTAATTACGCCTTACAGCCAAATGGAAAGATCTGTAATTGCTGAATCATTAATTGTAATCAATGACGCAGCAAATTACACCTCAGTCTTAGGTCAAGAGGGCAAATATCACCAGGAGGCTAATGTCAAGGTATAAATGGCACTTCTCCATTTGCAGTAAGAAGCAAAGCCTACACAGGGGAAAAAATTAATTAAATTTAATTTGCGTTCACGATGAAAAACACTCAGAATTAAAACACCACAGGGCAGGCAAATCCTATTATGTGCATTAGGTCCAAGATGCACACAAAAATTATGAATACATTTGCATATTACAGGTACAGTTATTCCATTAGATTTGGTAACAATTTACACATAAATGATTTTAAAATGATCTGCCTCTGAATCCACTGGACAATCTCCACCAGTGCCTGCTCACCCCATCCATCGCCAGACCTTGGACTCTGCTGGTGGATCATCAAACACCATTTTTCTCTGCAAATCCCTCCAAAATCTCCACTTACTCTCAAACAAGGCTTTTGCCATCCATGACTTTACTTTAGATGATCATATTGACATCCTGGCTTTGACTGTAACTTGGCTAGCAGTTGCGACACCATGTCCCTTACCAAAGCCTTCCCACTTGGCTATATCTTCCACTACCTGCCCTGCCCAAACCACTGTAGTGGCAACGTGGTCGTTATCACTAATCACAGCTTGACCTATCTCTTGGCCCATTACTCTTTTGGCACATTCTGATCCTTCGAGCATATTACTCTGTTCCATTCCTTTTGCCTCTCCCTTAAAATCCTCATCATCTGCCAGCACTCAAGCCCACTCTTAGGCTGGAATGTTACCGGCGCTCAGAATACAGGTTTGGAGGCAGGTCCGTTGTCAAAATCAGTCCTCCTTGGAAATGGCAAAACACAATTCTGTATTTTAAAATTGGGTCTCTTCTTTCATATATCACCTTTGTACTCTATGTCAGAATATGTGCAATTCACCTTTATTTAGCAGAGTAATGGGAAAAAGACACATAAAAAATTATTTTGCTTGTAAACAATGACAAGATTACAGGGTCCTCTAATGAGGCCATATGGGTGGAGCTTAAAAACAAAAAGGGGGCAAGCACTTTGCTGGGAGTGTACTGTAGGCCTCCAAACAGTCAGGGGGAGATAGAGGAACAGATATGTAGGCAAATCTCAGAGAAATGTGCAAATAATAGGGTAATAATAATGGGGGATTTCAACTTCCCCAATATTAACTGGGATAGTCAGAGTGTGAAAGGCTCAGCGGGTGTAGAATTCTTAAAGTGCATCCAGGAGAGCTTTTTGAGCCAGCATGTAGAAAGTCCTACAAGAGAGGGGGCGGTACTGGACCTAATTCTAGGGAATGTGGCCGGCCAAGTGGAAAAAGTGCTAGTAGGTGAGCACTTTGGTGATAGTGACCATAATATGTTAAGATTTAAGGTGGTCATGGAAAAGGACAGGGATGGGCCGGAAATAAAGGTTCTAAATTGGGGGAAGGCCGATTTTAATAGGATAAGGCAGGATCTGGCCAAAATGGACTGGGATCAGCTACTTGTAGGAAAATCCGCATCGGAGCAATGGGAGGCTTTCAGAAGGGAGATTGAGATCATACAATGGCAACATGTTCCCGTAAAGGTCAAGAGTGGTTCCAAAAACCACAGGGAACCGTGGATGTCAGGGGATATACGAGAATGGATTAGGAAAAAAAGGAGGGCTTTTGGTAGATACAAAAGGCTAAAGACAGAGGAAGCCCTAGAGGAGTACAAAAAGTGCAGGGGGATACTTAAAAAAGAAATTAGGAGGTCAAGGAGGGGCCATGAAATAACACTGGCGAGCAAAATAAAGGAAAATCCGAAGATGTTTTATAAGTATATTAAGGGTAAGAGGATAACTAGGGAAAAAATAGGGCCCATTAGGGACAAAAGTGGCAATCTGTGTGTGGAGCCGGAAGATGTAGGAGGGGTTCTAAATGAATTTTTTGCATCTGTTTTCACTATGGAGAAGGACGATGTAGACATAGAAATAGGGCGGGGGGACTGTGATATGCTCGAACATATTAACATCGAGAGGGAGGAGGTATTGGCGGTTTTAGCTGGCCTAAAAATGGATAAATCCCCAGGCCCGGATGAAATGTATCCCAGGCTGCTGTGTGAGGCAAAGGAAGAGATTGCGGGGGCTCTAACACATATATTCAGGACCTCTCTGGCCACAGGGGATGTGCCAGAGGACTGGAGAACTGCTAATGTAGTACCATTATTCAAGAAGGGTAGTAGGGAAAAAACGGGGAACTACAGGCCAGTGAGCCTAACATCAGCGGTAGGAAAATTATTGGAAAAAATCCTGAGGGACAAAATTTGTCTCCACTTGGAGAGGCAAGGATTAATCAGGGATAGTCAACATGGCTTTGTCAAGGGAAGATCATGTCTGACTAATTTGATTGAATTTTTTGAGGGGGTGACTAGGTGTGTGGATGAGGGTAACGCAGTGGATGTGGTATACATGGATTTCAGTAAGGCCTTCGATAAAGTCCCGCACAGGAGACTGGTCAAGAAGGTAAGAGCCCATGGAATCCAGGGTGCCTTGGCACATTGGATACAAAACTGGCTTAGTGGCAGAAGGCAGAGGGTGATGGTCGAAGGTTGTTTTTGTGACTGGAAGCCTGTGGCCAGTGGGGTACCACAGGGATCGGTGCTGGGTCCCTTGCTGTTTGTGGTCTACATTAATGACTTGGATATTAATGTAAAGGGTGTGATCAGTAAGTTCGCGGATGATACAAAAATTGGTAGGGTGGTAAATAGCGAGGAGGGTAGCCTCAGTCTGCAGGACGATATAGATGGGTTGGTCAGATGGGCGGAACAGTGGCAAATGGAATTTAACCCGGAAAAGTGCGAGGTGATGCACTTTGGGGGGACTAACAAGGCAAGGGAATACACAATGAATGGAAAGACCCTAGGCAAGACGGAGGGTCAGAGGGATCTGAGTGTGCAAGTACACAGATCCCTGAAGGCGGCGGAACAGGTGGATAAGGTGGTAAAAAAGGCATATGGGATACTTGCCTTCATTAGCCGAGGCATTGAATATAAGAGCAAGGAGGTTATGATGGAGCTGTATAAAACACTGGTTAGGCCACAGCTGGAATACTGTGTGCAGTTCTGGTCGCCACACTACAGGAAGGATGTGATCGCGTTAGAGAGGGTGCAGAGGAGGTTCACTAGGATGTTACCAGGGCTGGAGCGCTTCAGCTATGAAGAGAGACTGGGCAGATTGGGTTTGTTTTCCTTGGAGCAGAGGAGGCTGAGGGGGGACATGATTGAGGTGTACAAAATTATGAGGGGCATAGATAGGATGGATGCTGAGGAGCTTTTTCCCTTAGTAGAGGGGTCAATAACTAGGGGGCATAGATTCAAGGTAAAGGGCGGGAGGTTTAGAGGGGATTTGAGAAAAAACGTTTTCACCCAGAGGGTGGTTGGAGTCTGGAACTCACTGCCTGAAAGGGTTGTGGAGGCAGAAACCCTCACAACATTTAAGAAGCATTTGGATGAGCACTTGAAATGCCATAGCATACAAGGCTACGGGCCAAATGCTGGAATATGGGATTAGATTAGACAGGGCTTGATGGCCGGCGCGGACACGATGGGCCGAAGGGCCTCTATCCGTGCTGTATTACTCTATGACTGTATGACTCTAAGATTGAGTAAGGGAAGTTTAAAACAATGGAGATTCTTTTCAGCCTCAAGCCTGTCACATTTCTGTGGGCTTGAGCAGATTCAATTGTTTGTCATCTTATCTCTTACAATGAAGGCTTCCTTCTACCCTTCCTCTCTGTCCTCTTGACCCCTGGTCACCTGATAAATAACCTCAGGGTGCAGCGATCATGGCTGAGAAAAATAATGGATCGATTATTGGACAACAATACATTTTAGAGCTTCCACCATTGAATTAAATTCAACAAACTATCCTGGATATTGGAAGAAATGTTGATCAGCATTACCACATTAGCATAATATTCTGAATCCAATTCTATTTCATACTATGAACTGGTACCAATTTCATGCCACACAATCAACTTGGCAATTGCCAGTAAAGATACTACAGTACAAAGTTTTCAATGGTAATTCAGCTACAAACAAACCTGTTGTAGTAGAAACACGGTTAAAGTAATATTCTATGAGTACCTGGGAGATTTACCTTTACCCCAACATCCCAGTTATATTACTCCTCTAAAACTGCAACTACTTTGAAATCCAGTTCTGAACATGTAATATACCCTGGTTTGTTCTCAAACTACCCTTTACCAGAACAAAACAAGATTAGCAAAATGTTCTGCTTTCAGTCTGAACACTGTATAACTTCAAGCTGCTTTGGGTTATGGGTTCTGTGCCCCAGAATACATTGCAAAAGACACAAATGGTGTCATTCAGTTATTGTGCAACAAGTGTTTGAACTCCAGTCTGGAATTTTTGAGCACAATATCTGGCATGAAACATTTATTCTGTGTCTGACATAATTTAAATGGGACCATAACTATTCCAATTTATTGGCACCAGAGCCCAAAGTATTGTCAGCAGAATAAAAATTCAATCTGATAGGAGTTAGAATGTTTTGCATCTTTCAAATCTGCAAGCACAGCGAAGGAGCGAATATACTTCCATTATTTTGCATGTTTGGGAATGGCATTGCACTGCTCTTTTCCTAAAATCACTTCCACATGTGCAGTATAGTATCCCAATATTATCCTGAACTCAATCCCTCCAAACAACACCTCCTCACAATGGGATCAGGGTTTGTCAGCTGTAAGCTAACCACTATACTGCTTTTGCAGCCCACGGTTCATCACACGCTCTCCAGATTTAGTGAAATTCTCAGAGCTCTGAACTGTCTGAGTGCAGTGGAGCCAAAACCATTGGAGTTCCTCGCCTCCTCATTTTATATTTTGTTGCTTTGGACTTAACTTCACAAATCATAATTAGGATCTAATGTTTGCTTCTCTTTCAGACAAGAATGTTGTGAGCCTCATGATGCACTGCAAATAGATGTAATTTGTATTTATTTAATTTAATCAGTATAATATTTCATTTAGAGGTTAATTTAAAGCAATTGGAAAGTTATTCATTTAAGAAAGTGAAATTTTCATGTCAATTTTATATGAGAGAAACAGCAATGGGATATAAGTATATATATGCTGTAGTATTAAAATATATTTATGTTTATTAATCTAAAAGTTACCATCCTGTGATAACCTCCAAACAGATGTTTGTGCTGTTGCTCACTCACTCTCTGGTGGTAATTAGAACTTTTGGCAATATTGGTTCGGCTGCCCGTTATTCACCTCTCCCGATTCATGGATATCACGGGTAACTACGTTGAAATGTTGACATTTTAAAAGTATTATTTAGTTATGGAGCGGCGATCAACAAGAAAACAACCAACTATTATTTAAATCTAATATATAAGGCGCAAAATAAATTGGTATTTCAACTTCTTTATTTGGATGCTTTAGTTACGGGATGTGAAATTCAGATCAAGGCATGGACTCTGGGATTACTTTCCATTGAAGCAATCCTTGTGATCACAACAACATTATACTTTACCAATTTTTCACAAAGCTTCTTTATGCTTAAACACTGTGCTATAATTATTGCATATAAGTATATATATGCTGTAGTATTAAAATATATTTATGTTATTCAACTGTTCTATTACTGCACATTCAGAAATCTAAGCTAAGCCCATGAAAAAGTAAGATGTGGTCTTGTGGGGACTCTGTACTCCTATATTCTAAATTCAATCTATGTGCATCGGATTTTCAAGGTATAAATTTATCCTGACAAAATTAAAGCAATTTAACATTAAAAGCAAACTACTATATTCTTATTAAAAATTTACAAAAAACTTTTATTCTCAAATAATATTTTATACTTTGCCTTTGTATAAACAGAACATCTAATATCCATGTGCTGAATATAAATGTTATCCCACTGAGGAATCTATACAATTCACTTCTTCCTTTTGAGTTTCTGAATAATTTGATCCCTGTAAATCATTACATAAATTCCACATCTAACACTTAAATGGCAAAGATGTTTATAGTTCTGCTTTGTTTCTGGGTCTGCCTTAGATATTTTCTTGGGTTCAGTGGGGCTGGCGACTTCTGTAAGTGGTTTCTGCATCTTACGTTCAGGAGTGTGCATGTACTGCCCAATCTCTAATCATATGATAGCGTAACCCGGGGACAAAGCAATAGCTGTCCCTTGTGAACTGAACTAGATGTTGTGTCTTTCACATGTATCCGCTCATGAGTTGCTCCAATCCTTTTGTAGGCGGAGTGAAAACACTTTAGTGAGACATGACCAAATACAAATCATTAAGCTGCTTTATTTTACAGGCAACAAATGAACATAGAGTAACAGTTATACTAAAAATAACTTACTTCACCTAACTTCAAACCCTTCCTTTTTTGTCCCCTGGCCAGCCTTCTGGTTTTGACTGGCCCTGAATTTAAGATGAGCAAGCTTTCCCCTTTCTTGGCCAGGCTCCCTTTCCAGACCTAACTGGACTGATTGAATTTACACGTAATCCTTTGTCATTTTTCTCCCTGTGTTCTCAAGAAGTGGGAGGGCTGTGCCCCTGATTTCTTTCCAGTTCAGGGATTTATCAGTAGGCCTGTCAACCAAACCAGCTATCTCCTTTCTAAAAATATATTCTCAGCAGACAACCTCCTGCTAGGTACCCAAGAAAATGATCACAAGTGGACAGCTGACTGGTAGTCTGAAGTGATGTAACAAATTATTTATTGCCCCAGTCATTGTGGAAAACCACAAGGATAGTTGGCTCATTCACACATCAAATCCTTTTTTGCCTCAGTGACTGTAAGGAGGATTTTTAAACCTGTGTGAACTCACTTAATTTTAAAACATAACACTTAAAAATAACTCTTTCACAGATCCTTTCTGTTGAAAAATGGTAAAAAAATCCTTGTATACATTATATACCCTCTCCCTTCTGCTGCAAATCCTAGAATTGCTCCCTATTCATCCCCCAACTCATTAATCATAGTCTGTGGGTAACTGTCAAATATCACGGTCTAGAAATACAATCACATCTCCCCAAGTTAAGTATACTCCTTCATCAACATTGGGGTTTACAGTCTGAACCCTCTGCTCTTTCAACTGGGGTGGATAGCATGAACATGCGGAGGCAATGAGAGAGGAAAGAGCAAAAATGGTGTTGGGTGGGGTGGGGGCGCAGGGAGGGATGGGGAGCAGCAGGTACTCCAAGAATTAATGAAAAGTTATTTGGGTAAAAGTTTTTACGCTCATTTTATAACATTTCTACCATTCAAAGTGTCAACAAATACTATTTTATCACAACAGACACTATCCAAGATATAAAATAACTATGTATTCAGTACTGACAATTCCCTTGGGAAATCAGGATAAGACAACTTCATACATTCCACAATCCCAATAATGACATAATTAATAACAATTACGTTATTGATTATTCCAATTATATATTTAGAAGCTATACCATGATTTATTACCCATATGTGGTTACAAAGTAATATGTGTGAAATCAGCTTGCTTTGAATAACTAATGAATTGAACATTAATCAAAAGTAGAGATGAAAGAAGTTTCAAAATGCACAGTATCGGCAACTTGTGCCAAGAGGTATAACAAGCACTGGAATGATTGATGTCATTGGCCATGTTCCTGAGGAGCTCCCCAGTTGTTTTTTTATCCACTTCCAACTTAGCATCCTGAGACTTTTCTTTGTTTTAAACAGTTTCTATTATCTCTGGCCTCACTAGACCACTCAGTTTTTCATCTACAGCTGGGTGAAGATTTGGCATTTTGTTGTTTGATGCCCTACCCCCAGGTTACCTACAGACCTCTGGCTTGTGACACTCCCATAGCTACAAGCTGCAGCTCACATTGTCCCAATGGTTCAAGCACCCTGATGACTCAAAGTTTATTTTATTTATTATTTATTAATAAAACTGTTGATGCTCTGATTAACCTGCAGTCTCCCGTCTGCAGTTCTATCATGCGACAGGTTGATTCCTGCTCCATTCTCCCAACAGGGCGATATGATCGCTACAAGAAGAGAAAGGGGGGGGGGGAATCAGAATTTAAAAAAAACATGCAACAGACAGAAAGAGAGTGAGGGGCAGTATATAGAGAGGAGCACGGGAAGGAAAAGTATAGCATAGGAGAAAAGCACAAAGGGGACTCTAAAGAAGGCTAGAAGAGTGGGAAGGAAGACACAAATGGAGGGAAATTAGAAAGGCACTGCATTGGCTTCTGGCTAAAGTTTGCTGCTTTGCTGACTCCCAATCAGTTGGTTGCCTTGGTTTGTGTCTGGTACTCATTGGTCTCCTTGTCTGGGCCTCAGTGTTCCATTGGCTCCAGTTAGGGTTCCCCTCCTGGTTCTTTGGATTCCCCCAGTTCTCCTTTATCCAATCCATGCTCCTGATGTCACTACTGCCCATTTTATGCCCCGCCAAAGTTGAATTTGTTTGAACTCTTTAGCTTTTCATTAATATTTCCTTCTACAGAGCATTGAACTTTATTGCAGTAATAATTTCTCTGCCAAAGGAAACCTTTAGTACTTTGCTTTCTCTTTAAAAGACAGATACATTTTTGTACAAATATTTTAGATGACAAAGCTCACAGTTAAAATCATGAGTCTTGCCATCTATGAGGAAACTGTGATGAAATAAATCTTTCGCATGTTGATTTGCTAAATGTCAAGGAGCACCATAAAATTTTTACATTCTATTATTTAAGACCTTTACAGCTCTCAAGATGTTCACAATCTGCATCTCCAATGAGACCCTGTAATGTCCTTTGTCTTTACAAACTGGTGAGTTAAAACAAATGTGAACATGTGCTTGACAACCATATTATATTTTCTAATGGTAAGATTAATATTTGATTATAAACAAATGCTTCTATTTAGTGCCCTATTTACCAGTAGCAAGTCATACACTAACAAAGATAATGGCATAAAAATTTTGCACTTTTCGCTCTTCAGCATTCATACACATGTCAAATTAGAACTAATGGCATATTCACAATATATAATTTATGATTCATATCAACTGTCAATGTTAACTGCACAATTTAGGACATATGCTAGGCAGTTGGCTCCAAAATATAAACTTTCCAAACTAAATGATAATAGGCCATTTAAGGAATAAGAGCAAAGTGTGGTTGATTTAAAATAACAAGGTATAACCCTAGTAATAGAAAGAGCAGATGACTAGGCATTCAACAATATTGTTCTGTAATTGACCAGGAAGAGATGAAAGAGAGCAGAACAGAGTGAGTTGTCCACTGATTTCCCACATTAATTTTAGGAAGTGTTTTGCTTTCTCCAATGATATTGTTGATGTGCCATCAATAACTCAAAGACAAGAAGTTAAAGGATTCAACTGAAGGCTTTTAATCGCTAAGAACATTGCACGTCATTCCACATCGGATTCGTCTGGCAGAATGACTCATACAGCTCTTGAGACCTTTATATGACAAAAGACAGGGGCGGAGCCAATACACACAATAGGGGAAAAGGGGGGGCGGTACACACAATACAATGCAGGTAAAATACAGGGGCTGATGAAGGCATATATTTCATCACATTCACCCCTTCTACAGATTTAGTCTGTCCGGGGGTGTGATAGTCCTTCCTGAACGTCGCAACAGTACCTCGGGTTCCGACCGGGAGTCCGTGGTGCCCTCCTGGGCATACCCATGTGCTGGGGGTGTTGCAGGCACTTCTGGGGGTGGGGAGGATACCTCTGGGGATGGTGGAGGTTCTTCTGGGGGTGGTGAGGATGGGTTGTCGTCGCTTCCTGCCAGGGCGAGGTCCTTTATGGACACGGTGTCCTCACGCCCGTCGGCGTGCTTGACGTACGCGTACTGTGGGTTTGCGTGCAGTAGGTGTACTGCCTCCACGAGGGGATCTGTTTTGTGGCCCCACACATGCTTCCGTAATAGGACTGTCCCTGGGGTGGAGAGCCACGAAGGTAGGGACACTCCCGAGGTTGATTTGCGGGGAAAAACAAACATCTTCTCGTGAGGAGTGGCGTTAGTAGCAGTACACAGTAGCGACCTTATCGAGTGGAGTACGTCTGGGAGGACCTCTTGCCAGCGGGAGGTAGGGAGGCCTTTAGACCTTAGTGCTAAGGTGACCGCCTTCCACACCGTCGCGTTCTCCCTCTCCACTTGCCCATTACCCCGGGGGTTATAACTAGTGGTCCGACTCGTGGCTATCCCCTTCGACAGCAGGTATTGGTGCAGTTCGTCGCTCATGAACGACGCCCCCCTGTCAGTGTGGATGTAGTTTGGCATGCCGAATGTGCAAAACAGGCTGCCGAGGCACTTGATGACCGTGGCACTGGTCATGTCTGGGCAGGGGTAGGCGAATGGGAAGCGGGAGTAC
Source organism: Somniosus microcephalus (assembly GCF_052327205.1). Lineage (NCBI taxonomy): Eukaryota > Metazoa > Chordata > Chondrichthyes > Squaliformes > Somniosidae > Somniosus > Somniosus microcephalus. Next base: position 57,765,739 of record NC_140992.1, read on the forward strand.
TCGTCCACAATGTTGAGAAAGTACACATTGCGGTCGGTGGAGGGGAGTGGTCCCTTGAAATCTAAGCTCAGGCGCTCGAATGGCCGTGTAGCTTTGATCAGGTGGGCTCGGTCGGGCCTGTAAAAACGGGGCTTGCATTCCGCACAGGTGCGGCAGTCCCTGGTCATAGACTGGACCTCCTCGATGGAATAGGGCAGGCTATAGGATTTTATAAAGTGAAATAGCCGGGTGACCCCCGGGTGGCAGAGGCCATTGTGGAGGCCCTGTAGCCTGTCCCCCTGGATGCTGGCACACATCCCTCGTGATAGGGCGTCGGGGGATTCGTTGAGGGCCCCGTAGGAATTATGGGTGTGAACCAAAATCCTACTATTTTGTGGGACAACATATTGGCCTCGATCTTCTGTTTTTGTGGGGTGTATTTACAGCATGGTAGGACCTCAGCCCATCTCAAAGACACGTCTGTAAGCCCGACCAATCTTTCAGAGTCATGGTCATTAATCATTCAACAAGAACTGGTACAAGCAGCAGAAATGTCTAACATTTTTTTTTTATTTTGAATATCACAGAATAATCACTATAGAACAGAAAAGTCATTAACATATGAGCTACTCCAAATGATTGTTTCATTTAGTTATAACTTAGAAAAGCTTTGATTCAAGGAATTCAGGTTTACACACTTTTAAATTACTCCTCATATCAGAAATCGTGTTTTAAAGTCTGAACAATCTGTAATCATACTTCTAAATGTAATCCTGAATCACAAATAGCCCAAGAAACAAACCATGTCTGCACTCAACTAGAAATTGCAGCTGTATGATGGGTGTCCACGAGCCTCACATGTACACTGGACCTCAGGAACTTCGCCTGGCCAGAGGAGGATAGTTGGTGGAAAGACTGTAAAACATTAGGTCAGGTACATCCTGGTTAACACTGGTGAAGGTGATCCTCAAATTAATTAAATTATCTCAAAACATGGAAGTGAAGGACAAGGATGGACCGGAAATAAAGGTTCTAAATTGGGGGAAGGCCGATTTTAATACGATAAGGCAGGATCTGGCCAATGTGGACTGGGATCAGCTACTTGAAGGAAAATCCACATCGGAGCAATGGGAGTCTTTCAGAAAGGAAATTGAGAGAGTACAATGGCAACATGTTCCCGTAAAGGTCAAGGGTGGGACCAACAAGACCAGGGAACCTTGGATGTCAAGGGATATACGAGAATGGATTAGGAAAAAAAGTGGGCCTTTTGGCAGATACAAAGGACTAAAGACAGAGGAAGCCCTAGAGGAGTATAAAAAGTGCAGGGGGATACTTAAAGAAATTAGGAGAGCGAGGAGGGGCCATGAAATAACACTGGCGAGCAAAATAAAGGAAAATCCTAAGGTGTTTTATAAGTATATTAAGGGCAAGAGGATAACTAGGGAAAGAGTAGGGCCCATTAGGGACCAAAGTGGCAAGCTGTGTGTAGAGCCAGAAGATGTAGGTGGGGTTTTAAATGAAGTTTTTGCATCTGTGTTCACTATGGAGAAGGACGATGTGGACATAGAAATCGGGCAGGGGGACTGTGATATACTTGAACATATTAGCATCGAGAGGGAGGAGGTACTAGCGGTTTTAGCAGGCTTAAAAGTGGATAAATCCCCAGGCCCGGACGAGATGTATCCCAGGCTACATGTGAGGCAAAGGAGGAGATTGCAGGGCCTCTGACACAAATTTTCAGAACCTCTCTGGCCACAGGGGATGTGCCAGAGGACTGGAGAACAGCTAACGTAGTACCATTATTCAAGAAGGGTAGTAGGGATAAACCAGGGAATTACAGGCCAGTGAGCCTAACATCAGTGGTAGGGAAATTATTGGAGAAAATTCTGAGGGACAGAATTAGTCTCCACTTGGAGAGGCAAGGATTAATTAGGGATAGCCAGTATGGCTTTGTCAAGGGAAGATCATGTCTGACCAATTTGATTGAATTTTTCGAGGGGGTGACTAGGTGTGTGGATGAGGGTAGTGCAGTGGATGTGGTTTACATGGATTTCAGTAAGGCTTTTGATAAAGTCCCGCATAGGAGACTGGTCAGGAAGGTAAGAGCCCATGGGATCCAGGGTGCCTTGGCACATTGGATGCAAAACTGGTTTAGTGGCAGAAGGCAGAGGGTGATGGTGGAAGGTTGTTTTTGTGACTGGAAGCCTGTGTCCAGTGGGGTACCGCAGGGATCGGTGCTGGGTCCCTTGCTTTTTGTGGTCTACATTAATGATTTGGATGCGAATGTAAAAGGTATGATCAGTAAGTTCGCAGATGACACGAAAATTGGTGGGGTGGTAAATAGCGAGGAGGGAAGCCTCAGGCTACAGGACAATATAGATGGGTTGGTCAGATGGGCGGAACAGTGGGAAATGGAATTTAACCCTGAAAAGTGTGAGGTGATGCATTTTGGATGGACTAACAAGGCAAGGGAATACACAATGAATGGTAAGACCCTAGGAAAGACAGAGGATCAGAAGGACCTTGGTGTGCAAGTACATAGATCCCTGAAGGCAGCAGAACAGGTGGATAAGGTGGTTAAAAAGGCATATGGGAAACTTGCCTTCATTAGCCGAGGCATAGAATATAAGAGCAGGGAGGTTATGATGGAGCTGTACAAAACGCTGGTAAGGTCACAGCTGGAGTACTGTGTGCAGATCTGGTCGCCACACTATAGGAAGGATGTGATTGCTTTGGAGAGGGTGCAGAGGAGATTCACCAGGATGTTACCTGGGCTGGAGCGCTTCAGCTATGAAGAAAGACTGGACAGGCTGGGGTTGTTTTCCTTGGAGCAGAGAAGGCTGAGGGGGGACCTGATTGAGGTGTACAAAATTATGAGGGGCATAGATAGGGTAGATAGAAAGGAACTTTTCCCCTTAGTAGAGGGGTCAATAACAAGGGGGCATAGATTCAAGGTAAGGGGCAGGAGGTTTAGAGGGGATTTGAGGAAAAACTTTTTCACCCAGAGGGTGCTTGGAATCTGGAATTCACTGCCTGTAAGGGTGGTAGAGGCAGGAACCCTCACAACATTCAAGAAGCATTTGGATGAGCACTTGAAATGCCATAGCATACAAGGCTACGGACCAAATGCTGGAAAATGGGATTAGATTAGACAGGGCTTGATGGCCGGCGCGGACGCGATCGGCCGAAGGGCCTCTTTCTGTGCTGTATAACTCTATGACTCTATGAATTGAATCATGACAAGGTAAAGGGAGCTCTTTCATGAACGCAACCTTCCGCCACCTAGTGTTGGTGGGGGAGGAGGGGGTGGGGGAGTGCAAGGAGGGGTGACAACCATTTTTTAAGATTGGAAATTTTGAATGTTACAGTTGTAATGAAGTATATTTTTGAGCATTCATTTATTTCAACAAAAAGTAGACAGAAATATAGAGTGGAAAATGGGCTTTATATGCTCTTCTGCTTTTTCAGTAAACTTAGCAAATGGCAGAGGGTTTACCCCCATATACTTTAATGGAGAAATAGCTGACTACCTATCCTGATTACTAAATGTTAATTATTCATTGAGTACTTAAGCACTGTAACTTGTCAACCTCTTGGAAGGTGCTTCTTCAACATTTTAAATAAAGCAGCTTTGTGAGCCCCTAGGTCCATTAACACCTACATCATCAGCAACAAAGAAACCCAATGTTAGATATTTTCAGAGCTTTTGATACCCAGCTACCAAAGTCTGAGTAATCATGTCCTGCCTGTAGGGTTGGGTTGAAAATAGCTCAGCCTTTTCAGGTTTTAACTCAGTTAGATGAAAGCAGACATTGTGGAACTACTGAGAGAGTTTGACTTGTATTCAGAATGCAGAATCAGTATCTTTTATATCCTGCAGCTGTTTCATTTTTGCCATATCCTGTCATTACCTTTGAAGTTCTAAAAAACGTGAACTTTGCTACATTGCATTCCATCTACAAAATTCATTGCTAGCGAGAGGAAAAAATGGACTCACGGAAACTGTTTTAAAATGAGGTTTCACAAATTATGAGCGCACTTGTTTAAAAAAGGATGCCTCAAAAAGCATTTTTGAATTCTAAATTTGTTATAAGTGTCTTTTGCTGAGCTTTAGTGGCTGAGATTTATCTTCAGTTCTAATATTTATAAGCCATGTGGGAAAAAGATTGGTTTTGCTGCAAATTTGGCGACTTTTTTTGTGAATCAGCAACACGTTATTCCCATGTGCTACTTATTTCTGTTATGAATTGTATGCTAAGGGTACAAATGGTTAATGATTGTAGCACGAGTCGGTGGGAATCGCAGAGTGGCGACTGTATAAAAGGCTCCAGAGACCCAGATAGGCCTCAGTGCGGCGCGCGAGTCAGCGGGAATCGTGGATCAGCGGCTGTATAAAAGGCTCCAGAGACCCAGGTAGGCCTCAGTGCGGAGCGCGAGTCGGTGGGAATCGCGGAGTGGCGACTGTATAAAAGGCTCCAGAGACCCAGGTAGGCGTACCAATCTCCAGTCTCCGAACTCCGAGGGAAGGAGAGAAGTAAAAAGTAATCGAAGTGTGACGTCACCAGAAAGCAGGTAAGTGATTGGTTGGTGAGTATTTCTCTCTTTTTAAACCTTAACTCTGTGCTTTATCGTTTCTAAAGTCTCTGTGGTGTAGCGGGGACTATTTGTAAACCAGGGCCCTTAAATATACCATTTAACTGTAGTGTAATTGGTGGGATTGATTTAATTTAATTTAAATTCATTAAAGGGGAAGTCATGGCAGGAGAGCCCGGTGCCGTGGTATGCTCCTCCTGTGCTATGTGGGAACTCAGGGACACTTCCTGTGTCCCTGACAACCATGTGTGCAGGAAGTGTGTCCAGTTGCAGCTACTGGCAGACCGCATTGCGGTGCTGGAGCAGCGAGTGGATACATACTGGACCATTCGCAATGCTGAGGACGTCGTGAATAGCACATTTAATCAGTTGGTCACACCGCAGGTCAAGGTGGCACAGGCAGAAAGGGAACGGGTGACCAACAGGCAGAGTAGTAGGCGCAGGCAGGTAGTGCAGGGGTCCCCTGTGGCCATCCCCCTCGCAAACAGATATACCGCTTTGGATACTGATGGGGGATGGCTTACCAGGGGAAGGCAGCAGCAGCCAACTTCCTGGCACCAGGGGTGGCTCTGCTGCACAGGACGGGAGGAAAAAGGGTTGAGCTATAGTAATAGGGGATTCTATTGTAAGGGGAATAGATAAGGGTTTCTGCAGCCGCAAACGAGACTCCAGGATGGTGTGTTGCCTCCCTGGTGCAAGGGTCAAGGATGTCTCAGAGCGGCTGCAGAACATCTTGGAAGGGGAGGGTGAACAGCCAGTTGTTGTGGTGTGATGCGCTATTAATTACTCATAAAAGACGGAGAGTTAGGAGAGTAACTAAAAGGCTTTTATTAACAAAGAACAGAGCATGCCTCTCGTGGTTGACTGGTTTCCAAGAAGGCAGGGGGCTGCAGAGCAGTCACCTTTATACCTAGGCATGTGGGTGGAGCCAGGGGCGGAGCCAGCTGAGGCATGCATAGATACAACAGTGTGCAACAACAACAACAATGGTGAACAATAATAACAGTGGTTTACCACATTCACCCCTTGTTTAAAATTGAGTCCGGCGGGGTGAAGTGTACTAAAGGTTCGTGTAAGTGAGTCTATCAGGTGGCCTTGTATGCCGTCCTGATCGTCGTGGTGGCGGCGGTGATAGTGCAGCATCCAACGTTGAATCTGGCGTCTCATTGAGTGGTTGGGTGGTCAATGACGGGTCCTGGGGCTGCGGCATGCCGTCTACAGGGGTTGGGTTGTGGGTAGTGGTGGATGGCAATGGTGGTGTTTCAGGGGCACCCGAAGGTGCGAGGTCTCGTATGGAGACTGTGTCCTCCCGCCCGTCCAGGTACGCCACGTAAGCATACTGGGGGTTGGCGTGGAGGAGGCTCACCCTCTCGACCAGGGGGTCCGTTTTATGGGACATCACGTGCTTCCGCAGTAGGACGGGTCCTGGAGACGTCAGCCATGTCGGTAGCGAGGTCCCCGATGTGGACTTCCTGGGGAAAGTGAACATTTTTTCATGGGGGGTGGCATTGGTGGCCGTACAAAGCAGTGACCGAATGGAGTGGAGCGCCACAGGGAGGACCTCCTGCCAGCGAGAGGTCGGAAGGCCCTTAGATTTTAAGTTTAAGAGGACGGCCTTCCAAACCGTCGCGTTCTCTCTTTCCACCTGGCCGTTCCCCCGGGGGTTGTAGCTGGTGGTTCTGCTTGTAGCAATACCTCTCGTGAGCAGGTACTGACGGAGTTCGTCGCTCATAAAGGATGAGCCCCAGTCGCTATGGATATAGCTAGGGAAGCCGAACAAGGCGAAAAGGTCATTCAGACATTTAATGACCGTGGTACTGGTCATGTCTGGGCAAGGGATGGCAAACGGGAAACAGGAGTACTCATCAATTATGTTGAGGAAGTACACGTTGCGGTCAGAGGAGGGGAGGGGCCCTTTAAAATCGACGCTCAGGCGCTCGAAGGGGCGAGTGGCCTTGATCAGGCTTGCTCTGTCTGGCCTATAAAAATGCAGTTTGCACTCGGCACAGATTTGGCAGTTCCTGGTCATGGTCCTGACCTCCTCGATGGCGTAGGGCAGGTTACGGGATTTGATGAAATGGAAGAACCTGGTGACCCCCGGGTGGCAGAGGTCATTGTGGAGGGTCTGCAGTCTATCAACCTGCGCGTTGGCGCATGTACCACGTGCTAGGGCATCTGGGGGCTCATTGAGTTTCCCGGGCCGGTACAAGATATCGTAATTGTAGGTGGAGAGTTCAATTCTCCACCTCAAGATCTTGTCGTTCTTGATTTTGCCCCTCTGCTTATTGTTAAACATAAAAGCTACTAAACGCTGGTCAGTGAGCAGGGTAAATCGTTTTCCGGCCAGGTAATTCCTCCAATGTCGCACCGCTTCCACAATGGCCTGGGCCTCCTTTTCGACATAGGAGTGTCAAATCTCAGGGCCCTGGAGGGTCCTTGAGAAAAAGGCAACGGGTCTCCCCGCCTGGTTAACGGTTGCAGCTAGGGCGAAGTCGGATGCGTCGCTTTCCACTTGGAAAGGGATGGACTCATCCACTGCGTGCATTGTGGCCTTCGCAATATCTCTTTTTATGAGAGTGAAGGCTGCACATGCCTCTGCTGTCAGGGGGAAGGAGGTGGACTTGATGAGGGGTCTGGCTTTGTCCGCATAGTTGGGCACCCACTGAGCATAGTAAGAGAAAAACCCTAGGCATCTCTTCAGTGCTTTTTGGCAGTGGGGGAGGGGGAGCTCCATAAGGGGGCGCATTCTGTTGGGGTCGGGGCCGATGACTCCGTTCTCCACTACGCAGCCAAGAATGGCGAGGCGCGTGGTGCGAAATATACATTTGTCCATGTTGTATGTTAGATTCAGCCGCTGGGCCGTACGGAGGAATTTCTCTAGGTTAACGTCATGGTCCTGCTGGTCGTGGCCGCAGATGGTGACGTTGTCTAGATAGGGGAAGGTGGCCTGCAGCGCGTTCTGGTCAACCATTCAGTCCATCTCCCTTTGGAAGACCGAAACCCCGTTGGTGACGCCGAAGGGGACTCGGAGGAAGTGGTAGAGACGACCGTCAGCTTCAAAAGCTGTGTACTGGCAGTCCTCAGCCCTGATGGGGAGCTGGTGGTATGCCGACTTCAGATCAATCGTCGAGAACACCCGGTATTGTGCTATCTGATTGACCATGTCAGATATGCGGGGGAGTGGGTATGCATCTAACTGGGTGTAGCGATTGATCGTCTGGCTGTAGTCAATAACTAGGCGCTGTTTTTCGCCAGTCTTCACTACCACCACTTGTGCTCACCATGGGCTAGTGCTACCCTCAATAATCCCTTCCTTCAGGAGTCTTGCTACTTCGGATTTAATGAAGCTCCTATCCCCGGCACTGTACCGCCTGCTTTTGGTAGCGATGGGCTTACAGTCGCGGGTGAGGTTAGCGAACAAGGGGGGGGGGACTTTAAGCGTGGAGAGGCTGCAAATGGTGCGTGGCGGGCGATTTAAAAGCTGCTGGCTGCAGACTGTGAGTGGGGGGAGGCGTCCGCCGTACGCTAATGTGACACTTTTAAGTGGCACTGAAAATCCAACCCCAGTAGAACGGCAGCGCAGAGATGGGGCAGGACAAGAAGTTTAAAATTTTTGTATTCTGTGCCCCTTACTGAAAGTGTCACTACACAGTAGCCACCGACGTCTGCTGAATGGGATTTGGAAGCCATAGAGATCCGATAGCGCATTGGCAGGACCGGGAGAGAGTAACTACACACCGTGTCAGGGTGGATAAAGCTCTCCGTGCTCCCGCTGTCGAAAAGGCAGGTAGTGGCGCGGCCATTTACCGTAATGTCCATCATGGACCTGGACAGTTGGTGAGGGAGAGATTGGTCCAGCGTCACGGGGGCCAGCGTATGGTCGAGCGAGTCGCTGTGGTCGTCAGACGAGGCGGTGGTTGAGTCCGGGTCACCCGCGATTGGAGTTGGAGGCGTTCAAGATGGCAGACAAAATGGCTGCCCCCACGGTTCACACGCGGCGCTGCTGGCATTAGCGGTTTTACCTTTGCAGGCGCTGACGTAGTGTCCTTTCTTCCCGCAGCCAGAGCAGGTAGCGTTTTTCGCCGGGCAGCGTGCTCTGGGGTGTTTTGCCTGGCCACAAAAGTAACATTTCGGCCCTTGGACATCGCTGCAGCAGTTGGTGCCGGGGGTGGCGGTCCCATGACCCAAGGTTGCGGCGTCCACGGTGCGGAGCGGTTAGGGGAGAATGCGTCCATATTCCGGTGGGCCGCGCCTAGCGAGAGCGCGAGGGACACTGCCTTCTTCAGGTCGATTTCGCCCTTCTCCAGCAGTCTCTGCCGGGAGTAGTCGGACTTGAGGCCCGCAACAAAAGCATCTCGGATAAGTCCCTCCGTGTGTGTCGCGGCCGATACCTCTTTACAATCGCAGGCTCGGCCGAGTATCTGTAGTGCCCGTAGGAATGCCTCCACCGATTCCCCGGACTGTTGTTTGCGGGATCTCAGGAGGTGTCTGGCATAAACCGTATTTACCGGGCGTGTGTATTGTCCTTTTAGCAGATCGATAGCCGCCGCGTAGGTAGTCGCGTCCTGGATGAGCGTGTAGACTTGGTGGCACACCTTGGAGGCCAGGATTTTTAGTTTGTTTCCATCTAGTGTCACGGCTGAGGCTTCCAGGTAAGCTTCGAAGCAACACAGCCATTGTGCGAACTTGGTAGACGAACCCGCCTCTTGAGGGTCTAGGTCCAGGCATGTTGGTCTGAGGGCATGCAGCAACGCCTGCTGCTCAGCGTTTGGTGCCGTCATTTGCTGCAGCGCCTGCTGCTCAGCGTTTGGTGCCGACATTTTGTTTTTGTTAATAAAATTGATGCGCTATTAATTACTCATAAAAGACGGAGAGTTAGGAGAGTAACTAAAAGGCTTTTATTAACAAAGAACAGAGCATGCCTCTCGTGGTCGACTGGTTTCCAAGAAGGCAGGGGGCTGCAGAGCAGTCACCTTTATACCTCGGCATGTGGGTGGAGCCAGGGGCGGAGCCAGCTGAGGCATGCATAGATACAACAGTGTGCAACAACAACAACAACGGTGAACAACAATAACAGTGGTTTACCACATGGTGCATATAGGTACCAACGATATAGGTAAAAAACTGGATGAGGTCCTAAAAGCTGAGTATAGGGAGTTAGGAGGTAAATTAAAAAATAGGACCTCAAAGGTAGTAATCTCAGGATTGCTACCAGTGCCATGTGCTAGTCAGAGTAGAAATAGAAGAATATTTCAGATGAATATGTGGCTAGAGGAATGGTGCCAGGGGGAGGGATTCAAATTCCTGGGGCATTGGAACCAGTTCTGGGGAGGTGGGACCAGTTCAAACCGGACGGTTTGCACCTGGGCAGGGCCAGGACCGATGTCCTAGGGGGAGTGTTTGCTTGTGCTCTGGGGGAGGGTTTAAACTAAGATGGCAGGGGGTTGGGAACCTGAGCAGGGGGACAGAGGAAAGGGAAACGAGGATAAAAGCAAAAGATAGGAAGGAGAAAAACAAAAGTGGCAGTCAGAGAAATCAATGGTTTAAATCAAACATGGCCACAGTAAATAATAATTCTAATAGGTTTAAGAGCGTTAAAAAAACAAGCCTAAAGGCTTTGTGTCTTAATGCGAGGAGCATTCGTAATGAGGTAGATGAATTAGCTGTGCAAATAGAGGTAAACGAATATGATTTGATTGGGATTACGGAAACATGGCTCCAGGGTGGCGAAGGCTAGGAACTCAACATCCAGGTGTATTCAATATTCAGGAAAGATAGGCAAAAAGGAAAGAGAGGTGGGGTAGCATTGCTGGTTAAAGAAGGGATTAACACAATTGTAAGGAAGGATATTACCTCTGATGATGTGGATCTGTATGGGTAGAACTGAGAAATACCAAGGGGCAGAAAACATTAGTGGGAGTGATATATAGACCTCCAAACAATAATGCGGAGGTTGGGGATGGCATTAAAAGGGAAATTAGAGAAGTGTGCAAAAAGGGCACAGCAGTCATCATGGGTGACTTTAATCTACATAGAGATTGGGCTAACCAAATTAGTAATAATACTGTGGAGGAGGAATTCCTGGAGTGTTTATGGGATGGTTTCCTGGACCAATATGTCGAGGAACCAACCAGAGATCAGGCCATCTTAGACTGGGTATTATGTAACGAGAAAGGATTAATTAGCAATCTTGTTGTACGAGACCCCTTGGGTCGGAGCGATCATAATATGATCGAATTCTTCATTAAGATGGAGAATGAAGTAGTTGACTCAGAGACTAGGGGCCTGAATTTAAATAAAGGAAACTACGATGGTCTGAGGCGCGATTTAGGTAGGATTGATTGGGGAATGTCACTCAAAGGGTTAACGGTGGATAGGCAATGGCAAACATTCAAAGACCGCATGGATGAACTACAGAATTTGTTCATCCCAGTTTGGCATAAAAATAAAACAAAAAAGGTGACTCAACCGTGGCTAACGAGGGAAATTAGGGCTAGCATAAGATCCAAGGAGAGGACATATAAATTGGCCAGAAAAAGCAATAATCCAGAGGATTGGGAGCAGTTTCGGATTCAACAAAGGAGGACAAAGGGATTAATTAAGAAAGGGAAAATAGAATATGAAAGTAAGCTTTCAGGGAACATAAAAACTGACTGTAAAAGCTTTTATAGATAAGTGAAGAGAAAAAGATTGGTGAAGTCAAGCATAGGTCCCTTGCAGTCAGAATCAGGGGAATTTATAATGGGGAACAAAGAAATGGAAGTCCAATTAAATACATATTTTGGTTCTGTCTTCACACAGGAGAACACAAATAACCTCCCAGAAATGTCGGGGAACATAGGGTCTGATGAAAGGGAGGAACTGAAAGAAATCAGTATTTGTAGGGAAATGGTGTTAGGGAAATTGATGGGATTGAAGGCCGATAAATCCCCAGGGCCTGATAATCTACATCCTAGGGTAGTTAAGGAAGTGGCCCTAGTAATAGTAGATGCATTGCTGATCATTTTCCAACATTTGATGGAATCTGGAACAGTACCCATGGATTGGAGGGTAGCTAATGTTGCCCCACTATTCAAAAAAGGTGGTAGAGAGAAAACGGGGAATTACAGACCGGTAAGCCTGACATCGGTAGTGGGGAAAATGCTAGAGTCCATTATAAAAGATGTAATAGCAGATCACTTGGAAAACAGTGACCGGATCAGACAAAGTCAACATGGATTTACAAAAGGTAAATCGTGCTTGACTAATCTACTGGAATTTTTTGAGGATGTAACTCGTAAAATAGATAAGGGAGAACCAGTGGATGTGGTGTATTTGGACTTTCAGAAGGGATAAGCGTGTAAAGTTAAGGCACATGGGATTGGGGGCAAGATATTGACTTGGATAGAGATTAGCGTGTAAAGTTAAGGCACATGGGATTGGGGGCAAGATATTGACTTGGATAGAGAACTGGTTGGCAGATAGAAAGCAAAGAGTTGGAATAAACGGGTCTTTTTCCGAGTGGCAGGCAGTGATTAGTGGGGTACCGCAGGGATCGGTCCTTGGACCCCAGCTATTCACAATATATATTAATGATCTAGACAAGGGAACTAGATGTAATATCTCCAAAATTGCAGATGACACAAAGCTGGGTGGACGTGTGTGCTGTGAGGAGGATGCCAAGAAACTACAGGATGATTTGGACAGGTTCGGTGATTGGGCAATATAACGTGGATAAATGTGAGGTTATCCACTTTGGTGTCAAAACAGGAAGGCAGATTATTATCTGAATGGCAATAGATTGGGAGAAGGCGAAGTGCAACGAGACCTGGGTGTCCTTGTGCACCAGTCGCTGAAGGTAAGCATGCAGGTGCAGCAGGCGGTTAAGAAGGCAAATGGTATGTTGGCCTTCATAGCGAGAGGGTTTGAGTACAGGAACAAGGATGTCTTGCTACAGTTGTATAGGGCCTTGGTGAGACCACATCTTGAGTATTGTGTGCAGTTTTGTTCACCTTATTTGAGGAAGGATATTCTTGCCTTGGAAGGAGTTCAGCGAAGATTCACCATGCTGATACCTAGGATGGTAGGAATGACTTATGAGGAGAGATTGGGTCGATTGGGCTTGTACTCACTGGAGTTTAGAAGAATGAGAGGGGATCTCATTGAAACTTATAAAATTCTGGCAGGACTGGACAGACTAGATGCAGGGAGGGTGTTCCCGATGGTCGGGGAATCCAGAACCAGGGGTCACAGTCTAAGGGTAAGGGGTAGGCCTTTTAGGACAGAAATGAGGAGGAATTTCTTCACCCAGAGAGTGGTGAACCTGCAGAATTCTCTACCACAAAAGGCAGTAGAGGCCAATTCATTAAATATATTCAAGAAGGAGTTGGATATATTTCTTAATGCTAAAGGGATCAAGGGGTATGGGGAGAAAGCAGGTACCGGGTACTGAACTTGGATGATCAGCCATGATCGCATTGAATGGCGGAGCAGGCTCGAGGGGCCGAATGCCCTACTCCTGCTCCTATCTTCTATGTTTCTATGTTTCTATATGCTTTACCTTCTACAAAATCTGCAAGGGCAATCAAAGAAGCTGCCAACTAAGAGCAATATGAGGGCCATTAGAACTTTTAATAATTTACAATCTGCAGACGCATGTGTCACATTCCGAAAATGTAAATACAATGAAGAGCAAGACATATGGACACCACACAATGAGATTTGTCAACCTGATATCACAATAATGGAAGTGTAAAGATTAGACTGTTAAAGAGATTTCCCAGTTCTGTATGAGTACTAAAGTTTAAATACAAAACCTGATGTTGACTGATTATCCATATCTTACCTTTGAGCCCGGAATTCAGAAATTTGAATGACGACCAAAAACTCCCATACCTACTAGGGGAAGAGAGAAATTGCGTAACACTAGCGGCACACTATGTTACAGCTTGCCATAAATAGAGGGACAACCACTAAATATAAGAAAAGAGTATATATAAATTATATGAAAGTATATTTATACACTCAGGGATATATCTGTTTATACACTGTATGGATAGATCTGTATTTTTGTGAACAAACATGAATGTTTTCCAATGCTTTGGCAACATAAGATGTAACTTGTCATGCCAATAAAGCGATTTGAATTGAATTGAATTGAATTGAGATGCTTAGGTCAGGAGTTTCCAATCATAATGCTGATGGTAACCCATTCATTTAATTGACATTACAATCGGAAAACCAAGGCCAATGAGTTTTTACTGAGAGATGGCAAGGAAGTGAGTTTGACCTGAACAGGAGTTGGTGGTGGCTGTGTTATAAATCTGCTGGTGTGAAGGCTGTCATGCTGATTCCAGTTAATCAATAAAATGCCAAAGTTAATTAGGCTAACTGGATTATGCTGATTGTGCTGTTTGAATTGAGGGAATGATAAAGAGAATTGAGTAACTTCCTGAGTGAGTGATCAGGAATGATTCTTGTCGGTATAAAATAAAGTTGTGCAACTGAGTAGCATCTTCGGCTGGGAGATATTGGCCCAGAAATTCAGGTCGGGGGCTTCCCGCAGGTGCAAGCCTCCGACCTGCACTTACCTAGCGCGCCAACTGTTGAACTGTGGGCCCGCGTGGGATTCCGATCCTGGGCCTCCTCCAACTGCCGGCGCACAGTGCTTGCATATCCCAGGGGGGCAGTTAGTTCGATGCGTCCCCTGGGATCACATGGGCCATGGAGAGCCAATGGTAGCAGGGAATGCTTCATTCATAAGTTTGACAGGAAGAGCTGTCAAACCTATAAATACTATAAGCCCCAAAACATCACTAAAACCTCAAATATTTTTTTTTTTAATCACATTTTTAAAATAAACTATAAATTACATGAAATAACTATTTGAAACAATTTAAATTTTTGAAAAAATTCATTACATTTTCTAACGGGGCTAAAAATAAACTTACCTTTCTTTAAAGTATTTAAAAATAATAAACCTGTGGAAAAAATGTTTTAATTTTAATTAATTCACCACTTACCTTGTTAAAAGCAGGCCTTGCACCTGCTTTTTAAAAGTGTAACTGCTGGAGACTTACCCTCCCAGAGAACCCTTCAAAAAAAACGTAAGTTCAATGCGCACGCGCTGCCTCTCTGGTGCATGTGTTCGATTTCTGAACCCCTTCTTTCAGGGGAACGGAAGTGCCGGTTTCCCACGCATGCGCAGTGCATGCACGAAACTGACACTTTCGTTGGGCCTACGGGTGCGTACTCACGCGTTGGGACCCGAATTTCTGGGCCATTGACTAAATGAGTTTTTGTTACAGCAAGTAAAGAACTGAACAGGAGTTGAGCACTGAGATGGAGACCCAGCAAAAAAGCGAGAAGCATTTATAATTAAGTCTAGTTTAAGATAGAAGTCAGCAGTTCAGTAATGGCAAGATCAGGTGCTGGGCTACTGATATGCAGAGCAGTTACTTTGTCAGATATCTTGGATCTGCAATGTATAGAAACATAGAAACATAGAAGATAGGAGCAGGAGTAGGCCATTCGGCCCCTCGAGCCTGCTCCACCATTCAATGAGATCATGGCTGATCATCCAAATTCAGTACCCTGTCCCTGCCTTCTCCCCATATCCCTTGATCCCTTTAGCCTTAAGAAATATATCCAACTCCTTCGTGAATATATCTAATGAATTGGCCTCAACTGCCTTCTGTGGTAGAGAATTCCACAGGTTCACCAGTCTCTGGGTGAACAAATTCCTCCTCATCTCTGTCCTAAATGGCTTACCCCTTATCCTTAGACTGTGACCCCTGGTTCTGGACTCCCTGGCCATCGGGAACATCCTCCCTGCATCTAGTCTGTCTAGTCCTGTTAGAATTTTATAAGTTTCAATGAGATCCCCTCTCATTCTTCTAAACTCCAGCGAGTATAAGCCCAATCGACCCAATCTCTCCTCATACATCATTCCTGCCATCCCAGGTATCAGCCTGGTGAATCTTCGCTGCACTCCCTCCATGGCAAGAATATCCTTCCTCAGATAAGGTGACCAAAACTGCACACAATACTCAAGGTGTGGTCTCACCCAGGCCCTGTACAACTGCAGCAAGACATCCTTGTTCCTGTACTCGAATCCTCTCGCTATGAAGGCCAACATACCATTTGCCTTCTTAACCGCTTGCTGCACCTGCATGCTTACCTTCAGTGACTGGTGCACAAGGACACCCAGGTCTCGTTGCACTTCCCCTTCTCCCAACCTATTGCCATTCAGATAATAATCTGCCTTCCTGTTTCTGCCACCAAAGTGGATAACCTCGCATTTATCCACATTAAACTGCATCTGCCATACATCGGCCCAATCACCCAACCTGTCCAAATCACACTGGAATTTCTTGGCATCCTCCTCACAGCACACACGCCCACCCAGCTTTGTGTCATCTGCAAACTTGGAGATATTACATCTAGTTCCCTCGTCTAGATCATTAATATATATAGTGAATAGCTGGGGTCCTAGCACCGATCCCTGCGGTACCCCACTAGTCACTGTCTGCCACTCGGAAAAAGAGCTGTTTATTCCAACTCTTTGCTTCCTGTCTGCCAGCCAGTTCTCTATTCAAGTCAGTACCTTGCCCCCAATCCCATGTGCTTTAACTTTACACGCTAATCTCTTATGCGGGACCTTATCGAAAGCCTTCTGAAAGTCCAAATACACCACATCCACTGGTTCTCCCTTATCTATTCTACCGGTTACATCCTCAAAAAATTCCAGTAGATTAGTCAAGCACGATTTACCTTTTGTAAATCCATGTTGACTTTGTCCGATCCTGTCATTGTTTTCCAAGTGCTCTGCTACTACATCTTTTATAATGGACTCTAGCATTTTCCCAACTACCGATGTCAGGCTTACCGGTCTATAATTCCCCGTTTTCTCTCTACCACCTTATCCAGGTGGAATACACATGCAAAAGTATCAGAGTTATATCACTTGAGCAGAGGAATGTTGAGCTCAAGGACCAGTTGATTACATTCGGCAACACCTATGTGGAGGAAGAAAGGCATTTGCATTCACAGCCTGTTGCAGTTTTGTTCAAAATTACTTGGACATATCTCTGCATGCTATTTCTGAATATTTATTGTGAGTCTAAGAATTTTTAAAATTATTATTACAGAAAATTGTAAAGCTGTAAAAAGGTGAGTCTGACATACTCAACTTAATATAGGGATTGAGATGCTCACTTCACAATCTTGTGGTTATGAACTAAAATTCAAAGAATACTTGACATTCCAATCTGCCAGCCATACTTATAAAACATTCTCCAAGTCTGAGGTAGTGTACTGAGTGGAATATTGTTTGAGGCAGAGGGCAGGTAGAAAACTGACCATATGAATACAGCGAGTGTACCTTTTGATCAATTCAAATTTGCAGCATTGTGATTCTGAAAGCACTAATGGTTTATAAGTAAATAGTTGGCTTAAAAAAATGGAAATGTGTAACTGCAGAGGGAATATTGTCAATGTTATGAAAAGTGACAGACAAAAACAAAGCAGTTTTGTCTAAAATTTTGCTTGATATTGGATTTGGATTCTTTAATAACATCATGGTACACAAGGAGTTATGTTCCAGTTTAACTCAATATAATGTTATGACAATTAGTCAGTTAGTCACTGGGCAACTTATTTGAAAGCGAATGGGTAGGAGGGTTGAAGGGAAAGTCACAAGTTGGTCCATTCAAGATTTAAGAAAGTTAAATAACTCTTGTGGAAAACCCCCAATTGTAATGCTAATTGATCCATGGGGGACTAAGTTTTTCTACATATTCGTTCATGGGATGTGGGTATTGCTGGTAAGGCCAGCATTTATCGCCCATCCCTAATTACCTTGAGAAGGTGGTGGTGAGCCGCCTTCTTGAACCGCTGCAGTCTATGTGGTGACGGTACTCCCACAGTGCTGTTAGGGAGGGAGGCCAGGATTTTGACCCAGCGACGATGAAGGAACGGCAATGTACTTCCAAGTCAGGCTGGTGTGTGACTTGGAGGGGAACTTGGAGGTGGTGGTGTTCCCATGTGCCTGCTGCCCTTCTCCTTCTAGGTGGTAGAGCTCATGGGTTTGGCAGGTGCTGCCGAAGAAGCCTTGGCGAGTTGCTGCAGTGCATCTTGTAGATGGTACACACTGCAGCCACAGTACGCCGGTGGTGGAGAGAGTGAATGTTTAAGGTGGTGAATGGAATGCCAATCAAGCGGGCTGCTTTGTCCTGGATGGTGTCGAGCTTCTTGAATGTTGTTGGAGCTGCACTCATTTAGGCAAGTGGAGAGTATTCCATCACGCTCCTGACTTGTGCCTTGTAGATGGTGAAAAGGCTTTGGGGAATTGCTATTTGAATCATGCACTGTGGGATTCACATATGCCCCAGTATGGTAGATAGAATTATATAGAAATTACAGCACAGAAAGATTCTATTTGGCCCAACTAGTCTATGCCAGTCTTTATGCTCCATATGCACCTCCTCTCATCCTACTTCATCTAAGCATCATTATATCCTCTATTCCTTTCTCCTTCATATACATATCTAGCTTCCCCTTAAATGCATCTATGCTATTTGCCTCAATTACTCCTTTGGTAGCAAGTTCCACATTCTAACCACTCTCTAGGTAAAGATGTTTCCCCTGAATTCCTTATTGAATTTATTAGTGACAATCTTATATTTATGGGCTTTAGTTTTGGACCCACCCACATACGCCTGCTTTGTGCAAGCCTACATACTGCTGGCCACAATTCTGGTATTTCATGAGAATTCCAGGGGAGCCTGGAAACTCAACTCTAAAATGATCGTGGGATGGAGGGGGTCAAGCTGAATAAGTGCTTCTCCTCCAATCAGCTGTCATGGGGAAGAAACCCAACAGAGATGGATTATATCATAATTTCCAAACCATCTGCTGCCCAAACTCTACCCTATAAAAGAAAGGATTTCCTGAACATGTATGTTTATCGATCAGTAAGGAAAAGACTTATTAAAACCAATAGAATGTTGAACAACAAAGTACAATAAATTACAAGTCAGAGGACATTGTGACCATACGCTAGAGTGCTCTAGTCAAACTGCACCAAGTAGAGTCCAGTTCTGTTTGCCAAGAAGCGGGGCAGAGAAGAGCCATGAGGCTAATCTTTAGAGTCGCTAGGGCTTTTCAGCCTGGGAAGGAAATTTAAGGTGATCTTATAGATTAATGGAAAATTTAAATCTAGAATAAGACTTTAAGTTGTGAAGTATGACAAAGGGACCCAGATTCAAACTAATAAAAGATATATTTAGGACTAATGTCAAGAAATTCTTCTTCACACTAGAAAAGTAATCAACTTGTGAAAAGGACTTCCAGGAAGAGAAGTGAAGACAAAACCCCTGGAATCTCTTAAGAAACAATTCAATGCTACAAAGAAGGGACTTTAAGTTCACTATCTTGTGCACTTCCAAACTCTCTACAATACTGATCATTCTCTTTTCATTGTTAGATTTCTGATTCCCCAAGCTGCTGCTTCTGTTCCCAGTCCAGTCATTGGCGACACTGCCCTGTTAGCTCACTAATCTTTCTGTTCAATTGTCTTCATGTGATTAGGGGATTTGACCGAACACCATAGGCCAGTAGCCCACATCTATATGGAGGGCCAATTTTCCTGACCTTTGTCCTTGATGAATGCCCATTTCCCCAGGTTCCAAGGTCAGGAAGAAGGGGCAGAGGCACAGCATTGGCCTGGGATTTTTTCATTTTCCTGGGGTGGAGGGGATAGAACTTGGCCTTCAACTGCAGCAGGCACAGGCCTGTCAGAGGCATGTTAATGGGGCAAGAGGGGATGTTCCAGTTTCCTGTCCCATTTCCCAGTGTGAAAAATAAGTGAGTGCCCATAAAACATTGCAATGGGATCTGACCCCAATCCCACCCCCACTTTCCAGACCAGAAGGCCCATGGAGGTTGTAGGGCTACCCAAATACTCCAAGGTGAGTGACTTTTAAACTTGCAACCCCACCAAGACGTTGAAGTTTAATTGAGATCTTCTGGCTGCCGATTTCCATCAGCAGCCAGAAGGTTGGGATCTATGAGGTCCAACATGCAGCTGCAGGCCTTTTCCTGCCCCTTCTGCCAGAGCAAGGCTCTTCCAAGAGATTAGCCTATGTCAGGGGTGCCCTGATCTATATAAATGGTCTGGAACAAGCAATATTGGCCCTCCTGAGGCTTTTGAGTATATTGGTCCTGTCCAAAATGAGACAGGTGGGAGGGAACAGCAGAAAAATCTCTCTTTGCAACTCCACAGCCAAGCTCCATATTATTTGAGGAGCAGGATAATTGAACTCAACATCCTAGCTCCATATGAAAAGCAGACTGCATTATTCCATTCAGGTGGGCCCATTTTATAATAACTGTATGAGCATTCTGCATTATCCTCTATTCCTGATTGTATTTCCTCTGTGCAACTTTTCTTCTTCGTCCAGGTAAACTAAATCTAATGCAATGAGAGTCAATGGCCCTGAGTCCGCGGTCAGCAGCGTAGCTAAGGAGAACACTGCCGACATCCAAAGGAAATCCGTACTTACCTCATATGAACCCCCCCCCCCACTTCGAGAACTTGCTTTCAAATGCTGCAGAGTAGTGCCCCACAGAGACCAGGAGTGCACCATTGTCCGTATGTGAACCTGGGATCACGTGGGATGGTGCTCCTTTCACTTCCTGACTCTTAGCCAATCAGGAAACAGTGGAGATTGACGATTTGCCCACAACTCATTTTAAAAGGCTATTAAAACATGCATACCATTCAGTTACAGAAATGAATAGTTCATTGTACAAATAGAATAGAAATGACGTATTTACTTGGACTATTTCTGCCATAAATGCACAGAGAGCTTTTGCCGGGAGCAACTTGTTTCCCCAAGCAGGCACCCTTCAACCGCTGGTCAGGTAAGGCGGCCCAGTCCGATACCATCAGACTTCCAAAAGGGGGGAATTTTGATTCTCTCTCCTGGCCATGGCTCACCTCATAAAACAATCGTCTGTTAATAAAACATAGCGGTGGTATGTCTTATTTAATTTTCTCAAGCTATTTTCTACCCAATAATCAAGATAAGTTGTTACCACTATTTCTAAAAGCAAAGCACAGCTGGGATAATGGACACAATCACTTTCTTTCAGTCTGAATAAGCTAATCTGCTGGAAACAAATTTGCTAAGTTTTTATCAATACAAATAATTTAATGGACAGAAAGAGCTCCCTCGATATATCGTATATGGAAGAGAATGGGAGATTAAATAAAAATTGGCCTTTTTGTGTGACAGCAGCATTGTTTGGAACAGGTTTGTAATAAATTTTCACATACTAGTCCCCTTACATCGTGCAACAGGCTTCCTGCGTCTGTTTGCACCAGACGTAAAAAAATTCAGGGTAATTAATTCGCAGTAGGTGGGCAATTAGGCCAACTTTTTGCCAGCATGTTCATTTGTATGAGGAGGTGAAATGTGCAGCGAAGCCTATGTGCAGTCGGAATTGACAGATCGCAAGTTTGGGATTTAGTGCATGCCAAACTTGTGGTCAATTTCAAAGGCGATATGATGGCATACGCTAAGAGTATGCCATCAGACCGACTGCGAATTCAGGCGGGGTTTTTTTCTGCATCTCTGGTTTTCTTGCAGTCTTACAAGTGTCGCTTGAGAATTTGAACTATAACATCAACTGGAGTGTGCACTCATGGACTTGAATGCAAGTCTAGTCCCAAGACTCCTGTCACTGCAGCATGTGAGTGAAAGCAGGGAACCAGTGTTCAAACCCAAACGAGCTCCTTTAGCTGAGGTTATAAACTTTTCATAAATCTGTGAAAACTCTCGGAACACATACATTCTCCTCCTCCTTATTACATGAAATATTAATACTGCTCAGCCCAGGCAGCTGGTCAGCTAGCCTGCTGAGGAATTCAAAAATAAAAAATGATTTTCAATTTTGATTCTGGTGACACAGAGATACTGCCAAAGTTACTAGGCAGCAAAACATGCCCCAATTGGAATGGGGACTGTTCATCCTTTTTGTTTAGAATACCGATTCCATTTTTTTGTGGCACACCATCACGTTGATGGTGAAAATGTGCAGGCATTATTTTATCATGTTGACTTCCTGATAATACCATATTATCTATAATGCACAAAAGGCAATGTCAATTATTTTAAAGGCTTGTAAATTAGCCAGTAACATACTGTAGAAAAATAATTTTTGACCCGTGCAATGATCAGTAACATGTCGTTCTAGAATGGTACACTAGGTGGAGCTGTATGTTTAGTAGTGGGCTACCCACAAGGCAGTAGTCAAGATGGATGCCTGTACACTAGTCCACATGGCTGAATAAATGACAAGCTCAAGCTAGCTGTTCATAATGAAAACATCTATTTATTTATGAACATAACACGGTACCAGGATTGGTAATATCTGATGAATATTGTGAAACGTGACATGGAGAATTTGAAGCCACCGGAGGGTTTGAAACTCACGGGGAATGTCGACTGCAATTGGCGGACTTTCAAACAGCAATTCGAACTCTACATTGCTGCCATCGGGTTCGGTACGAAGCCAGACGCAAGGAAAATAGCGTTACTGCTCACGGTTGCAGGCCCGCAGGCAATAGAGGTATTTAATATGTTTGTATTTGATCAAGAGGAGGACAGAGAAAAAATGGACAATGTGCTAAAGAAGTTTGATACACATTGTTCTCCAAAAAAGAACAAGACCTATGAGAGGTACGTGTTCCGTTCACAGACACAGCAGCAAAATGAGACTTTTGATAGCTTTGTGACCGATCTGAAACTGAAAGCACAGACATGTAATTTCTCTGAACTGAAATCATCCATGATTCGTGACCAGATTGTGTTTGGTATTCATGATAAAAAGGTCAGGGAACATTTGTTGAGAGAAACCGAACTAACATTGGAGGATGCTATGAAAATATGCCATGCCAGTGAGCTAGCTAAACAGCACACAAAGACTTTCAGTGAAATTAATAATAATGCGACTGTAGTAAGCGATAGTGCTGCTGTCGGTGCTGAGTCCTACGAGGGGAAGAAACGTGGGCAGAACAGAAATGCAAAGCAATCGGAGGATGGAATTTTTAATTGTAAAAGCTGTGGTTACCAGCACCAGTCAAGACAATGCCCAGCGTTTGGGAAAATGTGCACAAAATGTAATGGAAAGAATCACTTTGCCAAACAATGCTTTTCAAAAGTAAAAACAAAGAAAGGGCAACAAGTCAATGTGATTGAGGACACTGATTTAAGTGAGACATTTTTTGTAGGAATGGTGTCATGTGACAATATAGAAAAGGATACAGAAAATGTGCAGCCCTCAGGAATGGACAATGCTGAACATAAAGTTAATGCAGTAAAAGAGGACAAATGGATGATGCCACTGCAGGTAAATGGAGCATTAGTTACATTGAAACTAGACACTGGGGCAAAAGTAAACTTAATCAGTATGAGTGACATTAACAATATGAAAGAAAAGCCCAAAATACAGAAAAAGTCAGTACTACTGAAGAACTATAATGGACAGAAAATAGATAGCTTAGGCGTATGTACACTCAAAGTGACAGTCAAAGACAAAGTGCATCATCGCATGTTTTCTGTTGTGGCTGAAGGACTTCATTCACTACTAGGTGACAAAGCTTGTGAGGACTTAGAACTGGTCAAGAGAGTCTACCGTATAAACTGTGCCATAAGCAGACCAGATGACTCAGTGGATTCTGTAGTGAGTAATTTCCAGGATGTGTTCAAAGGATTTGGAGTTCTACCATTCACTTACAACATCCAGCTAAAGGAGGATGCTCAGCCAGTGGTACATGCTCCATGGAGAGTTCCAGCACCCCTGCGTGACCGGCTCAAGAAAGAACTGGACAGAATGACCACACTAGGAGTCATCAAGAAAGTTGAAGAGCCAACAGACTGGGTTAACTCCATGGTATGTGTAAAGAAAAGGAACAATGATCTAAGAGTATGCATGGATCCAAAGGACTTAAATGCAAACATAAAACGTGAACACTACCAGATTCCCAAGCAAGAAGAAATCACCAGTGAAATGTCAGGTGCCAGATACTTCACAAAGCTCGATGCCTCACAAGGATTTTGGCAACTAAAACTGGATGAAGAGAGCACCAAATACTGTACCTTCAACACACCATTTGGCAGGTATTGTTTCCTCAGAATGCCTTTCGGGATAATATCTGCATCTGAAATCTTTCATAGAGCGATGGAACACAAAATTGAAGGTCTGGAAGGAGTTCGGGTCTATGTTGATGACATCATCATTTGGGGCTCCACACTGAAAGAACACAATGAGAGACTGACTAAAGTGCGACAGAGCATACGCCAGAATGGACTGAAGCTCAACAAAGCCATGTGTCAGTTTGGCATCCAGGAAGTCACTTTCCTAGGAGATAATCTATCTGGTAAAGGAATAGAGCCAGATATGGAAAAAGTAAACGCCATACTCAACATGCCTGACCCACTGACAAAAAAGGAGTGCTATGCATCATGGGGATGATAAACTTCATTGGAAAGTTCATTCCTAACTTGTCAGCCAAGACAGCCTGTCTGCGAGACCTGCTACATAAAACAAATGAGTTCGCATGGACAGAAAGACATGAACAAGAGTGGATGAACCTCAAAACAGTGCTGACAACCACACCTGTACTCACCTTCTTTGACCCAACAAAGAGAATCAAAGTGTCAACGATGCATCAAAAGATGGCCTAGGCGCGGTCTTGCTACAAGCAGAGGGTGAAGATTGGAAGCCTGTTGCCTATGCCTCCAGGTCTATGACTGATTCTGAGTGTCGATACACCCAGATTGAAAAGGAATGTCTAGGCTTGGTAGTTAGACTAGAAAAGTTCCATGGCTACATATATGGACTTCCCACCTTCACAGTTGAGACAGACCACTGCCCACTGGTTGCCATCATAAAAAAAAACCTGAATGAGATGTCTCCAAGGATTCAACGACTCATGATGAAGCTGCAAAGATATGACTTTGAACTGATCTACACACCAGGCAAAGAGGTTCATGTGAGTATGGTCACTGCTGCGCTGCCCGTGTCAGACACAAAATCAAAGCAAATAGCAGAAGAAACAGTGAAAGATACAGTGTTACAAACAGTAATAGAGAACATTCATCGTGGTTGGCCAAAAGGTTCCTGTCCAAAGTACTATCACATCAGGTCAGAGTTAAGTGTCGCAAGTGGACTATTGCTAAAACAGAACAGAATAGTCATTCCACAGGCTCTACATCAAGACATGCTCAAAAGGATTCATGAGGGACACCTCGGAATTAAAAAATGCAAAAGGAGAGCAAGATACACTGTTTATTGGCCTGGCATAAATAAGGACATTGAGAACATGATAGGCATATGTGAGACATGTCAGAAACACCAAAACAATCAAGCAAAGGAACCAATGATAGTAGCTGACTTACCAACAGCACCATGGCAAAAGGTTGGTATGGACCTCTTTCATTTGAATAGTAAAGACTATCTAATAGTGATTGACTACTATTCTAACTATCCTGAGATGGCGCTGCTCTCAAGCACATCAGCAAGCAGTGTCATAATGCATGTTAAATCCATCTTCGCCAGACATGGAATTCCCAGGATTGCCGTTAGTGACAATGGTCCATGCTTCAACTGTAAGGATTGGCAACAGTTTGCAGCACATTATGACTTTCAACACATCACATCCAGTCCTCTGTATGCTCAGTCGAATGGTAAGGCAGAGAAAGGTGTTCAAGTTCTCAAACAGCTACTGAAGAAAGCAACAGAAAGCAAGTCTGATCCTTATCTCGCCCTGCTGAGCTACCGAGCCTCCCCTTTAGACTCTGGTTCTTCACCTGCTGAACTCCTAATGGGTCGCAAGTTGCGCACCACGCTACCCTGCTGTGCAAAAGAAAAGCAGAGTAAGGAACTGAGACAGAGACTTCAACTGTTAAAGCTGAAACAGAAATCACACCATGACAAGTCATCCAAAACTCTGAAACCATTGACAAGGGCTGATGTTGTCAGGATTGAGGATCCAGATGCATGGAACAGGAAAGCTACAGTTCTTGAGGAAGTAGGACCAAGGTCATACACTGTTAGAACTGAGGAAGGACAGATTCTCAGGAGGAACCGCCGTTCCCTCCTGAAAACACATGAAACTATCCAAGAGCAAATCGATGACAATGCCGCAACTGAATCTTGTCACACACCACCAGAACAATCTAACACAAATACACATACAGGCTCTCATGAAAACACATCCGACTTACCTGTGCTGAGAAGATCCACACGTGAAGTAAAAAAGCCTGATAGACTTAATCTTTGAGCAAAAAGAAAACTATAATAAAAGAATGAAAAGCTTAGAGTTCATAAAGTAAAACTTTGAAAATGTGTTGACTGTTGTGAAGATGTTTATGTCGTTATGATTGATTGATATTGATTTTGTTTAACCTCTAAGGAAGGGGGATGTAATGATCAGTAACATGTCATTCTAGAATGGTACACTAGGTAGAGCTGTATGTTTAGTAGTGGGCTACCCACAAGGCAGTAGCCAAGATGGGTGCCTGTACACTAGTCCACATGGCTGAATAAATGACTAGCTCAAGCTAGCTGTTCATAATGAAAACGTCTATTTATTTATGAACATAACAACCCTGAAATTACACATTGAGATATTAGCCTGCGAATGCTTAACATATTCGCCTGAAATTCCTCTCCCTCTGCTTTTTAGTGGTGCTGTTAACTGTTTATTTTAAACAGGTTAACACCACCACTAGAATAGCAGAGAGGGGAAGTTCAGGCAAATATGTTCTGCACACTGGTATCCCATTGTGCAATTTCAGGGCCAATGCAATATGTAAAATGAATCACAGTTGCTTCATTACATTATGATTGTAGCTTTGAATCTGATATAAACCAACAATGAGGACTGATTCAAAAATGATTTCAATATTTGCTCAATTTCTCAAGCTTCCTAATACTGCCTCCTGCTATTGTAGTTCCTCCTTCTGCCTTTAGGAGGGATGCTCTGGTCTATGCACTTCTCCATGGTTACCATTGATGACTTGCTCAATTGGTTGGCAGTAGCTAGCATTCCATCTTAATATAGCTTTCAAATTGGAAGCTTGAGTCCTACTAACAGAGCTACCAGTCTGTTTCAATAGGGCACATTGAAAATAAATACTCAAACATCCTCATATTTGCAAAATGTTAGCATTTTCATACTTGTTTTACTTTGTCACTGATTTTTTTCTCTATAATCTGTCTTCTGTTGTTTGATAACGCTCCTGTGAAGCATCTTAGAATGTTTTACTATGTTAAAGGTGCTATATAAATGGAAGTTGCTGTTGTTGTTACCTCTGTTAGATGTAATAAAGTAATTTACATGATACTAAATCAGTGATGCATTTCAATTAATCTCAATTCTAGTCAACCTGAAATGAAAATCAGGATTAAACAGCATAGCAGGAAATAATTCTTTAATTCACTCCAGAATATTGCTTTAAATACAGAACCCAGTAATTAATTTGTTATCTTTGCAGGTCACAATCAATCTGTATTTAATAACCTGATGTTTAGAAGTCTATCTACAAGCATGTGTAGCACAGAAAGTTTAGAATATCTTGATCAAACAAAATGACGAACTGCATCAGGCCCTCAGAGGATCCAAGTTATTTCAGTTCCTTCAGTTTTTCTATCAGTGCACCATATTAGCACTTTGACTACATCTTTCTGCAATATATCAATTAGATTAAGACAACATCTTAAACAATTTCTTTGAGAAAACTCCACCTTCTTAAGCAAATCACACCCATGATCAAGTTCAAGGCTTCAAAACACAATCATCCTTCCTTGCAAAAATGTTTTCCCCCACAGTTAACAGTTATGACAATTTTATTAAGATTTTTTTTGTGAAGATCCGTTTGCAGAAAGAAATCAAACTATATGAGAAAGACCAGCAACAAAAATTTGAGCAGCCAGTTTAAATGCAATATGCCAAACAGATCAATCAAGGGCAACAAAATATATTTAAGAAACTAAAGATATAAACATAAGGTATTCCTTTGGGTGGTATGGTGGCAGAATATGGAACAGCTCTAACTTGATGCCTGCAAGATGGTGACTGCAGGTTTGGATAATGAATTTTTATACAGTGAGTCATCAATCTCAGCCATGCTGTTGCAGAGACAAGACAAGTGCAATCCAAAAGAGGGAAAATTGGAGGGCCTACAAGCTTCACCCAGAGCCTTATGGGGATTTGGGATTAGGTCTCCAGGCTGTACTCTCAGGGAACCAGTGTGGCAAGTGATTCATTTTTTGAGGGATGGAAAAAGTAAACTTTATTTTTTTTTAAATGATAAAACAACCTGTCCACTGGCCCATCAATGGTATTCAATAAAAAATTTAAAGACTCTCAAAATTATATATTTTTTAATTCTTAATACTTGACAATATAAATAAAATGTTTCGCCACACAACCACCATGTACTTACTTCCTAAATCGTGATCTTGGCCAACAAGAGAATCTCACCATTAGCACCACTTTGTAAAATTGTTATGGCTGCTGAATTAGGCACCAGAATAGTACATCATAAAATGGAGGAAATCAGTTCACCCGCCACCTCTACAGGCCCCATGTGAACTGTGCCACTGT
Source organism: Somniosus microcephalus (assembly GCF_052327205.1). NCBI lineage: Eukaryota > Metazoa > Chordata > Chondrichthyes > Squaliformes > Somniosidae > Somniosus > Somniosus microcephalus. Next base: position 57,793,967 of record NC_140992.1, read on the forward strand.
GGAGAAGAGCTGCAGGCACGGCGGTTTTCCACGGGGAAGGAGGAAGAATCAGAAGATGAGTCATCCCAGGGGAGTTCTTGAATGGCTGGCTTCAGATCAGCATTCAGGAAAGGTTTGTGGCCGGTCAGCCAAATGTCATTATGGTCACCAAAAGCATGTGTTATTCACCAAAAAAAAGGATCATGAAGCAATAAAATACTCCATAAAGGTGAGTTTTATCCCCAAGTACAAAGGGGTTAAATTTGGTTGATTTGCACCTCCTGTTAGTGCCCTAAAAGGGCAAATCAACTAGTGCCTGGGCGTGGCGCCGCTAATGCCTCCCGCAAAATTCAGCGGGAGGTTAGCGGTGGTGTTAACCGTTTGTGCTGCCGGTGATTATGTCATCGCCATGCGCAGCGCCACGGCTGTAATATTGGGTGGCACTCCCCCGACTTACCGCCGGACGCTATGTCCACCGGGGTCAAGGGGACCTACCTGCGGCCAGCGCGGCACTAGTTAAAGGGGAGGTGGCAGGAGGCCATTTTTGTTGTTGGCCGCCTGCCAGCACCTACCCCCATTGCTGTCCCCGGCCCCTGTGAAGCCCCCCCGTGGGGTGCCGGCTGCTCTTAAGTGCTGGGCTTGTTTGCTGGCACTCCCGATCCCTGGTGGCCCAGCTGGGCACCGGGACGTGCTGCGCCAGACCCCTCCCCTTTAATAAGGGGCGAAAGGCCTGCAGTACCGCAGCGCTCCGTACCGCAGTGCATGGCGCCGCGATATTGGCTCGCAGCACCCCAAGAGGGATGCGGGCCGCTTCCAGTAGCGCCCCTCCTCACTCTTGGGGAACAACCTGGAATAATCAGCCATGGGGGTGCTAACTTTTTTGGGGTACTCCCATTTATACCTCAAAAAGTTCTAAATTTACAAAAAAAACCTTTTCCCTACACCTGTTGACTTTTCAATGTCCTTGTTTAAATGCTGAGCACTGTTAACATCACAAGGGAAAACAAGCTGGGAAGAATTACTTTTCCTGATGGTGCTAGGGAGCTCTTCCCAGCAGATTTATTGTTGCCCAGAATGGTTCAGCGATTGTACCATTTTAATTAGCCTTGATTTTTATAGGGGGTGTGAAGGGTATGGAAGGGCTCGGTAGCGGGTGATAAACCCGGGAAGGTTGGGGACATGGAGGCCATGCCGATCCTAATGGCATGACCTCGTTTGAATAAATCTCTGCAGAGCCCTGCCCAATGTCTGGCCAGATTGACAACCTGGCCAGTGGGCAGGAGTGGACATCTAGCAGCAGGCGGCCACAGCTGGGGACCGGTGGGAACAGTCTCCGATAGTCAGTGGAGGGTGCAGGGGAGGCTCTGGGCTGGATTGGGGAAGGGGGGAAGCTCTCAGCATGATCCGGGGTGGGGGGGAGTGTTTAAAGGCTTTTGACATAATTGGAAGGGAAGGAAGTCACTAGGCACGATCAGGGGTGGGAGGGTGGTTGAAGGCTCTAAGCATGATCGTGAAGCATGTAGCCCCACCAAAGGAATGCCCAATAAATTTTTGTGAGGCCTAGAGTGGCACTCCTGCCCTTCCTGGCCCACAATGTACCCAAAATAGAACATTAAAACATACCTTCTGGGCCTCTTCCGGCCCACAATCTGGTTCCCAACAGGTTTGCCTGATAGGGAAACTGTCACTGCTCCCCCGCTCAGACGTTCAAGTAAAATTCCAAACAGGTCCTGATCACATCATCAGACCAACCTGCATAAATAAATTAAGACCCTGCTTCTTTCCTATGGGTATCCTGCTCAAAAGAGTAGGTTAATATTGGGGCATGGCGGGAAAGTAGCGGGATCAGAGTGGGTAAGCCTTATTTTAACTGCCCCCACACCCGGTTTTCACCAGGCGGGGGCAGTTAAAATCAGGGGCTATTGTGTCTGTAGAATTCAGCTTCTTCAACTCCTCCCAGCCAATAATCCCAATTATGTCATTGGCATTCACCACTTAAATAAAAGTATTTTAAAGAGATTAACAGTAGCCTCCCCGATGGGTAAGCAAATATACCTTCTTCTCCTTCTTCTCCTTAGGCAGTCCCTCGGAACCGAGGATGACTTGCTTCCACATTAAAAATTAGTTTGCAGATGACTGATGAGTCCAATGCGGGACCTACAGTCTCTGTCACAGGTGGAGCAGATGGTGGTTGAAGGGGCGGGTGGGTGGGGTGCTTGGGTTGACGTGCACTCCTTGCGCTGCCTGCGCTTGGCTTCCACTTGCTCCCAGCGAAGAGACTCGAGGCGAATTTCCAAGCCCCGTGGAGGCGGGTTTGGAGGTGGGAGTGGGGGAAAAATTGCAGAATCGTGGGGCACGAACCCTTCCCACCCCCAACCCGCCTCCATGCCTGTTTCCCAGGAGACGGGTACCCGACCTGTGCTGGGAGCTGCCTCCCCGAGGCGGGAAGGGGATTAATGTCAATTAACTGCCTGTTAACAGGTAGTTAACAGGCAGTTTTTGGCCTAATCCCTATTTTTAGCCCTGAAGTGTGGGCTGCCCGATGGCTCCAAACCATGCCAAGCTAGCGAGGTGGACCGTCGGGCTGAAGGGTTCGAGATGTCCGGTGTTCAGTTGAGTGATGAGTGCAGAGGTAAGTGTGTTTGGTGTGTGTTAAGTGTTTAAATAAGTTTTACTTACCTTTACTTACTAATGCAGGCTTCCTTCCTTCAGGTCTTGGGAGTCCCTCATCTTACCGGCACAGAATGCTGTCAAAAGTTGCAGCATTCTGCTTTCTGTTCTGGAGAGATTTCTAACTGAGTCTGTGGAGAAGGACTCAAGTTAGAAGTCAGATTGTCAGCGTTTGACAGCTTCACAGAGCTGTCAAACGTTGATATTTCATCCGTCAAAAGCTCTTGATAGATGAAATGTCAATCCCTGACGTCACCTGTAACCGGGTGTCCCTTAATTGGCCTGCTAAGCCCGCTGGGCGGGCTCAACAAGGTCAATCAAGGGAAAATCGCATGGGTTGGCCACAAATCGATGGAGGCGGAACTACAACCCAAAAAGTGGGAGTCCCGCCTCCATCACGTTCCCATTGACAAAATCCAGCCCGAGGTGTTCGGCGCCTTCCCGGATGCTTCTCCTCCACTTTGTATGGTCTTGGGCCAAGGATTCCCAGGTGTCGGTGGGGATGTTACACTTTCTCTAGGAGGCTTTGAGGGTGTCCTTGAAGCAATTCCTCTGCCCACCTGGGGCTCTCTTGCCGTGCCGGAGCTACGAGTAGAGCGCTTGTTTTGGGAGTCTCGTATCGGGCATGCGGGCAATGTGACCCATCCATCGGAGCTGATTGAGCGTGGTCAAAGCTTCGATGCTGGGGATGTTGGCCTGAGCAAAAACACTGACGTTGGTGTGCCTATCCTGCCAATGGATTTGCAGAATCTTGCAGAGGCAGCGTTGGTGGTACCTCTCCAGTGCTTTGAGGTGCCTGCTGTACATGGTCCATGTCTCTGAGGCATACAGCAGGGCGGGTATCACTGCTGCCCTGCAGACCATGAGCTTAGTGCCGGGTTTGAGGTCCTGGTCTTCAAACAGTCTCTTCCTCAGGTGAGGAAATATACCACAGAGTGTTGTACTCATCCATTCACATCAGGGTCAATCACTGATGTGTGCCGAGTTAGTCAATCTCAAGCTGGGCAGAGTGGTGGCATCACATTTGGTCTGAGTGTCCCTGGGCTAGGGAGAAGAGAATTGGCAAAGATTCTGGCTCCAGTTTGAGAATGTTGGGATAACAAAGTAACACTTATTATTGAGGTTCATAAACAGAAAGTGACTAACTGGGGGAAGTACTGAAGAGCTACCATTGCCTGTGGAATTGTATTTCATCCTGAATCAGCATATTCACAAATGCAGGGATAAGGGGAGAGAATCCGAGAGAAAATGGAAGGATAAAATCAAACAAACACACAGAAATAATCAGGGAGAAGTCAAAATATTGAGGAGAACTCAAAGATTTTTATTTCTTTGAAATGGCTTGATTATGAAAAGGAGTATTTAAGAACATATTTAGGATCTACAGTAGTAAGAATACAATGAAGATTTTATAAATGCTGACACTGATATTTTTGTGTCTGGTTGTCGACATATAATCTGATGAGGAACCTTGAAATGTATCACTGTTGTAAAAATGTAATTGCTTCAATTGGAAACGACATCTAGCTTTTCTGGTTCTTGTCCCTTCCAAGTGAAGAAGACAGTCCTCTTTTAATGAACATGTTGGCTACTTTCCTGCCTGCAGAAGGAACCAGATGACAACAAATACCGTAACCACAAAGGTTCATTTACAGTAAAGGTAGTGAGGACTGATGATTCTGCAGTAGCTGTCATTTTGAAGTGACTCCATAGCAGAAGACTCGTACGACAATCTTTCTCAATCTTTACCTGAAGCAAAGATGTTGCTAAGTCAGAAACCAAGGACTACATGAAACAGTGTAGGTGATTTTAACTCTAGCCCCTTGGCAAAAACCAGGCAGGTTGACAGTTAAAATCACCCAGGCAATTTATCCTCCAGAAAGCCCCCAGCACTCATGTCCCTAATTTTAAACTGCTCTACTGAGCAAGCATCAAGAGGGACACCTACCCAAAGCTGGTGGGGTCCTTCTTTACACATGTAAGTCAGGTGCTGACACAGCAGGAGGAGGAGCCCGGACTGGAAGAGGCCCAAACAGGTAAAATAAAGTTTTACTCTTCTTGTGGGGCTGGGAAGAGCAGAAATGTCCAGGCCCAGGAAAACTTGGGCCTCTCCTGCCCTGGACCCTCCCTCTGGTTCCTGAAATGAGACCCCAATGAGATGTTCCCCCAAAGCTGATCTTGCCATCAACCTGGTGTTGGCGGGCAGCCTCTGGGTTGCATGAATTTCCGCCACTTCCCGCCCGTTCCCAGCGTGAAGACAGTTGGTGGGATTTAAATAAGGCCCGTGAGTTAAAATAGCCCGGGGTTCATTTTTGGAGCTGCGGATGAGTTTCTAACTCACACCGCCGGTAACCTACTGAAAACTAGCCCAGAGTTAAAATTGGGGCTAGTGCCTCTGGAAAAACAGCCATGACCTGTACAAGTATGAAACAGATGACACAGGCTAAATGTAATTTGATTCAACAATGCTGATCACAAGTTTAAGCAAGCAAATTAATCTGAATTGGGGTATTCATTTCTGACATTTTCACATTTGCTTGCTTGAATTTCAACCGTGCACTCCAGAGGAAGTGCTCACACGTCCAGAGCAGATTTGAATTAAGATGTTTATGTTATCCTGATTTGGGTCCATTTATATTGGTTATGTTTTAATCAAGCGTGACAAGAAGGTTGAATGAGCCTGGAGGTGGGGAGAGGAAGGATGCAAAATCTCAACCAGAGGCAGAGTGGAGGCTGTACTCAATAGGGGAAGGTAGGCTGAGCTTGAGAAAGTGAAACGGGCATTTGGGCTCTCAAATATAAAGTGTTATTTCCTCCCAGTTCCTGTGTGAAGGTATGAAGGACAATATCACTTATGCATTTGGAAAATCTTGCCAAAACTAGACCTGAACTTGAAAGAAAGTGTTTGAAGGCACTGAGTAGCAGAAGCACTTTACCATTTTATAATAAATAGTGGTATTATGCTACTGCTGTAGCATCTATGATGTGAGTGTCTTGGTTTGTGGAGCTGTAGCTCATATACTGAATTATGGTATCAGAGTAGATTTTCCTGTCCCATGGAATGGCCATTTCCTTAGCCTCTGCCTCATTTATATTGTCCCGGCTTTCTGGGGGGCTTCTGGGATGGGATGGGGGTGGGCTGGAGTTGGGCCTGTGACTGTAGTAGGCACAGGCAAATTATTCCTAACCTCGCCTCCCTTCCCCATTTTTCGGAAGGTTTGGAGGGTGGGCATCCCAGTCCAAGGGCCTCCAGCAAAACTTGGCACCGATCAGAGCGTATAATAAGAGTTACGGCTGAAGAGTCAAAGATCAGTTTTATTTTTAAATATTAAACCTTCCCCCTAATCGGGACCGTCTCCATCAGCAGCCAAAAGGTCCTGCTCTCCAAGGCATGATGCGCAGCTACAGTTTTGAGGGACCTTCAGCTATACTTTAATTTCCATCTTCATCTGTCAGTGCTTCACCCTGCCAGGGGGCGAGACTACACCTGGGATGCCCCATGGCCACGTTAACAGTCAGCAACAGGAGATCACAGTGCTCCTGGGGGCACTGCTTCAGTCCGGATGGAGGGGCAGAATAATCTACCCTTTAAAAATGTTATAAAATTCCTGTACTGATTAATAAGGATTTCCCAAGCCCATCCTCTCTTTAATATATTGCTTATAGCCTTTAAGATGAAGTGAGCCGAATTTACTTGTTCAGATTATTTATGTTTTACAGTAGGTCTGAATGGGATGATATACAATTGTGCCTGGTACAAATGCAGCAAGTTTATTGATATTATTATACTAGTACTCCCATAACATCAGTCTAAGACCGTAATAATGCTTCCTGGGCAGGAGTTGAACTCAAAGTTGAATTAAGTTGTTTAGTCTATCCTGATTTGGATTGATTTATATTGAATGTGTTTAGTCAAGCATGGCAAGTAGTTTGAATGAGACAGGAAATAAGGAGATGACGGATGAAAGTCTCTCAGAGTTATAGTAGAGGCAGTACTCCACTACTAGAGTGTGGCTGTTGAAACTAGGATTTGAGATCAAAATAGCTAAGGCACTGACACTGTAGTGCTGCTACGAGATCCACTCCAATATGATGCTTTTCCATTCTGAACAGCCATAAATTTAGACCAACCCCCTCTAATATAAATAGTACATCTACCTCCTGACCGATCTTAAATAATGAGTTAAAATACAGACTAATCTGGACAAATAAACAGAGCTAGTTATGTTCAGTCTAATGAATTTGTAGCAACCCAGGAATAAATTTATCAGGAGCAGGATAATTAAGTACCTAAGCTATCCCTCCCTCACCTCCACTCGAGCAGAGCAGGTAAGTAAATGTGCATCCTTCCTTATCAGACAGCTGGAACTAATTAGTCCCTGTGCTTTGCCTTCATGGGACTTCATTTGGAGACCCACTTTATTATGTCATTTACACATACATTGCTTCAAGCATGATAAAATATTGTTAGAGATTATCTATGTGCACTGGAGACTACCAATATTTAGATTGCAAGCACAGCTTTCAGCTTGTTGAAAATTTGAATAAATCAGTATAAGTGCTGAAGGTGTGCCATCCCCATGGATTTATGATGACACTAGAATAATTCTAGCATGACACAATGGCAAGGCACAGGCTGAGGACCCTTTAATACATGGAGGAGAGCCAATTACAGCCATTTTATATTTTTACAGATGGTGGAGGCAATTTTTGCTCTGTTGGGTGGGTGGCAGGTGGTGCGATCATGTTACCCGATGTCCTTGGTGACTGACCTGAACCAGGCCTAATTTCTGTTTGATCGGTGGTCTGCGCTCACATGCAGTTTGCCAATCAGGGTACACGGGGAGTTTCGTGGCTCCTCCATGGAGCCGAGCCAGAAGTACCAGGTCAAAGGGGGGAAGGCAATTGCAGAGGTGGTGGGGGGGGGTCACACGAATAGGTTGCTGCATTTTATGAGCAGCCTGCAGTGGTCCCTTTACAGACCCCTGGTTAGGCCGCTCAACACCTGATACCAATGGGGGAAGCATGCGTGGTTCACTCTCTTCCCACTTATACCTGAAAATTAAATTGCATAGGATCCTGATAAATATAATGGGCCATAATTTGGTGTAGGAGTGAATCTAACAGCATCTCCCATTAATTAGACTTGCCCTTGCACGTTTAGGTTTTTACATTTTTTGCGTGGCAAGTTTCTGAAAGTGTGAGCTGACCGGGTGTAGGGACCGGGTGCTAGGGTTTGGATGATCAGCCATGATCTCGTTGAATGGCGGAGCAGGCTCGAAGGGCCGAATGGCCTACTCCTGCTCCTATCTTCTATGTTTCTATGTTTCTATAATGTCACAATGAGGGAAGCCAGGCATCTGGGACCTGAGTCAACAGGGCAAGCAACTGTGTATCTCCTTAACCAATCAGATTGAACCGGTCCCACGCAGCTCTCAACCGGTCCCGCGCAGCTCGGAACCCGCTGTTCTAATGTTAAATTTCACGCATATGCAAAACTGTGAATGAGCTGCACAGCCCCTTAAAGGTTCGAAAATGGTGGTAGCTGCAGTGGCAGCAAGAATGGAGCGGTAATTCAGAGCGCTACCATCCCGTTCCCACCCAGTCGAGGTCCTAAAAATTGCTCTGGGTGTCTTTATTGATCAAAACAATTGCTACTTTCTAGACCAATTAAGAAGCCACACACCAGCTCCCCTTACAGTGATCCCAGGAGCAGTCTTGCTACTTTGCAGCTTCAAGCAGTCTACTGATAGCAATCACTTTTATTAAAGTAGCTTCTTGCTTTTTATGTACAAATAATAGTGCAATGTTAACATCTTTTCCCCATTCTCCCTAATTTTTGCTATTAAGAAACATAACACACAATATTAATATTCACTATTTTTCACTTTGTACTCATTTTTAAAAAAAAGCTTGAAATCATTTAACCTTTCCAAACTGACTGACTGACCTGCATAGATATATACAACTGATGTCTAATACTCTGTGCAGACATTGTGAGAATGTTACAATAGAGGAGGCACTGAAAACAGAACAGCAGTGTAATTTTATACATTATGTAAATTTCAAGCAGAGCTATGGGGGGAATGTTTACAGGCGAGAACGGGTGGGTTGGAAGTGGGTGGGTAGTTAAATTCAGCGAATAAAAATCACGACCGCAACCCGGCTCCAACGTACCGACTTCTGGGTTTCACTGAATAAGTTTGGCTGCAGTCGAGCAACCTGCTCCTCGACATCGGCGCAATCATTAGCGCAGGTGGGTGGGCAATGAAGACATCATTTAAGGGGATAATTGGATGCAAATGAGGGCCTTTTCACAAGAATGTAACTTTCCTTCGGAATTAATGCCTCCAGCATGGGTTTCCCGGGGCTCGGAACGCTGACCAGTAAAAAGAAGCCAAGTTGCAGGTGCACTTCATGGGGGTTTATCAACTTCAGCTAGCCCAAACTTCATAAATACTCAGTTCTTACAGCTGCTTTGTCAATTCTCTCTGGCAAACGTTTAGCAGGATGTTCTTATCACCATACAGATATGTGAGAACTTTGGAGGCTTTCAATCAGACACCAGCAGGATGGAGGTGCCTTGGATGTTTTTGACAGTACATCAGAAGAGGAACACCATCACCATCCACGATAGCGACAATATGCTCTGATGGGCTCAGCAGGTGTACAGGAAGGAGGTGCACAGGAGGGTGGTGCACAGGAGAGAGGCTGAGGTCACAGGAGACACTTCCTATGTAACAGAATGTACAGACAGAGGCTCAGCTTCATTTACCTTTCAGAAGACCAGTGCTTCCACAGATTAAGGTTGTCATGTTAGGGGGTGGTAGACATCTGAAGCCTCCTAGAAGAAGACCATCGCCCTGGTGGAGATGCAGTATTAGTTGCTGTAAAGGTCACCACCGCCCTCAATTTTTTCCATCTGCTTCCTTCTAAGACACTACTTGAGACAATGCGAGGGTCTTGCAGTCCGCTGCAGTAGGGTGGCATTGTTAGTAAAGGATGAAATCAGAGCAATAGTGAGAAAGGATATTGGCTCAGAAAATCAAAATGTAGAATCAGTCTGGGTGGAGCTATGAAGCACCAAAGGGCAGAAAACATTGGTGGGAGTTGTATATAGGCCTCCAAACAGTAATGGTAATGTAGGGGATGGCATCAAACAGGAAATTAGAGATGCATGTAACAAGGGTACTACAGTAATCATGGGTGATTTTAATCTACATATAGACTGGCCAAACCAAATTAGCAATACTACTGTGGAGGATGAATTCCTGGAGTGTGTACGAGATGGTTTTTTAGACCAGTACGTTGAGGAGTCAACTAGGGAACAGGTTATCCTAGATTGGGTATTGTGCAATGAGAAGAGGTTAATTAATAATCTTGTTGTATGGGGTCCTTTAGGGAAGAGTGACCATAACATGATAGAATTCTTCATTAAGATGGAAAGTGAAGTAGTCCAATCCAAAACTAGGGTCCTAAATCTAAACAAAGGAAACTACAAAGGTATGAGGAGTGAGTTGGTTATGATAGATTGGGGAGCTTCATTAAAAGGCATGATGGTGGATAGGCAATGGCTAACATTTAAGGAACGAATGCATGAATTGCAACAGTTATACATTCCTTTCTGGTGCAAAAACACAAAAGGAAAAGTGGCCCAACCATGACTAACAAAAGAAATTAAGGATAGTATTAGATCCAAAGAGGAGTCATATAAAGTTGCCAGAAAAAGTAGCATGTCAGAGGATTGGGAGCAGTTTAGAATTTAGAATTTAAAAAGCAACAAGAGAATTTATAATGGGGAACAAGGAAATGGCAGAGCAATTAAACAAATACCCTGTACTTTGGTTCTGTCTTCACGGTAGAGGACACAAATATCGTTCCAGAAATGCTAAGGAACCAAGGGTCTAGTGAGAAGGAGAAATTAAAGGAAATTAGTATTAGTAAAAAAACAGAGCTGGAGAAATTAATGTGACTGAAAGCTGATAAATCCCCAGGGCCTGTTAATCTGCATCCCAGAGTACTAAAAGAGGTAGCCATGGAAATAGTGGATGCATTCGTTGTCATCTTCCAAAATTCTATAGATTATGGAACAGTTCCTGCAGATTGGAGGGTGGCAAATATAACCCCACTATTTAAAAAAGGAGGGAGAGAGAAAACAGGGAACTACAGACCGGTTAGCCAAACATCAATAGTAGGGAAAATGCTACAGTCTATTATAAAGGATGTGGTAACAGGACACTTAGAAAATATCAATGGGATTAGACAAAGTCAACATGGATTTATGAAAGGGAAATCGTGTTTGACAAACCTACTGGAGTTTTTTGAGGATGTAACTGGTTGAATAGATAAGGGAGAACCAGTGGATGTGGTGCATTTGGATTTTCAGAAGGCCTTTGATTAAAGTCCCAAATAAGAGGTTAGTGTGCAAAATTAAAGCACATGGGATTGGGGGTAATATACAGACATGGATTGAAAATTGGTTAACAGACAGGAAACAGAGAGTAGAAATAAATGGGTCTTTTTCAGGGTGGCAGGCGGTGACCAGTGGGGTACCGCAGGGGTCAGTGCTTGGGCCCCAGCTACTCACAATATATATCAATGATTTGGATGAGGTAACCAAATGTAATATTTCCAAGTTTGCTGATGACATGAAACTAGGTGGGATTGTGAGTTGTGAGGAGGATGCAAAGAGGCTTCAAGGTGATTTGACAAGTTGAGTGAGTGGGCAAATACATGGCAGATGCAATATAACGTGGATAAATGTGAAGTTATCCACTTCGGTAGGAAAAACAGAAAGGCAGAGTATTATTTAAATGGCGATAGATTGGGAAATGTTGATGTACAAATGGATCTGGGTGTCCTTGTACAGTAGTCACTGAAAGCAAACATGCAGATGCAGCAAGCAGTTAGGAAGGCAAATGGTGTGTTGGCCTTCATTGCAAGAGGATTTGAGTACAGGAGCAAGGATGTCTTACTACAGTTATACAGGGCCTTGGTGAGACCACACCTGGAGTATTGTGTGCAGTTTTGGTCTCCTTACCTAAGAAAAAATATACATGCCATAAAGGGAGTGCAGCGAAGGTTCACCAGACTGATTCCTGGGATGGCAGGACTGTCATGTGAGGAGAGATTGGCTCAACTAGGCCTGTATTCACTCGAGTTTAGAAGAATGAGAGGGGATCTCATTGAAACATATACAATTCTGACAGGGCTAGACAGACTGGATGCAGGGAGAATGTTTTCCCTGGCTGGGGGGGTCGAGAACGAGGGGTCACAGTCTCAGGATACGGGGTAGAACATTTAGGATTGAGATGAGGAGAAATGTCTTCACTCAGAGGGTGGTGAACCTGTGGAATTCTCTACCACAGAAGGCTGTGGAGGCCAAGTCACTGAATATATTTAAGAAAGAGATAGATATGGGGAGAGAGCGGGAATATGGCATTGAGATAGAGCATCAGCCATGATCGTATTGAATGGCGGAGCAGGCGCGAAGGGCCGAATGGCCTACTCCTGCTTCTATTTTTCTATGTTTTTATGTTTCTATGTTCTATAAATGCATAAGGCAGGTGTCGGATGGATTGTTTGCCAGGGCTGGGAGTTATGTAAACTTCCCGTGTGATGACAATAGCCAGAATGGGCGAGCACTCGCATTCATTTCCCTGGCTGGCATCCCACAGGTACAGGGTGCCATCAATTGCACACACGTGGCAATCTGAGCACCACCACAGCAACCAGGCATTTTCATCAACCACAAGGAATATTATTTCATCAAGGCACAACTGGTGTGCAACCACAAGAAGAGATTCATGCAAGTGTGCACCAGATTCCCTGGGAGCTGTCATGATGCTTTCATGCTGCAGCAGTACAACACTCCAGGCCTTTATTTTCCAGGAAGCAGACTTAAGGGCTGGCTCAAGAAGCTCGACACCATTCAGGATAAAGCAGCCCGCTTGATTGGCACTCCATCCACCACCTTCAACATTCACTCCCTCCACCACCGGCGCACTGTGGTTGCAGTGTGTACCATCTACAAGATGCACTGCAGCAACTCGCCAAAGCTCCTTCAACAGCACCTTCCAAACCCGCGACCTCTACCACTTAGAAGGACAAGGGCAGCAGACGTATGGGAACATCACCACCTACAAGTTCCCCTCCAAGCCACACACCATCCTGACTTGGACCTGTATCGCCGTTCCTTCACTGTCCCTGGGCCAAAATCCTGGAACTCCCTTCCTAACAGCATTGTGGGTGTACCTACACCATATGGACTGCAGCGGTTCAAGAAGGCGGCTCACCACCATCTTCTCAAGGGCAATTAGGGATGGGCACTAAATGCAGGCCTAGCCAGCGACGCCCACATCCCATCAATGAATAATTTTTTTTTTTTTAAAACATGCCTCATGACACTAGCAGCAGAGAGGATTGCAGGTGACGGAGGACAAAAGTGCTCATCACTCATCTTCAGGTGAGGAGAACATTAAAGAGGAGGAGGAGAAGGAATATGAAGATGGGGCACCAAACCCCAGGCCAGCCGCATACCTTGCTGCCCGAGATGCCAGGGATGCCCTAATAGCTCAAAGGTTCAGCTAGTGGTGACGCACACATATAAACAGCATAAATAAAATTCTCCAGTCCGCTCTCACCACCAGCACCAACCATCCCCCCACATCCCTTTACACTGAACAGTCCTTCAACCATGCATTCACCCATTGCACATCCACCCAATGATTCCCATCATTTATTGACATTCATCATGAAACAAGTAAAAGGGCGAGTTGACAATTGGGATGCAACAATGAGCAAGGTGTGGAAGCGGTGCTAAGCAATAAACTTTATGTGTTGGTAAACAACATAACATTTCGTCAAATACCCATGTGCATACTCTTGGTGAATTACGATAGCTTTCTCTTATGCTTCCTACCGCTTCTACGTGGTGCATCCCATGTGGCATCAGCAGAGGTAGAGGCAGGTTGCTAAAATCTCTGCCCTGACTGTTGAGATACTTTTAGCCTATGGCCTCTAGGTTTCGGAACCCCTGAGGACCCTACCAAAGACTGCTCCACCTGTACCTGTGCAGGGGCAGACTCGGCCATCGGGAGTGTTGGTTGAGGGTGGGGCAACAGCTGAGATGTGAGAATGCTTCCATGTCCGTTTTGCCATTATCCCTCTCCTGGGCCAGCGACACATCACGCCTAGCACTCTGCTACAGACCAGATTGGTGACGATCACTGACATGTTGTAAGACCACGGATAAGGTATCTGTCATCCTGTTTAAGGTGGCAGAAATGTTGGCATTCAAAGTCTGAATGGCTGTAGTCATGGCCTGCATGGACTCATCTTGTTTGAAGCTCCATGGAGGTGGCCACTCTCTGCATGGCAATTTCCTGCACCATCAATCCACTAGTGATCGAGTTGGACTCCTCCATCCTCTCTTCAATTGTGTAGAGTGCGCATGGCACATCTGTCAGTACCTGGCTAAGTTGTTGATTCACCTCTAGCATTCTCCGTCTCAACAGTTGCCCCTGGGGTACAACATCTGTGTCCAGCTGAGTAGAGTGTGGAGAGGATTGCACCCCCGATGTGGACTCTCCATTGTTGTCCCTGCCACCAGTGTCTGTACTCACTTGTGAGTTGTGAACCATCAGGTGAAAACCTAACCAGCTCTCTAAGCAGACCCGCCAAAATGTGAATATCTGTGCTGGTGCATGGCTGTAGGTCCTATGATGGTGCATCCTCAGAAGGAATGAAGTCCTCTGAGGAATTGTGCTCAAGCATGTCAAGCGACACTTGCTGCATGAGTGAAGGCCCTGGAAGACTAAAGAAAGGAATATGAATTAGTCATGGTAAAGTCATGATCCTGACAGTCACCATACTTAGTCTTCTCAGAGTTCAGTCATTGATGAGATGAAGTCAGTATATGCATCAGAGATATTTGTAATTCTGCTACCAGCTATCTGCGAGTGCCTTGTCTTTCCATCTCCAATTGAGAGAGACACAAATGTGCCATTTATCTCCATAGCATCCTCTTCTGCATCTGTGAACTGGACTATTTTTTTTTTTTTTTAATTCACTTATGGGATCTGGGCGTCGCTGGCAAGGCCAGCATTTATTGCCCATCCCTAGTTGCCCTTGAGAAGGTGGTGGCAGCTGACCTCCAGTCTTGTCGCTCTCCCTTGCATTTTGAACTCTCTTTTCCTGCAATGAGCCAAGAAGCAGACCTGAGAATAATTGAAGGTCAAATGTTCACCCGATGGATGCAATGCATTTGGTGGGGGTGACTATGAGACACATGCATCACGTTGCATGAGGATTTGGGTGAGTGTCAATGGTGGGTGGATAAATTGGAAAGTGATGAAGTGCATAGAAAGTGAAGGCAGGATGCTGTTGAATTTTGAGTGGGTGTGAGGAGTGATGTGATGGAGTATGCTTGGCAAGAGAGAGTGAAAGGTGGGGGTGTGGGGGGCTTAAACCACAGGATGTAGGTGAATCACCAAATGTACTCATTTTTCCTGACCTGGTTAGGTCATTAAATTGCTTCTTGTACTGTATCCAAGACCAGGGCACAATGCTCCTGCTGCTCACCTCCTCAGCTACCTCCAACCATGCCATCTTGGTGAGAGCTGCAGGTTTCTTCCTCCCATTTCTGGGGAAAAGTATGTCCCTCTTGCTCCTGACTGCACCGGCAGTAAGTCCAGAGATGCAACACTGAATCTGGGTGCTGCCCTTGCTCTCTGTGCATCCATCGTAAACCCCTTCTGGGTCCTCCAAATTCCATTTCTATACGGTCCCTTTAAATAGACCTGATGTCATGTCATGCAGATGTGCAACACACCCGCTGCGCAGCTTGGAGATGCGAGACCTGGAAGTCAAAATTTATTGCCTCAATCAAGCTGAAATCAGAGTATCGGACGCATTGACTTGACTTCCGGGTTTCTCCCACACAATTCCTCCCCCCACTCGGAAGCCACCTTCACATTAATATTGGGGCCATTGTGACTAAACCACTAGACCAAATAATAATTGCCACATAATATGTGTTAAAAGCTGATACATCTATAACTCTTGCATAAGCGCAAAGCTGTACTGTAGTGGAAATAAGAATTAGGTTGTTACAGGCATGATCAATTTGCACCACAAATTAGTATCAACTAATTCTTTATATTAAGCTCACTTATATTTATTTTCATCATGACATATTCTTTGTATTATGTAGTATGAACAAAATGTACAGATTTTCAGTTTTGCTATTTTGTAATGCCCTAGTGTATGGTATTTTAAATGACTGAGTTTGCATTTAGGTATGTCAGACACTCTTGAATATAGAAAGCATATAGAAGCGCAATTTTTTTTAATTCGTTATGGGATGCGGGCATCGCTGGCAAGGCCAGCATTTATTGCCCATCCCTAACTGCCCTTGAGAAGGTGGTGGTGAGCCGCCTTCATGAACTGCTGCAGTCTGTGTGGTGAAGGTACTCCCACAGTGCTGTTAGGTAGGGAGTTCCAGGATTTTGACCCAGCGACAATGAAGGATCAGCGATATACTTCTAAGTGAGGATGGTGTGTGACTTGGAGGTGTAAGGTTCTCAATATTCCAACATTCCCCGAAGTTATTAATCAAAAGGGACCCTGGATGGACTTGATTTTAAAACCAGGGTACCCAAAATGGCTGCGGTAAACCTCATGACCAGGCCAAATGGGATTTTAAAACAAAGGTTCTGCAAAACAAGCAGGTCAAGGAGTTCAAGTTTTAAACTAATCAAAGACTTTGTAAGGAATGATAAAATGAACAAAAGACTGTACATTCCAGTCATTAAGTTGGAATGGGCTCCATCAAGCCATTAGGCTTTCTGCATTTTAAATCGGGAACCGCTCACCAGAGACATTAAGCCTGAATGGGAGCAATTCACAACCTGTCTTTAACAACGGCCAGGGTTTCGAGGCTACTTTCGACATAACGACTATCACTCTACAGGTCATTTTTATAAACGTTTTTAAACATTTAAACGAGCTCACCCAAATCAGACAAAGGACTGAACTGATTTGCCGTGCAGATAAGGGCTCCCGATGGGGGTATAACTATGGGTCCATCAGGAAGCCACTCGCTCTCTTGCCTCTTCCCTCCTGCCTCCTGCCTCTCAACTCGCTGCCAGATTACAACCAGGACGGGTTGTATGAAGAAGACTGCGTGGGGCTTCGAATAAACGGGCCCTCAGTCCAGCTCATTCAACCCAACAGGATCAACCAAGGAAGAACATCAACTGAAGAAGAGCCCATCCTGCGAGGTAAAATACCCAGGCAGAGACTTTAATATTGGGGTATTTTACCTGGACGGCACCCTTGCAGCGCGCTGGAACCACGTGACATCGGCAGGCCACAGAGTACACAAGGAGTGAACCCAAAACCTTCAACTTTTTTTTTAAACGTAACAAGTTCTTGGATTGGTGAGCATGAAGTAGTTCTGGCCCCACATAGTCTAATCTAGTTAGGTATAGGGGGTGGGAATTAAGGGGATTGCTAATATAGTTGTTTTCCCTCGATTGTGCCGTGTGTTCCCCATTCCCTTTAAGTATAAGCATTTTATGTCTGTAGTGTACTGTACCAGTAATTTTCTCGTGTAAGATCGTTATAATTTTTCAGTTCAATAAAATCTTGGTTCTTTTACACCAAACCACTTGTCTACTCGATTTTCTGTATCGCTGCCTGTATCTAAGTCCGGTGTCCAGAACCCAGGGGGCGAGCGATTCGAACCGCCCAAAGAAAGTAGTCAGAGGCAAAGCTGACTGACCAAACACGCCTGTGGAAACCCCCTACAGAGGGGAACTTTGAGGTGGTGGTGTTCCCATGTGCCTGCTGCCCTTGTCCATCCAAGTGGAAGAGGTCGCGGATTTGGGAGGTGCTGCCGAAGAAGCCTTGGCGAGTTGCTGCAGTGCATCTTGTAGATGGTACACACTGCAGCCACAGTACGCCAGTGGAGAAGGGAGTGAATGTTTGAGGTGGTAGATGGGGTGCCAATCAAGTGGGCTGCTTTGTCCTGGATGGTGTTGAGCTTCTTGAGTGTTGTTAGAGCTGCACTCATCCAGGCAAGTGGAGAGTATTCCATCACACCCCTTACTTGTGCCTTGTAGATGATGGAAAGGCTTTGGGTAGCCAGGTGGTGAGGCATTCGCCGCAGAATACCCAGCCTTTGACCTGCTCTTGTTACCACAGTATTTATGATGCTGGTTCAGTTAAGTTTCTTGTCAATGGTGACCCCCAGGATGTTGATGGTGGGGGATTCGGTGATGGTAATACCATTGAATGTCAAGGGGAGGTGGTTAGACTCTCACTTGTTGGAGATAGTCATTGCCTGGCACTTCTGTGGCGCAAACGTTACCTGCCACTTATCAGCCAAAGCCTGAACATCGTCCAGGTCTTTTTGCATGCAGGCATAGGCTGCTTCATTATCTGAGGAGTTGTGAATGGCGCTGAACAACATCAACGAACATCCCTACTTATATCAACCCACTTATGAATATATAATTTTATTTTTCACCACCTTAACAATATTCTGGTTTTCATGAAGGGATAATTACTAGTCCTAACCCCTTTAGAGCTACCCCGGATCAGGCGTATTCCCCAGATGTTCACTTTCAACTAAAGTTAGAGGTAGCCAAATCCTAAAGATGCTTAATTGGGTCTAAAGGTCCAGACTATCTCTCCCTAAAGGAAAGGAACAACCTGAAGATGTTACCGTTCTCCAGATAGCACTTTTAATAAGTTTAGCTAGACTGTAACCTTCCGGATATTATGAGAGTCCGGAAAACTCCCCCAGAATTCTGCAACTCCTCACCAAAGTGTGTACAGAGATTGAGTTCGCGAGTTTGATACAGAAGTATTATGTGAGACAATTCTAAAAATATATAGATTTGTTAAAGAACTGACATGTAGGGCTAGATTTTGTCAATGGGGAGCTTTTGGAGGTGGGACTCCCACTTGTTGGGTTTTAGTCCCGCCTCCATTGACTTGTGGCCAACCCACGCTATTTTCACTTGATTGACCTTGTTAAGCCCGCCCAGTGGGCTTAGCAGGCCAATTAAGGGAAAGCCAGTTACAGGCAATGTCAGCGAGTGCCGTTTCATCTGTCAAGAGCTTTTGACAGATGAAATGTCATCGTTTGACAGCTCTGTGAAGCTGTCAAACACTGACAATCTGTCTTCTAAGTTGTGTCTTTACTCAAGACTCAATTAGAAAGCCTTCCTGACCAGAAAGCAGAAGGCTGCAGCTTTTGTCAGTTCAGCGGCCATTCAGCTTTCTGTGCCGGTGAGCTGAGTGACTCCCGAGACCTGAAGGGAGGAAGCCTGCAGGAAGAAGTAAAGGTAAGCAAAACTTATTAAAACACTTTACACACACCTCACACACTTACCTCTGCACACATGCACCCATTACTCACCTGCACACCGGACATCCTGGCCCCGCAGACCCCCACAGACCGATGGCCCGCCCCGCTGACCCTGGCGAGGTTCGGAGCCATCGGGAAGCCCACACTTCAGGGCTCAAAATAGGGATTAGCCAAAAAACTGCCTGTTAACTACCTGTTAACAGGCAGTTAATTGGCATTAATCCCTTTCCTGTCTCAGGTCAGCTACCCGCCTCCTGGCAAGATGGCATGGAGGCGGGTTGGGCACCCACCCCAAATTCTGCCTTTTCCCGGCAGTCCCGCCTCTAAACCCACCTCCCCAGGGCTGGCAAAATCCAGCCTGTAATTTCAGTAGGTGTTTCAATCGCAACATTAACAGTTCCAAATACAAAAAGCTTACAATTCTTATTCAGAGATCCTTATTCTCAAATCTTAACTTCATTACATTTTTACGTCTTATTCCAGGATATCCACCAAAATCAAATACAAGTACCTTGATCCCCGAGATACTAAGAGTTGAAGACTTACAGAGCTTGCCTCTGAAGCCGAGAATCGCTTTGCCCCTTCAAGCGAATCTGTCTTCCCATTTGAAAGTCCAATTTTTATACCCTTTTTCAGTGGTATGTCCTTTGAAGTTTTCTGCTGATGTAAGCTAATTATCTCTAGTCATTTTTCTGTTGACTTTTGCAATCTTTATAGTCAGATCAGCTTGTAGCATTACAGACTCGTGTCTCTACCTTTAGGTGTTCAAAGCTTATCATAAAAAGCAGTGTGGAGCAGATGCATCTATTTGATGTCATTCTTACCAAAGTCTTCTGTTTGTGTCTCTTTACAAAGTGTAAATTAAAAACACCTCAACCGGATGCTCCATTGTCTTCTTAGTTACCTCAACTGTTTGTAACACTGGTTTGTGTCTCCGTGTTTCATTTGATGTTACTTTTACGAAGGCATATGTTTCTTTAATTTATGTGATTCTTTCCAAAGTGTTGGTTTAAGACGCTTTAACAGGGTATGGTATTGTGTTATTTCGAAAGCATCAGACTTTCATGAACCTCTAACCTTCTGCTTCAATAAGGCTATTGATTCAGTGTCAACAACTTATCTTATCTCAATATCCTGTATGCTGTTTACAACTTTTACAGCTTTAGATTGTTGAGGCTTTTAGATTTTTCAAACCTAGTATGTCATGTTTCAAAGGCCAGAATATTTCATAGAATGGTATATTTTTCTGAATATGTATATTGCTTATTCCTTCACATTCACACTATAGAATACCTTTCTTCTGTTATTTCTTATTTTAGCATTATTTTTATTTTTCCTTTGTGTTCAGTGTTAAATAGTTTGAATGTTTTGCATTATAATTGTAGAGATACCAGAATAATAGAAATATAGAAAATGTGTCCAAAGTTAAGACATCCCAGGTGTGTGATGGCCAGTAACAACTTACTGAATCTTTTTGTTTTTATTTTAGTAATTGTCATATACCTTGTTCAAATATGTATAAATTAAATGAAGTACTATATGGTATTCATAGCTTTTCATATCAATCACATCACCTACCAGTAAAAGCATATGCTGTTTTATAGCACTGGCAGTAAATCATTGCAATATGTCAAATTGTGCTCAAAATGAGACATACAGTACATTTGTTAGAATGTGTTACAAAGCAATAGCACATCAAAAGCTTTAACTTCAAGAGTGAAACTTGTGCAGTTTATCAATGTCACCTGAACCTTGAGATTAGTCACATCCTTGAAACGTACTCAAGCTCGTCCTATTCCTTATTCTATATATGGAGGTGGTTCACTCAGTACTTTCCTTTTGGCAAGTGGCAAATGTCATAGCAAGGAGCAACAAATAGCAAACTCCTGCCGCTGAAACATATGAATTGAATTGAAGTGCTATTATATCATGCAATTTAAATGCAGTGCTTTTGTACAATATGCTGCATTGATACCATCGCAGTGGAATACACATGCACACACATCTTGTTTCTGCAACATGCAGTAAAGTAACTTAGAGTGAAGTATGAGGTAATTGATTTTTTTTTTGCATAGGAACCTGAGAGCAATGTACACCATGGGGGCAGGGAATTTTAACTTAACCCGCCCAGTGGGAAACTGATGGGATCGGATCCACCACCCATTTTACACTCCACCCGATTTTACTTTCCATGGACTTCATGATACGTAATTAAACGTATAATAATAATTAACATGGCCACTGATTTACAATGTTCACAGAAAAATGGACAGAATCGCAGAATTCCACCCCTAAAACACTAATAAAAATGCTAGAATATCATGTAATAAAAAGTGAACTTGACTTGTTTAGTCACAGTAAATAATTCTAGAAAAAAAATCACCAGACTTTACACATAAAGTTGTTTGATAAAAATGCTTCCAAGAATTTCCCCATTGTAAAAGCCTGCTCCTTTCTCTGGACATGGGGCTTGTTCTCTCTCTATTCCTGAAGCGTGTATCTCGGCCAGTCCTGAATTAAGATGTGTAACCATATAGCAGACTATTGCTCCCAGATTATACTCTGTACATGGGCCAAGATGGATCGTTATTCACATAAATGCAGCTCAGGGCTGTGATTATCTGCTAAATCTAATGGACACAGAATGGAGTTTACAAACAAGAAGTTGTGCACACTCTGTGAAGTTTAATGGTAACTTTAATGATTTGCTTTACAAAACCTTTACACATGTTTTGGCTTTTGCAGCATATTTTGGATGGGTGGTGGAGGAGAAAATAAAACAACATGCTCCCAAAGCTCCTGGGTTGGGAGAGGCCCGGCCTGGCAAGGCCTCAATTTTAAAATTCTCATCCTTGTTTTGAAATTGCTTCAAAGGCCTTGCTCCTCCCTATCTCTGTAACCTCTTCCAGCCCTGCAACCTCCATGATCTCTGCGCACCTCCAATTCAGGCCTCTTGCGCATCCCTGGTTTGAATCGGTCCACCATTGGCGGCCGTGCCTTCAGCTGCCTTGGCACTAAGCTCTGGATTTCCCTCCCTAAACTTCTCTGCCTCACAACTTCTCTCTCAGCTGTATCAGCTGTGGTTTAGTGGCTAGCAGACTCACTTCTGAGCCAAAAGGTTGTGGGTTCAAGTCCCACTCCAGGGTCTTGAGCACATAAAGCTAGGCTGACACTCCAGTGCAGTGCTGAAGGAGTGCTGCACTGTCGGAGGTGCCGTCTTTCGGATGAGACATTAAGCCCGTCTGCCCTCTCAGGTAAAAGATCCCAAGGCACTATTTCGAAGAAGAGCAGGGGAGTTATCCCCGGTGTTCTGGCCAATAATTATCCCTCAATCCAGATAACAAAAACAGATTATCCGGTCATTATCACATTGTTGTTTGTGGGACCTTGCTGTGCGCAAATTGGCTGCCGCGTTTCCCACATTACAACAGTGACTACACTCTAAAAGTACTTCATTGGCTGTAAAGCGCTTTGAGATGTCCGGTGGTCGTGAAAGGTGCTATATAAATGCAAGTCTTTCTTTCTTCCTTTAAGATGCTCCTTAATACCTACCTCTTTGCCCAAGCTTTTGTTATTTACAGTAATATCTCATGTGGCTCTGTGTTAAATTTTGTTTGACAATGCTCCAGTGCACCGCCTTGCAATGTTTTACTACGTTAAAGGTGCTATATAAATGCACGTTGTTGTTGTTGTTGTTGTTGGCGTAAGTCCCATTTCCAGCTAAGGTGAGGCCCAGAATATCAGCCAGAGTCCTGGCTCTGCTGGGATTCCACCCCGTTTAGACCAGAACTTAAAATTTGTTTGGGGCAGTGGGCAAGTGTTCCATCACCAGCCCTACATCTATGTATGTCGAGGGTCGGGGTTCCAAAGCATTATTAGGAATTCTTCTCTGCACACCTTGAACGGTCTTAGTGGAATTTGTGCTAATTGAGACCTTCTCAAGGCCCCAAACCTTTAGTAATAATGCAATCAATCCACGAGTAGATTGATTACTTTCTCTAGTATTGATGTGGCTCCAGTTGGATTTTAAAAAATATATTCTTTGACCTCCCGCCAGTGAAAACAGTTTGTCCTTACTTACTTGATCAAAACCGCTCATCATTTTGAACAGCTCTATTAAATCTCCCCTTAACCTTCTCTGCTCTAAGGATAACAATCCCAGCTTTATTTAGAGCATGTCAGACTTTTCCATTTGTAACTCCATTTTCTCTGTCCAGTGACTGAAGAAGATGGAAACTACTTTCGAAAGCCATTATTGGGATGTGTACATACTTTGAAGGTAGCTGCAGATGTTTTCTTTGTATGTAAACAAAAACATGAAGCAATGCGCAGATTTCCAAACTACCACTGAGGTAACTGAAAGGAAATACATGTAATTATATATAAGGGGAGTGAAGCTTGAAATTAACCAAACAGATGTTAGTTACAGGTACGAGAGAAGAGCAGGTTCAAATCACAGCACTGGGAGAAACAAACACCTTGGTGGGATTTGCATTTTAAAGGACACAGAGTAGAAAAGGTCAAGGATACACACCTCGAACATAGTGACATCATGGGTTCTTTCCACAGAGAGGATGTCCTGCTGTTGGGTACACCCTGAAGATGACTATGGGCTGAATTTTGCCGGCGCTCAGAGTGCGGCTTTGGAGGCGGGTCCGCTGTCAAAATTAAAAAGACTGACAGTGGGTAGGGAACCCACTGTCAACCCGCCTGCACGCGAGTCTCCCAGGTGTCGGGTCTGTCGGCACTGAGCAGACCTGACACCAAGTGGCGGGGAGGCAATTGACATCATTAAATGGATTGTTAACATCCAATTAACTGTTATTTTATGCCTACATTTCAATTTTACGTGCTCCCCCATGGGTTACCCACTGCTCGGGGAACATGTCAGCTCAGCATGTCGTGAGTGGATTCAGCATTGAATTATCTCATGACCTGACAGCTGCCAAAGTTGTATAAAAGATCCCGGCCTAGAAATTCAGTTGGGCGCGCCAGCCGTTAGCGCCTTAGGAGGAGTAGATCTCGAGCGCTAGGCGCTTAGCGCCCGGGCGCAGCGCGATCTGCGCCTCGCCCCAACTTCAGTACACATTTAGCGCCGGCGCAAAGTCTTAGCGCGCGCCCTGCTGTGCGCGCAGATCATGACGTCATTTTCTAGTGCAACGCCCTTTGTGCGCCCCGAACCGGAACTTCACTCGCGCCGCCCCATTGTGCGCCGGGCGGCCCGAACGACTGTGAAGTGGAACGGTACACAGCCGAGGCGGGCCGCGGGGAGCGCTAATTAAAGGGCACTTACCCTGCACTATAAAGGGCAGCCATTTTGCAGCATTCACTCTTGTGCAATGGTTTTTTGGAGAGAGACCAAGGAGGAGAGCTTACTGGTTTGGACCAACCCTAGGACAGGTATTTTTGGCTCAGGCCAGAGCTTAGCAATTATCTTTGCCTTCATTGAGAGCTCATTGTTTCCCAGCATATAATGGGGGCTGCATTGGGTGCCAACGCTGACTTTCAGCCTTATGCCAGAAGGGCTTACAGACGCCGTGAGAGAGCGGCAGCCCTGGCTAGACGCAGAGGGGGCAACAGGCGTCACCAACTGAGGCCTTACCCACCCAGGGTATACCGCCAGCAGTCCTCCTATCTGACCATGTCTGCCGCGATGTGTGTAAGGAGGCTGCGATTCAGAAGGGAGGTGGTTGCAGAGATCTGCCAGCTGCTTCAGAGAGATCTGCAGCCACAGCTGATGCGCAGGACGTCTCTGTCGGTGGCAGTGAAGGTGACGGTGGCTCTCAACTTCTATGCCACCGGCTCCTTCCAATCCGCTGCTGGGGACATCGCTAACATCTCCCAGTTCGCCGTGCATTGCTGCATCCGCCAGGTGACCGAAGCCCTTTTCACAAGGAGACATCAATTCATCTCCTTCCCCATGACCCTGGACAAGCAGCAGCAGCGTGCAGTGGGATTTGCAAGAATAGCGGGTTTCCCCATGGTGCAGGGCGCCATTGACTGCACGCATGTGGCTTTGCGGGCACCTCTGGAGCATGCCGAGGATTACCGCAACCGGAAGGGCTACCATTCCCTCAACGTACAGCTGGTGTGTGACCACAGGCAGCGCATCCTAGCTGTCAATGCCCGCTTTCCAGGCAGCAGCCACGATGCCTTTATCCTGCGACAGACAACTGTGGCTGACATGTTCCAGGCACAGCCTCACCCAAGAGGATGGCTTATCGGGGACAAAGGCTATCCTTTGTGTACCTGGCTCATGACCCCGCTCCGCGCACCCACGACCCCTGCTGAAGAGGCATACAACGAGAGCCATCAAGCGACTAGGAACATCATAGAACAAACAATCGGCGTCCTCAAGCAATGGTTCCGCTGTCTCGATCGCTCCGGGGGAGCCCTCCAGTATTCGCAGGACCGAGTCTCCCAATTCACCGTCGTTTGCTGCATGCTGCACAACCTGGCTATCCGCAGGACTCAGGCACTGCCACCTCACGTTGGACCCCACCTCAGGAGGAGGAGCAGGAGGAGCATGAGGAGGAGGAGGACGAGGAGTACCAGCCCAGGAGGGAGGCACAAGGTCCAAGGGCCGCCCGTCGGCGGCTTATTGAACGTCACTTCTAGGCCCCCTGTCAGGGAATGGCTTGTGCCAATGAAAGAACATGATTGCAGCCGCTCCGCAAGCCCTCAGCCGGTTAAGGCAACAAACATGGACAATGTTAATAAATAAAATGCTTTATTGTACAAACTCAGGGCCCCTCCCACATGAAAACCAAAAACAGACGAAACCCCCAAAAAACACTCAAACACATTACTCGCTCCCACAACCTGGAGAGGATTAACAAAACAGTGCAACTAAAATGGCCGTCATTCTCGGCCTTCGTAAAAAACAAACATCACATCCTCGGCCTTCAAAAAACAAACATCCAATTCTCGGCCTCAAAAAACAAACACAACTGGCCACACATTCGACTTTTTGGCCCGCTAGGTCGATGCCTTGGCCATCTTTGTGTGGCCCCTGCCCGCCCTGCTGCTCCTCCTCAAAGTAAGGCCATTGGCTGCTGCAAGGCTGGGGGCAGGCTCCAGAGGGGCACATGTCGTGACAGCAGATGCCCTTGGGGGTCGGCCTAGTCGTGGTCTGGCCGTCGAGCGGGCGGCTGTTGAATGCTGCAGCTGTGGCTGGCCAGCATCAGTCGCTGCAGCAGCTCCTGGCAGCTCCACTGGGGGAGTGGCAGTGGCGGCTGGAGGAATGGGGGCAAGCTGGCGGATGGCAGGCGCTCGCTGGTCGCCTGAGACACTGGCACTCGCCCGGGCCAGCACTGCAGCATGCGCACCAATCTGCCGAGGGACAGACCGCTGTGCTGCTGCAGCGCGCCGGGTGCCCTGGCGATGCCTGGCTGACACAGCGAGTATGGCAGCAGTGAGTGCCCGTGTTGACCTGTTCAGTGACCTCATCAGAGCACCCAGTGACTGCACGGCACCACTGATCACCTGGCCACTCGCTGCCTGAGCTGCCCCGAATTCCGCCCGACTGGTGGCCTGTGAGGCCCCGACATCGGTGACACTCCGAGAGAGGGACTCGATGGCCTCAGGCAACCATGCCACTAC
Organism: Somniosus microcephalus; assembly: GCF_052327205.1. NCBI lineage: Eukaryota > Metazoa > Chordata > Chondrichthyes > Squaliformes > Somniosidae > Somniosus > Somniosus microcephalus. The sequence continues at coordinate 57,820,596 of NC_140992.1, forward strand.
CCCCATGAGCTCCGTGTGCCGGCGCTCCGAGTCCGCGGACAAGTCCTCGAGGCGTTCCATCTCCTCGGCGAAGACCATCTCCGGACTGGAGGCCGGACTCTCCCTCTGGGGAGAAGGCCGCCGAGCTGGCCGACCCTTCCTGCGTTGCTGGAGGCCGCTGGGCCCAGCAATTGGACTCCCCTCCGACCCTTCCCCCCTCTGGGGAGAAGGCCGCCGACCTGGCACCCCCCTCCCGCGTTTCTGCAGGCCGCAGGTCCCATGAGCTCCCCTCCCCTCCGACACTTCCGCGATGCTCCCCTCCAGGGAAGACGTGTCCCCTACATTGGCATGGGTTGCCACGGCTGAGGGTTCCCCTGATGGGCCGCCTTCCTCTTGCTCCTCCTCCTCCTCTGAGGGGCTGTCACTGGCAAGTTCAGGGACCTCCTCCCCACCATCTGAAACCAGGAAGGCACAAGAGTAGCTTTAGAGTGAGGAGAGGCCGTCAGCGAGGGATGCATGAGTGGTGGCATTCAGCGCATTGGTCGGACAGTGGCAAAGGATGTAGATCTGATGCGCAAGTGGGACGAGAGCGGTCCAAACGTGGATGTCCTTACCATTGGTGCCCAGAACAGGGTTGGCATCTCCACATGCAACAGGGCCAATCACCCGGGCACCCATGATGCGCTCCACGCGATGTTGAAGCTCGGTGAGTGGCTGGATCTGGGGTCAGCCTCCCCCAGTCGCAGTCCGGCTCTTCCGATTATTAGCCAGCTTGGCCTGCAAGAGAAAGGACGGCCTCTAAGTACAGTGTGTCGCCCTGATCTTGTGTGCACTGCCTCCCATGGTGGAATAGCCTGGCCAGTGTGTCGCCCTGATCTTGTGTGCACTGCCTCCCATGGTGGAATAGCCTGGCCAGTGTGTCACCCTGATCTTGTGTGCACTGCCTCCCATGGTGGAATAGCTTGGCCAGTGTATTAAGTGCAGAATGTGCAATTGATGTTCATGCCTGTTCCATAGCTGCTGGATGAGGGCTGGCCATTAGGGCTTTCAGGTCCCTTTGCCCATAATGTGAGGTGCACATGCAAGGATGAGGAGGTCACTGGAAAGGGTACTCACCCTGACAATCCGCGTGAGGTCATTAAACTTTTTGCGGCATTGGACACCGGTCCTGGGGACCTCGCTGTTGGCTGACACCTTGCTGGCGACATGCCTCCAGGCTCTCCGGTAGGCGCGGAGCGGCGCCCTCCTGCCATTGTCCGGGTACAAAATATGGCGCCTCTTCTCCACACCACCAACCAGCACACTCAGATCACGCTCTGAGAAGCGCTGCGCTCGTTCACGGGCCCTCTGCATGGCCTCAGGCGCTATTTGGGTCCAGCAGCAGTGTTCAGGCCTAGCTGGAGGGCTCCACTATCCAGGGCGTGGCAGCAGACAAAGTCGACCCTTCCCCCTTAAGAGCTGGCCGGCGCCAGGGTGTCTGCTGTCAATCACGAGATGGCCGCACCTGCGCTGCGCCTGGCCTGGGCGCTCTCGCTCAGCACCTCCGGCTTAGCGCCTAAAGAGAGGCGTCCAGCACCAGTTTTAGCGCTCGAGCAAACTCTTAGGGCGAAGCTCATGAATATCGCAGAAGTGGCCTCGATTTGGCGGCGGGCGCAAACTTTAGCGGCCACCCGACTTTAACGCCCCGAAAGTGGCTACAATGAATTTCTAGGCCCCCAAGTTACAGCTGTTCACTTTCAAAGCCCAGAAACTGTTGGTTACTGCATTTGGGAGACATAGAGCTTTTTGCAGCTTGCAAGTTATTGGAGCCAACTCTCTATGCAGTGCCACCTCATTGGAACAACCTCTCTCACCATTGACAGATCACTTCTGTCATCTCAACCTCACCTGCCATCTATTACATCAGCATCGGTGCCCTTGAAAATATCTCACCTTGGTCCACAGAATCCCACCAAGATCAGCCCCAACACCAGCATCACCGGGCACACTAGCAGCAACAACAACACCAGCCTACGCAATCAACTGATGCTGCACAGGACACAGGGCATCAGCACCTGATAATACTGCTGCCCAGGACGCCAGGGATGGCCTCACCATGGTCAGATTTACTTCACTACACCCTGGATGCCACATGAAGTGCCCGGTTGGCACCATCCCACACGAACACCATAAAGCATCCCTACAATGCCTGATGTGCCAAATAACTGCCTGAATCCATGAGGTTACAACTTAAAACTAAAGGCTTTTATTAAGTAAGAATCTTGGCATCAAGTTAACACAGGGCAACCATCATTCATCACCAACCCAGCCCTTATGAGTAAAACCCAGCTCTTATAAATAAGACTCACACCAATCAGGAGGATCCATAAAAGCGCTCTTTTGGTTGAACCAAACATAAACAAATAGACTGTAACTAATTAAACTTTAAATAAACCTTAACAAATCAAATTAAAATTTGGTTGTCCAAATCAATTATGCACTCCAGTCCCCCCGGCACCCACCGGTCACGGAAGTACTCAAGCGAGCCGGCGGACACCGCGTGCTCCATCTCCAGGGCCACCCGGGCGCGAACATGGCCGCGGAAGAGAGGGAGGCAATCTGGCTGGACGACCCCCTCAACCGCCCGCTGCCTGGACCAATTGATGGCTTTTTTAGCCAGGCCCAGGAGCAGACCCACAAGGAAGTCCTCCAACTTGCCCGTTCCCTTCCGCACCGGGTGATCGTAGATCAAGAGCGTGGGACTGAAGTGCAACCAAAAATCGAGGAGCAGCCCCTTCAAATAATGGAAGAGGGGCTGCAACCTCTCACACTCCGTGTATATATGAAACACGGACTCCTCCAGGCCGCAGAAAAGACAGGCGGCCTGGGAGTCTGTGAACCTACTTAAAAATATATTGCACGGGACTGCTCCGTGCAACACCCTCCAGGCCAAGTCCCCAATGGAACAAGGGAAGACTCCCGCATAGAGAGCCCTCCATTGGGGACCTCCGCCTCCGCCGGAAGGCAAGACGGTCCGGACGGCAGGCGAAGGTGGCAAAGTGGAGAGTGTGCAGGAGCAGCCCGTACAGGAAATACCTCAGTGCGGAATGAAAAGGCACGGAGGGTATTTCCTCAAGACGGCTCAAGTTGTGAGGCACCGGCTCCCGAGGGGAGTTTCGGGGCCGGGCGCCGATGAGGAATTCCGTCCGAACGGGGGAAAGCTCGGGCGGGATCGCCCCATGCGCTTGAGCCGCCTCGATACACCTTGTGGCGCCGGGGCGCAGTGTTGCTTTCATTGACTCGATGGCATTGACCGCGAGCTGGACGTTGGCCCAAGACATGCACCGTGCCAACTTCTCCGGCGCCATCCAGCCCGCTCCTCCGCCATCGAGCAGGTCCCTGACTCTCGTCACCTTGCCAGGCACAGCCCTGCGCTCCGCCAGCCACCCGAACCCACGGACGTGGAGGTGCGGATTCCTGAGCAGCGGCTCCTGAAGGATAGCCGCCATTCCTGACGGGGGAGAGCTGCGCCTGGAAGCGACATAGTTCCAAACCCATAGCAGTTCCTGGTAGAAGACAGGCAGCTCCCGCAGGCTGGCACGCGTGCTGCCCACTTTCACAAACAGGAGCTGCATGTCGTAATTGAGGCCGTGCAGCTGGCAGAAAAAATACGTCGCCAGCGCACACCATCTCAGAGGATTCTCGACGTACAGGTATCTCTGCAGCGTCTGAAGACGGAAAGTCGCAGCCTGGGTACGAAGGCACACCAGCGCCTGACCGCCCTCCCTAAGCGAGAGACTCAGAACCGCGGCAGAGGCCGAGTGCTTCCTTTTGCCCCAGAAGAAGTCGATGAGCTTCTTCTGCATCTTGGCGACAAACGCAGGGGGAGGGATCAAAGTGACCAACCGGTACCACAACATGGCGGCCACCAGCCAGTTTATGACCAGCGCTTGACCCCTGTAGGACAACACTCGGAGCAGTCCTGTCCAGCGTCCTAAGCGAGTGGTGACTTTGGCCTCCAACTCTTGCCAGTTCGCCGGCCAGGCATCCTCGGCAGGGCTAAGGTAGACTCCCAAGTAGAGGAGGTGCGTGGTGCTCCAGGCGAAGGGCCTGAACTCCGCCGGCAGGGAGTCCACCTGCCACTGACCCACCAGGAGTCCGGAACATTTCTCCCAGTTGATCTTGGCGGAGGATACGTCCGAGTAAATCTGCTGGCATTCCCGCATCCTCCGCAAGTCAGCGGGATCCGTGACCATGAGGAGCACGTCATCGGCGTAAGCCGAGAGGACCACCTCCATGCCCGGCCCTTGCAGAGCCAGTCCCGTCAACCTCTTCCGCAAGAGGTGCAGGAAAGGCTCTATGCAAAGGGTGTATAACTGACCGGACATGGGGCATCCCTGACGCACCCAACTCCCGAAGCGAAGGGGCGCCGTCAAGGACCCGTTAACTTTAATCAGACACTCTGCGGCAGCGTACAGAAGTCGGATCTGGGCGACAAAATGCGTCCCGAACCCGAATGCGCGCAGAGTCCCGAAGAGATACTCGTGATCCACCCTGTCGAACGCCTTCTCCTGATCCAGGGAAAGGAAGGCGACCGACAGACCAGCCCTCTGGGAATGGTGGATCAGGTCCCGGACCAGATGGATGTTATCGTGGATAGTCCGGCCCGGGACCGTGTAGGACTGGTCGGGGTGGATCATGTGGGCCAGCACGGCGCCAAGGCAAGCAGACATGGCCCTGGCAAAAATTTTATAGTCCGTGCTGAGGGGGGAGACCGGGCGCCAGTTCTTAAGGAGGCGGAGATTGCCCTTCTTAGGCAGCAGGACAATAACCGGCCTGCGCCAAGAGAGGGGCATCTCCCCGGTCGCCAAACTTTCCCCCAGGACCCGCGCGTAGTCGCCCCCCAAGACGTCCCAGAACGCCCTGTGGAACTCCACGGTCAGCCTGTTCAGCCCCGGGAACTTTCCCCTGGAGAGCTGGCGGAGGGCGCCGGTCAGCTCCTCCAGACTCAGAGGAGTGTCCAATTTTTCGGTGCCCTCCAGGCCGACCTTCGACAGGTCCTCCAACAAAACTCTGCGCGCATCCTCGCTGGACGGATCCGGAGAGAACAGAGCCCTGGAATAGGCGCGGGCCTCCACGCTGATTCCCTCCGGATCCGAGACCAGAGATCCGTCGTCGGCCAGCAGCCCCAAGAGCTGCTTACGGACCCCCCGTCCTTTTTTCCAGTGAGTAGAAGAAGGGGGAGCCGCGGTCCAGGTCCCGCAGGAACTGGATCCGCGACCTCACATACGCGCCTCGGGACCCGACGAGCTGCAGGTCCTTCAGCGCGCCGTTCTTCTCTTCGTATACCTTCCGCAGGGCTGGGTCCTCGACGACTTGACCGAGACGGGACTCCAGGTCGAGCACCTCCTTCTCCAACCGCCCGACCCGAGCCTCCCACCTCTTGGTCGACCCCTTCGCGTACTCCTGACAGAAGAGACGGACGTGAGCCTTGCCCACATCCCACCATAGCCTCAAGGAGGGGAAGCCCCCCTGCTTCCTACTCCAGTCAGCCCAGAACCGACGAAACGAATCCCGGAACCGCGCGTCCTCCAGCAGCAGGTTGTTAACATGCCAGTACGCGGACCACCCCCGCGCGCGCAGCAGAACGAGCTCCGCCCACACCAGGTGGTGGTCCGTGCACGGCACCGGCGGCATGGAAGCCGCCGGAACGCAGGAGACGTACGCCCGGGAAATGTAAAGGCGGTCGATTCTGGACCTTCCTCCTCCAGACCCCACGTAAGTGAAGGCGCTGGAGTTGGGATGGAGATTTCGCCAGACGTCCACCAAGTCGAAGGACCTGACCAGGTCCCTCAACTTCTCCATCGCCGCTGGGCATCGCGGGGGACCTGGACGGTCCCTCGCCTCGAGGGTGCAGTTAAAATCCCCCCCGAGGATGACGCACTCGCCCACGTCGATGGAGCCCAGAAGAGCGGACACTTCTTCAAAGAAGCGCACTTGCTGCGCACCGGCCTGAGGGGCGTACACGTTCACTAGATGGAGCGGCACGTCCCCCAGACGAACAGTGACCTGGAGCAAGCGGCCCGGCACGTGCTCCTTGACCCCCAAGATCTCCGGCTGAAAATGTGGGGCCAGCAAGATCGCCACCCCACTGGAAACGTTGGAGAGGTGACTCATGCTGACCCCTCCTTGCCACTCCAGGAGCCACGTGGCCTCGTCTCCCGGAACGGTGTGGGTTTCTTGCAGGAAGCACACTGCATACTTCCCGTCCCGAAGGACTGAAAGGTTATTAAATCTGCAGCGAGCCTCCCTGCTGCCGTTGATGTTGAGGCTGGCTATGGTTATCTTCATATCAGAAGCATAGTGCAACCTCTACCTACACCTAACGGGAGGAGGGAGCGCAGCCGCTAGTCGACTGCCACTCCCTCAGCAGCCCAGTGAGGAACAACCTGAGCCGACGCAGCTCGAGCGGGCTCACGTCCGCGTCAACGCCCATGATCTTGACGGCAGCGTGGACCGACCCGATGAGCAGCGCCAGCTCCGACCACCTGGCGAGGGCCAGCCGGGTCTTGTTTTGACGACCCTGGCACACGGCCACAAAAGTCCCAGAGTTCCCTGATGGGAATGAGGGGAGACTCGGCGAGGGGCACGAGGTCATCCATCGCCTCGTCGGCGAAGGAATCCAACTCATCCTCCGCGCCCATCACCGAGTCCCCGTCCTCCTCCGGGGGGTCGCCACCAGCAGCCGACCCGTCCGTCGCGCAGTGCGCAGCGAACGGCTCGGCCGCATCGGCTGGCCCCGCCTCTTCCCGGATCCCACCCCCAGGATCGGTGGCAGAGGATTCCTCCCTGGGCTCCTCCGGGGGCGCCGGGCCAGAAGACGGCAGCAGTTCGGAGTCCCCCTCCGCCTCAGATGCCAGAACGTCCGGAGAAATCAGGGAGTAAACAAATGGAAATTCCTCTAGGACGTCCGGCGCCAGAGACACAGTCAGGGGGCCCTCCCCCTCCACGCCACCAGCCTCCGACCCAGCGGAAGGGGTGCCTTCAACTCAACTCTCGACCAGGTCGAGCAGCCCCTGGGGAATGTCCGGGTCATATTGGGTGAGCTCATTTTCCTCGAGCTCGCCCGACCCAGACCCCAGGCCGCCCGACCCGGCGAGGGATAACGGCACCGAGAGAATATCAATTTCAGTTTCAATTTCTGCCGCGGGTTGTTCTGCGACCCCCCCCCACGGGCAGGGTCTCATCCCCATCCCCGGGAGGCACGTGCCGGACAGACACATCTGCCTCAGCCTCCCGAGGGACAGGTGACCCCTGCCCATCGCTGGTGATGATGACAGCGGGGGGGGGGCGCAGTACCCGCGGCGGGCGACGACTCCCCCAGGTCGGAGGGACCTTCCTCCTCCCGGTCCTCCTCCTCCTCTAGGGGTTCGCGCCTTCTTTTTAGCACGGAGGGAGCGAGGGAGACCTCCATATCTGCAGAGGCCTCCTCCTCTGCTCCCTCCGGCGGAGCAGGTTTGTCAGGTTCCTCGAGCCCGGCCGCAGGTATTGACGTTTCCACCTCGGCGGTCGCGACCACAGGCTCGGGCACGAGGTCCCTCCCACCCTCGTCTGCCCCGACCAACTCCGCGATGAGCGCGGGTGTCAGGGGCTCCAGGTTCAAGGGCCGGCCCTCCACGGGGGGACCCACCCTAAGGTGTTTGTTTTTTCTCCGCGCCTTTCTTCCGCCCGGACGCGCTACCTCCCCCCCACCGGAGGCCTTGATGGCATCGGCCTCCGGCGTCGACCGCACATCGGTTGTTCGGGGGGCGCGGTCAGACCCGGGGAGAGGAGCGGCGGCGGCGCCAGCCTCGGCCGCACCAGACGATCCAGCGGCCTTGGAAGCGGGGCAGTTTTTCCGGATGTGCCCCACTTCCTTGCAGGCGTGGCACCGCACACCGTCCACCGTCCAAAAGGTGCGATAGGCACTCCCCTCATGGAGGATGACGAATGCCCCGTTGGTGTCCTCCTCCCGCGCCAGCTGAATAAAGACCTGGCGCTGGAAGGAGAAGACGTGCCAAAGGCTGGCTTCCCGGCAGCCGAGCGGGATAGGTGTGATCCCCGACCTCACCTCCCCAAGTTGGCGCAAGTGGGGGAGGAGGAGCTCACCAGGAATATAGGGCGGGACGTTGGAAATAACAATCCTCCGCGCGGCGGCCTCGAGAGGATCCACCGGCAGGAAGGTCCCGCCCACGGTGAGCCCCTTGGCGACGGCCAGGGACACCGCCCGCTCCGACCCCAGGAAGAACACAGCCTTCCCGTACATTTTTGAGGCGGCGAGGATGGCTGAAGGGCCGACAACCCCAGCCATGGCCTTTACACACGCCTCAATAGTCATTGTGGGGTGGGTGTAGCTCTTCACCCCAAGCTTTTTAGTGATCAATCTGAAAGGTGACGGGGCAGCAGAAGCAACAGGAGCAGCCGTGGCTGTGGCTGCCACCGCCGCATACGACCTTGCTGGCCCCGTCACCGGCGATGAAGTAGTCGCCATTATGGGTGGTGTTTTTTAGAAGAGCTACACTCACCCCAAGTCACAGGCCTGAAGTTGTTTAATGACCTCAGGTTAGTTGGTGTCCTCTCTTGAGCAGAGGGAGCTGTTAAATTGAAGGCACACCTCTCCCCTTATTAACTAAAATTGGGAGAGGGGCCTTCTCCCCTCTGCTCGAGTGGCAATCAATATATATAAAATAGAGGTGCCTCAGAGAGAGAGACAGAGAGAGACGAAGAGAGAGAGAGAGAGGGGGGTGGGAAGGAGGGAGGCCACAAGGGCAGGGTCACCACTCTGGATGGTGGGTGGGTGGGTGTCGGCAGGGGTGCACTCTCCGATGGAAAAAAAATAAAGTCTGCTGTTGTTGGTCTTCCGGTGGGGGGAGAAGATGTCTTCACCCAGGAAAGCTGGAGAATGCCCAGGCTCAGTCCTTTCCACCAGGTCTTAATGATGTTCAATGGGTTTGTTGACTTCGCCTAGGCAGCTCCAGCTGTCCCAGGGCAGGCAATGGAAGGGGTGTTTAATAGTGGTGTGTGTGGCCTAGTGTTTTACAAGAGCCACACACACACACACACACACACACACACACACACACACACACACACACACACACACCCCTTGGTGATCCGGCCTTCTGTTTTCTTTCCTCCCCCCACCTGCAATACAAAGTCTTTAGGAGAGTGCACAAAATGACACCCACCTGTAGATGTTCTTATTCTTCCCTCCTTCCAAATGGTTGACGGTCGGTGGTTGTTTCTCCCCTCTCTCCCTCTCCTGAGAAGGAGGCCAATTTGGGGAGGCAGTGATGGGAAAAGGCCTCTCCTCTGGTTGATGTTGAAGTTGGCCTTCCCCTACCTCCTCTCCTCCTCTTTCCTCCCTCTCCAGGCACCTCAGTAGTTGAAGTTGGTGGTAGTGGTAGTGGTGGCTTGCAGGCTGGTCAATCTCAAGGAGACCACCACTTCCCACTCAGCTTCTCCTTCACCTTCTCCACAGACAGCAAGGCTGAGAATGAGCAGGTCCAGTCCCTGCCTTGACTCTCTGTCCAGGTCAAGGCTTCAAACTAAAGGCTTTTATTAATAAGAATCTTGGCATCAAGTTAACACAGGGCAACCATCATTCATCACTGACCCAGCCCTTATGAGTAAAACCCAGTTCTTATAAATAAGACTCACACCAATCAGGAGGATCCATAAAGGCGGAGCTAGGGAGGAACATTAGTGGTTACACCTGTAAAACATTTACAGACATTAACAAGTACAACAACAGGCAATCCAGAACACAGAGTTATTTCATCACAATGCCCAAGCCATTCCTTTCACAATCATCAGCATTGCGGGGGGGAGGGTGAGGGGGTTAGGGGTACCGATATGCCTCACCATTCACTACAACTCACTAAACCACTTCCAAAGGTGCACACAAATCTGCCCAAGAACGCAAAGTGCTGAAAATAAAGGTTTCAATGTTTGACACACATTACCAGAAACTTCACATGAACATTGGCTAATCCACCCAAGTGGTTACCCTCCTGTGATGTTAGTTGGTATGGTTGGACTAGGATGAGGGTGAATGTGAGGGGTGGCTAGTGAGATGGGGATGTGATAATGTAGATAGAGAGGGATGGGTGGAGGTGCAAGGTAAGTTGGTGTAAGGATGTGCAGGAGTAGGATAGGGAAGGCAGAGTAAAGTGGATCTGATGAGTGGCACAGCAGGATGAGACTGAGTGTGGCTTGGCAGTAACATTTCGTGATCTACTGAGACCATTGAAAGGCTTGTGCCACTGCAGCCTGGTTTTCCTGATGACATCCTGCTTATGCCCTCCTGTGCAATGTGCAACCAGGCTGTGTTGATCTCCTGGGGAGGTCTTTTCCGCCCATTGGAAGGGAGGAGAACCTCCCTGTGGCTGTGGAGGGAGTCATGGGAGAGCCTGGGTGCAGCCATGCACCGTTGTGCAGCACTCGCCAGTGTTTGCAGCACCTCATTGCTGTAGAACACTGACAGCAGAACTGTCAAAATCAATTTGGACATGGCCCCTAAAAGGAAATCAGCTGATGACGCATCATCAAATGACGTCATCAGACCCGCTTCCTTTTAATTGGCTGGGAACCTCACCCGGCAGGCTTAACCAGCCCTGTTAATGTAAAATCAGTTGGAGAGAACGGGCTGGAGCAGGCAGCGGGCTGGGACCGTGACACCGACCCCGGCCGCCCCGGATCTGCCTCAGTCGGCGAAATCACGGCCTATGTCACACTAGGCCCAAGATGTGAATGAAAAGCTGATAACTGAGGAAAGTAGAGGAGCTCTTCCTAGTGAAAGTGATGCCCAGAAATCCTGCTCGCAGTGGCTGAAACAACAAATAATCATATTATATTTAATACAAATTTGAACATTAAGTGAAAAGTACAAATAAAGCACAACAAATTAAAATACAAGTTCACAATAAATTGTAAATATAGTGCATTATAATACAAGTACAGTGCATTAGTTAACACAATTATTTTGTTAGTTAACTGTGTATAGTACAATCATCTCAGCCCCAGGACATTGTTGCAGGAGTTCCTCAGGGCAGTGTCCTAGGCCCAACTGTCTTCAGCTGCATCATCAATGACCTTCCCTCCATCATAAGGTCAGAAGTGTGGATGTTCGCTGATGATTGCACAGTGTTCAGTTCCATTCGCAACTCCTCAGATAATGAAGCAGCCCGTGCCCGCATGCAGCAAGACCTGGATAATATTCAGGCCTGGGCTGATAAGTGGCATATAACATAAGTGCCACACAAGTGCCAGGCAATGACCATCTCCAACAAGAGAAAGTCTAACCATCTCCCCTGTACATTAAGTGGCATTAACATCGTTGAATCCTCCACTATCAATGACCAGAAACTTAACTGGACCAGCCACATAAATACTGTGGCTACAAGAGCAGATCAGAGGCTAGGTATTCTGCGGCGATTGACTCATCTCCTGACTCCCCAAAGCCTTTCCACCATCTACAAGACAAAATTCAGGAGTGTGATGGAATAGTCTGCACTTGCCTGGATGAGTGCAGCTCCAACAACACTCAAGAAGCTCGACACCATCCAGGACAAGGCAGCCCGCTTGATTGGTACCCATCCACCACCTGAAACATTCACTCCCTCCAACACCGGTGTACCGTGTCTGCAGTGTGTACCATCTACAAGATGCACTGCAGCAACTCACCAAGGCTTCTTAAATAGCACCTCCCAAACCCATGACCTCTATCACCTAGAAGGACAAGGGCAGCAGGCACAAGGGAACACCACCACCTGCAAGTTCCCCTCCAAGTCACACACCATCCTGATTTGGAAATATATCGCCGTTCCTTCATCGTTGCTGGGGCAAAATCCTGGATCTCCCTCCCTAACAGCACTGTGGGAGTACCTTCACCTCACAGACTGCAGCGGTTCAAGAAGGCAGCTCACCACAACCTTCTCAAGGGCAATTAGGGATGGGCAATAAATGCTGGCCTTGTCAGTGATGCCCACATCCCATGAATGAATATATAAAAATATACATCTGTGTCATTCTCCTTCCCAGCATCAGTCTTTTGCCCTCCACTTCTTCACAGCTCTGGGTTCCATCCTCTGACTCCCTCTCAAGTTGCAGCTGTAGCATCTCATTGCCTGATGGACCGAGCCCTTTGCTCTCACAAATGCACAACAATAATGATTGCACAATCATAGCCCCACCCCAACTAATTCATTGTCTGTGAGGTGTTTAGAAGGGACATAGTTATTCTCTTGAGAAGCAAGAGTATTATGGAAAATGGGAAAGGGCAGGGAACTAGGATGAAAAAGGCATTTCTAATAAAATGTTAGATTAGATATGATGGGCTGAATTCCTATTGCTGTTCGTTTGAGATGTTTTAATGTGATAAGGTGCTTTATAAATGCAAGTATATTGTTGGAACTCAAAACAGTGCATTGAAAATTTCATAGCAGTAGGCCTGAAAAGTAAGGGGGTTCTTCTACTTCATTAATAGTTAAAACGTTAATGCATTATCACATGGTTTGTCACATGGTTTAATATGAGCATGCTCAGTTTGCTCTGGCCTAGTAAAGCAAGCTCCTGGATTAGCAACTCATTCTGTCTCTGTCCTTCATTTATTCTACCCACATATATTACATTTTGGCGACGAGAATGGGATCCCAAACCCATTTTTTAGGGATCATGGAAGGACACAGTGTTCAACCTTCGAGTGGAAAAGTTTAAAGTGAATTTGTGACACCTAAACTGAATGTTTTTTGCTATGTTTTACTTTTAATGCTGATTGTCTGTGCTTCGCCTTCGTGTGTATGTATACACAGCAACAGCGGCATTGATTCTCACAGGTACACAGGTATCGTGCTGAGTCACTGTTCGACAGGATCGGAACAGTCATGGCCATGCCTACGGGATTCATCAGAAGCCTCGGCATGTATGACTGAGCTCACGAACCATTCAGTTCTTACATTGAGCGGATGGAGATGTATTTTAAGGCTAATAACATTATTGCGACTGGAGGTGCAGATGAGAATGTTCAAGCTGAAAATAAAATAATTCATGAATGGAATTTTTCTAACGGAGATCGGGCCAGATGTCTACGGAACGTTGACAAAGCTACTTGCACCAGGGAAAGCGAAGGATGTATCATTTGAAGACATTGTCGAGAAACTCAAGGACCATTTTGACCCAAAGCCATTAGAAATAGCAGAGAGTTATACGTTTGGTACCAGAAACCAACAACAAAGTGAAACCATCAGTAGCTTTTAAGAACCTGTCTTTGCATTGAAACTTCGGCACATTTTTGGATCGTGCATTGCGAGATAACTTTGTTTGTGGACTGGTTGATGAGCACACACAGTCCAAGTTACTGAACACTCCGAACCTAACATTTGACATAGCATGCAAAATTGCCCTATCTATGGAGATGGTGTCTAAGAATGCTAGGGAGCTCCGTCCAACTCAAGTGACTAGTGCAACTGAGGTCTACAGTCACAAAGCCAATGCCGAACCTAAAGCTGTGAGACCAAGTCAAAAGCATGTCAGTGAGAGCAGTTCAGTGAATTGTTATCGCTGCAATGGAAATCATTCACCACAGACCTGCCAATACAGAAATGCAAAGTGTTTTCACTGCCAGAAGCAAGGCCATATTTCAACAGCTTGCAGAGCTAGATCGAAAGCAGGAATTAAGAACCATTCTAGTGGCAATGCAAAGCAGCAACAACAAAAGGAAGGAACTCACAATATTGAAACGAACACACCTAATATTGAAGAACTAGGCACTTACAGTATCTATGACACTAGCGGCAATTACCAATATATTGATATGTGTATCGACACAGCAGCGGACTGCTCTATCATGAGTAAGGACACGTATTAATCAGATACCACTTACAAAGAGTACCGTAGAGTTAAAAACCTACTCTGGAGTAATCCTAGAGACATGTGGACAAATGGAATGTACAGTTCAACACAATGGCCAGTCAGTAAAGCTGTCTATTATTGTAGCGAGCTACAACAACAGGCCAACCCTCATGGGCAAAGACTGGTTGAGAAAGTTGAAACTAGACTGGAAAAACATCTTCAGTGAAGATGCTACAAAGAAACGACTCGACACAATGCTGAACAAGTACAAAAGCATAATAACAACAGAAAATGCTGGAAAAACTCAGCAGGCCATGTTCTGAGACAGTTATGAGGGCATTTCTAGGTATGACATGCATATTCGCATTAAGTCCAATGTGCCTTGTAGGGGGTGGCCTGTGACCAGTCAGCTCTGCCCCAGACTGTCTCTGAGCAGTTCGAATCGCTCCCACTCCCCTGGGTTCTAGACACCGGACTTAGGTACAGGCGACGAAACAGAAAATCAAGTAGACAAGTGGTTTGGTGTAAGAAAACCGCAATTTTTATTAAAGGCACAATAAAACACAATCTTACTGAGAATTACTGGAATAATTACAGGCATAAACAATTACACTTAAATGGGAATGGGGAACACACGGCACATCGAGGGAAACAAATACATTAAAAATCCCCTTGTCCTTATCCCACCCCCAATACCTAACTAGATTAAGCTACGAGGGGCCAGGAATCCATGCTCACCAATTTGAAACCTGTTGCTTTAACTGGTTGTGGGTTTTGAGGTTCACTCTTGTTGTCCTTTGGGGTTTGTCATTGTCACGTGGTCACAGGGCGCGGCGATGGAGTTGTTTATGCGAAGCACCCTCCTTTTCCTCCATTAACGTCCTCGTTGAGTACCTTGTCGTGATGGGTCTTCTTCTTCGGGCGGTTGGTCGTTGACGGTTTTGCTGCGGTTGGGGCTCGGTTGGCGGTTTTTACTGTTACTATGATTTTTCTACCCAAGCTCCGAACGCCAGTTTATTCTTAATTGGGCTTTACTGTCCAAGCATCAAATGCCAGCTTATAACTAGGCCGTTTGTCTTGATTTCACTGTCCATGCTTCAAACGCCAACTTATTCATCAAACACCAGCTTATAACTAGGCCGTTTGTCCCCCAACGCGTCTTTCCGCTGCCCTTCTCTGCCTTTACCGGTTTTACCGTTTTTCTCATCTCACCTCGTCTGTTCGTTCATGGCCCCATGTGTCCTGTGCGTTTTCGATTCGGGTCTCGTTCTCCTCCCGCGTTTGGCCCCCGGTGTAGTAATGGGCGACCTTGGTGTCGAGCGGCGTGGGGAGGGAGAAGAGGGCCCGCAGCGAGGCACGAAGCGAGAGCGAGAGGCAGGAGGCAAGAGCAAGAGGCAAGCGACAAGAGACCGAGCACTACCGGTGGGCCTACAATTATATCCGGTTCTTCACCCCTTATCTGCGCGCCAAATCAGGTCAGTTCTTTGTCTAACTTTTGGCAGGCTCGTCTAAAATGATTACAGCTATTTACTTTAACGACTTCTGGGGCAGTTGTCTCCTTGTATAATGGCTTCGACATCCTGGCTGTTTGTTATTTATGAAACTTAATCGTCTTTCCTGGCTTGGCAGCTACCTGTGAGCTGTTACCGATTATTTATGCGAGAAGTTGATGGCCTTAAGATTAAGCCCATCCTGACTTGATCTGTTCCAAGGTGAAGAATGCATATTCTGTGTTTACCTAGCTGTCTGGCTTTACAAAGTCTTTCACAGATCCATGCATGTTAGGTATCGTTTCAGGGCCTGCCTTTTTGCAGGGCCTTGCTTTTAAAATCCTGTCAGTTTTGGTCACGAGGTCTCAGAAGCCATTTTGGGTACCTTTTTTAATAACTTGTCCATACAGGGTCCCTTTATCCATAACTTTTGGGGAATGTGGGAATTTTGAGAACCCTACACTCCCCCCTGTTGATACTAAACTCGCTTTAAGTATCATCCTGACAAGGTGAGCAAACTTTCTGACCCTCCACAGTCAATCTTCCCCTGTAAATTATCTATCCATGATCCCACGACACATGCATTTCCCATTCTGTAAAAATGTAGTGTACATAAGCATACATAGAATAATTACAGTCATTTACACACATCCAAGCATGGAGGGGGGTCCAACACCCCTGCACCACTTGATACACATACATCTTTATTAAAACAACACGTCGAAAATCTTTATTAAAAACAACAAAACACAAAAAAAAACAACAATCTTAATTCAGAAATAAAAAATTCAAACAGGTGTATCTCCCTCCACCTTCACATAATGTTCCTTCCAGGTGCTTTGGTTTCGGAATTCTAGTATTTGACCTTTTCCCTTGCACTGAGTGCACACTAGGTACAATACTATCCCCAGCTGGCAAACCACGAGGATGTGGGAAGCCAGTCTAATCCACAAAGGGACTTCTATATTTTCAAAAATGTCCCACCAGGGTGTAACTACAATGTCCAATATTTTAGCCCCTATCACTACCGTCTTCTGCTCTAACGTGTAGAAATGTTTCTGCGAGACTATTACTGCTTTGAGTATTTTGGTAAGGTGTTCTGGGAGAGGGGGGATTTCGTAGCTGAAATGTGCTACATACTTTTGCAGATTGGTGAAATTCTCCTTTACAGTGAGGTGAACAGTGGAGGGTTCAGGAATGGGGACAATTCGTTCCTGGGCCACTTGAACTTCTGCCTCGGGTTTAAAGCAGAAACTGCTGTCACTTGCTGGTAGTGGGGCGCACCTGTGGTGACACAATATGTCCCACCTCCGATATATGTTACCTGTGGGGGAACATGGTCTTGTGCCATTACCTCCATGGTACAATTTATAGATTTTGCGCCAGCAGCTTTAAACCCGCACTGTGGTTTTGAATAGGCATTCAAGTGCTGGGGACACAGTATTATGCGTGCTCCCCAGCTCCGGCACCCCGAGAGGTCAGTACCTGTCATAGCGTGCTCCCACTTTATGACATAAGGTGGGACCGCTGTGAAACGAATGTGTGCACCCCCCTGAATGACTCCAATGTTCTCTATCCTGTATACCGGTGCGGGTTGGGCTGTCCTACCCATGACCAGCATTCTTATTACTATACCCATGATGGTGTGGTTGGACCGTCCACAATCTACTGGGACGGGGTAGGCCTCAGAAGCTAGCCGGAGTTGACATGGGCTTAATGCATTCTGAAAGGGATGAAGGGCTGCGAGGTGCTTGTTGCTGATCCAGGAGGGGACTAAACCCTGTTTTAAATCCTCCAGATTACTGCGGCCCTCACCTAGCAACCATGCCCTGTACAGCATGCACACCTTGTTCTGTGCAGCCTGGTCAGAAGCATTTCTGTCCTCTCTTATGAGGGCATTTACACTCTTGGCGTGTCTTTCCAGCTCAGCTATAATCTCTTTTAAATGGACCATCATGGCCTGGTCCTCATGTAACACCGAGCCTACTACCTTATTCTCATCCATCAATATTTTCCTTAATTGAGTTTTTAAACTGTTTATCTGGGTCTGCAACTCTATGTCATCCAGACTGTTGATGACAGAGCACCCTGTGTTAAATGCTGTAAAAACATCATTCCATGCTCCCCTTTTTTGTCTCCCCGTATTACCAAAGTACTCGCGGTGTGTGGTGTACAGTTCGGCTTTGTCTACATTAGCAAAATCGAACTGGTAAAATTTCCTAAACATCTCTTTTAACAGGGCCTGGTATAGCTGTTCTGTCTCTTTGGGGCACCACTCCGGTAAGTGTACCTCGGTGAGGTTTAAAATCACGGAGGCTACCGCGTAGTGTACCCCCTGGTATAGCGCCTGATCCGTAGGCACTAATACCAGCCCATTCCCAGGTCCCTTGGTGGCGGCGGGGCACCCCTCCCTGTGTGTCCTTGCTGCCTGAGTCGTGGGCAGGGGCTTTCGGGGGCGGGTCACAAGTTCAGTGGCATTAACTGAGATCGGGGAGTATGGGACCGCGCACGTCTTCAGGCTGGAATCCCCTCCCTCCACCCCCTCCCCGGCAGCTTGCCATTGCCGGTGAAAAATGATGGATATGCCTGTGGGGCAGGCCTTCTCTGACCCCCACATACAGACATAAATCTCCTGATCCGGTTCCCACCACTTGTCTCAGCACACACTCAATCCCCCGTGAGTCCCTGTAATCGTCCGATGGGTATTGTTCTCCAATCGTTCCCACCTGACTGCGGGGTTTCCCATATTCTTACTCAGTTTCCTGAGCCACCACCACCTATCCAAAGGAATCCGTCCCTTGCATGTTAAAATACACGTTTCCCTACGGTGACGCTGACCCTTGTGGCAATGACCTGTACCCTGGGGCACAGGAGGGAGGCCTCCCCATACGTGAACCCGGTCTGGCTGGAGTACTGAGTCGAATTGGACCCCAGCCACCCTGGCCACCTTCCCTCGTGGAAGTAAACGGCGAGCTCCTCCGCATCCCGTTCGCATCTTCCATCGGTAACTATCGGGGCTCTCTCTCCCGAGCACCCATAGATGTGGGAGTCCTCCACGTCACCTCGCTTTCCAATGCTCATTCCTATCAGGGCGAGTAGGAGTACGCCCCCCTTCATCCTGAAATCCTTTCCTGCAAAGAGACACAAGAGCATATAGCCAGGTCCCGAGGAGATTCTCTGGCTTGGGTGAAGCATAGTCGAGTCTCGTGACCTCGACTCAATACAAACACTCTTAACAATACTACTACTATTTAAAACTACCAATCACCTTATTTAAACTTAAACTAAACACCCAAACTTAACAATAACAAACTTAAAATTACGCAAAACTATGTACATCCGCCGACCGTCTCCGGGCGGCCAGGCTAATCTCTGTTTGGGCTGCGGCACACCGCTCCGTTCGACGTGGCCGCACTGTCCTGTACTTTCAGTCCCTCGCAGCCTATGGCTGCCGGCTGGGGACCTCTGTCCTTGGACCGATCCCTCGCTCGAGAGGCTGCCCTCTTTAAATGAGGAGCCGGTGACCATGGTTTCCTTGGCTGGGGCATCCGTGGGGACCTCCTGAAGACTTTGGCGGGTGGAGTTTTCTTGGCTGGTGGGCCTTTAACCCGAGCCACTGCCCCCTCCGGTGCGGTCTGTGGACTTACCACTGCCCCTGGCTGGGGATCTTCTTCCTCAGGCTTTACCTCTCCTGAACCTGGGCTAGGGGCAGGTAACTCTTCGCAGCCTGATGCTGTAGGCTGGGGGTCCTCGCCTTCAGGTCCCAAATCTGGGTCCGGGGCGGGGTCTTTGCCCTCAGGTCCCTCCTCATCTATATCCCAGAAGAGTGGGGGAGTGTCCCAAGCAGTGGGCGGGCTGGCCCCTCCCCTTAAACAAGCCACAGCGCCTGCCTGTGCAGTCTGTGAACTTGCTCCCACTGCAGGCTGAGGATTTCTATCCTCAGACCTTGCCCCAACTGGCTGTTCTCTTTTCTCGGGCTTAAACAGTTTACACTGATTAAAATAACTAGCAGCCTGCCTTAAAGTCTCTTCCGCTGCCCTGAACGGGCCTTTTATGGACTCCCCATTTTTTCTCGTTACCGGGACGGCCTTAAGGACGGGATCTTGGGCTTGGACCTGCTTTAGGTCCGGGGCCAAAGCTACCCCATATGTGCCTCCCTTGTCCTGGATTGCGGCTACCGGGTCTGTCTGATAGGGGTCCCAAGACTCTCTTTCCCTAGCCCTCTGCTTGGCCACCTCGTTGGTCCTTTGGTTACCCTCCCAAGTGGCAGGGAGGGATCCTAAATCTATGGCTAAAGGTTTGGCCGTTTCCCCAGCCTGCTCATTCCCTGTGACTCCCATTAGGCTAAATGGGACCTTGTTAGACCGGGGTGGATTGGTCGGGTCTTCCGAGTGGACCACCGTGCTGGAAGCTCCAGTGTCCACCGAATATCTCCCCTGCACCGTCTCCACCCGCATCTTAACACAGGGCCTGCTCCCCTCATCGTTTTCAAGGGGACACAGGTCGACAGGCTGCGCTGGTTCTAGTCAGGGCTGTGGGTTGGATGGGGCTGACGGGGTCAGAGCACCGGTAGCAGCTGCTACCCTCCCCTGGGCAGTCAATAGGAACCTCATGGTGTCCAAAAATGACTCGACCGCGGCGGGAGGGATTCCTGTCTCTGTCCTATAAACTGGGGCTGGGGAATTCTTTCCCTTGTTATCCTTCCAAGGGTTTTTGCACTCCTTCCTCCAGTGTCCGTCCTTCCCACACCCGTAGCAATTAAGCTTAGTGCTAGAAGGGTTATTCCCTTCCTGATGCCACTCCTTCCTACCCTGTCCGGGCTTTACCTCATGCACCTTCCCCTTAGGTGGGTGTGCATCGGTTCCCCTAACGTTCTTATAGGCTAGGGTCAACTGTCTGATCACCGTAAGTTCGGTGGTCAGGGGATTTTTAGGGTCGAACCAGACTTCCGCCTTGGCCCGGGCCTGTGGCAAGCTGTTTGCCACCAGGCAACGGAGCCAGTGGGCCAGCTGACCCTGGTTCAGGAATGCCCGATTAGGTGCCCCAGGACAGGCGCTCCTATATACCGGCCATAACCTATCCGCGAAAGCTTGCAGGGTTTCCCCTACGAGCTGCACTGTCTTCTCCACACGGGAGAAAGGACTTCCCTCATTCATCCCCATGGCCTCCAGAACTTCACCCCTGAGCTCCTCATACCCGCTCTGCCCCTTCTTACACTCGTCAGAGAGGGATTGGAGGAGCCTACTCTCCAGGGAGAATAGCAGCATTTTGGCCTGCTCAGCATCATCGCAGTCGTTGACGCTGGCTGCCTGCTCTACTTCCCTGAAGTGGATCGAGGGGTCCCCTTTTTCGGAGAGCTTTGGGATATGGCTCACCATAGCTCTAAGCTGTTGGGTGCCGTAGAGTAATATGAACTGGTTTTGGAGGGGTCCCTCGTCCTTGCCATTAACGGGTGGGCCGAACCTTCGATGCCGGGCTGGGCACATCGGTCCTGGTTCCTGCCTCTCTTGCGGGGGTTGCTCCACCTCCACCTCTACCCCTGACTCCACCCCCCCCCCCCTTGCCGCCAGACCTCGCTAAAACCTGGCGCTACGGGTGGTGGTCATGTGACCTCCTGTTCCTCAACCGGGTCGTCCCTTGGCACTACCAGTGATGTCTGAACCGTTCTCCCCTCGTTCCCTGTAAAATCCGCCTGGCCTGCCTTCGGGCTTATGAGGCACACTTTGCCTTCCTTAGGGCCAGGCTCAGATTTTCTATCTGTTCCTTGCAGGGGCCATGATCTGCATCTTAAAACCCTTGTTCGCTTGCTAACTTGTAACCTGCCTTTACTTCTTTTACTTTCTCCTCCTGTTCTCTTACTTGTCTTGCTAGGCGGACGTTCTTTTCCCGCAACCTCAACTCGCTACTCTTGGCCTCGGTGACCTGACACTGTAGGTATTCCAACCTGGCCTTATGTTCTCCCATTAAATGTACCCTTTCCTGATTCAGGGCCTGCAATGCTACCAGTAACGTCTCCCCTGCTAGAGCCTTGTCCTGGACCTCCAGGGCTGACTCCTTTATCTCGGCTGCCTGTGCTGCAATGAGCCTGTCCAAAAGCTGGACCTGCTTCTTGAAGCACATCAGCCAGACTGCCTTCTCTAGGGATTTCTTGTGCTCCATCCCTTCTGTCCACTTAGCTGCGGCATCTACCAGACGCCCAGCCTTTAACAGATTGGTGATCCACTTCTTCGTGATATTCACCTTGCTGAACACATAATCAGAAATCCTTTCCTCCATCATGGTTTGCTCATCCAAACCATTGTCTACTGTATTGCACCCCTGTTGCCGGAGTCCTGCCGCAGTCGCCATTTCTGTAGGGGGTGGAGTGTGCCCAGTCAGCTCTGCCCCTGACTGTCTCTGAGCAGTTCGAATCGCTGCCACACCCCTGGGTTCTAGACACCGGACTTAGGTACAGGTGGTGATACAGAAAATCGAGTGGACAAGTGGTTGGTGCAAGAAAACCGCAATTTTTATTAAAGGCACAATAAAACACAATCTTACTGAGAATTACTGGAATAATTACAGACATAAACAATTACACTTATATGGGAATGGGGAACACACGACACATCGAGGGAAACAAATACATTAAAAATCCCCTTATCCTTATCCCACCCCCAATACCTAACTAGATTAAGCTACGAGGGGCCAGGAATTCATGCTCACCAATTCGAAACCTGTTGCTTTAACTGGTTGTGGGTTTTGAGGTTCACTCTTGTTGTCCTTTGGGGTTCGTCGTTGTCACGTGGTCACAGGGCACGGCGATGGAGTTGTTTGTGCGAAGCACCCTCCTTTTCCTCCGTTAACGTCCTCGTTGAGTACCTTGTCGTGACGGGTCTTCTTCTTCTTCGGGCGGTTGGTCGTTGACGGTTTTGCTGCGGTTGGGGCTCGGTTGGCGGTTTTTACCGTTACTATGATTTTTCTACCCAAGCTCCGAACGCCAGTTTATTCTTAATTGGGCTTTACT
Organism: Somniosus microcephalus; assembly: GCF_052327205.1. Lineage (NCBI taxonomy): Eukaryota > Metazoa > Chordata > Chondrichthyes > Squaliformes > Somniosidae > Somniosus > Somniosus microcephalus. The sequence continues at coordinate 57,842,940 of NC_140992.1, forward strand.
GTCCAAGCACCAAACGCCAGCTTATAACTAGGCCATCTGTCTTGATTTCACTGTCCATGCTTCAAATACCAACTTATTCATCAAACGCCAGCTTATAACTAGGCCGTTTGTCCCCCAACGCGTCTTTCCGCTGCCCTTCTCTGCCTTTACCGGTTTTACCGTTTTTCTCATCTCACCTCGTCTGTTCGTTCGTGGCCCCGTGTGTCCTGTGTATTTTCGATTCGGGTCTCGTTCTCCTCCCGCGTTTGGCCCCCAGTGTAGTAATGGGCGACCTTGGTGTCGAACAGCGTGGGGAGGGAGAAGAGGGCCCGCAACGAGGCACGAAGCGAGAGCAAGAGGCAGGAGTCAAGAGCAAGAGGCAAGCAACAAGAGACCGAGCACTACCGGTGGGCCTACAATTATACCCGGTTCTTCACCCCTTGTCTGTGCACCAAATCAGGTCAGTTCTTTGTCTAACTTTTGGCGGGCTCGTCTAAAATGATTACAGCCATTTACTTTAACGACTTCTGGGGCGGTTGTCTCCTTGTATAATGGCTTCGATACCCTGGCTGTTTGTTATTTATGAAACTTAATCATCTTTCCCAGCTTGGCAGCTACCTGTGAGCTGTTACCGATTATTTATGCGAGAAGTTGATGGCCTTAAGATTAGGCCCATCCTGACTTGATCTGTTCCAAGGTGAAGAATGCATATTCTGTGTTTACCTAGCTGTCTGGCTTTACAAAGTCTTTCACAGATCCATGCATGTTAGGTTTCGTTTCAGGGCCTGCCTTTATGCAGGGCCTTGCTTTTAAAATCCTGTCGGTTTTGGTCACGAGGTCTCAAAAGGGTAGTTACCTGTTGGATACGGGGGCATCATGTACCGTGATCCACACAGCTAAACCTTTTGCCTCACCTCTGTCTACCCAGACTCCATTCTCATTAGCGGGTTTCACAGGCAAAGAGCAGGCTGGCGCGTTCTCCATCCCGCTCTCCATTCATTTGGGAGCACTCCACACCACATGGACGTGTATCCTGATGAAGTGGAACGAGGGGGGTGGTAAAGGCATCCTCGGGTCTGATTTCTTGGTGGAACACGGGATCCTCGTGGACCTTAGAAATCACTGTCTCTGGGGAGCCGAGAATGGGTTAGGCAAGGTAGTCGTGATCCCAGAGAAGGGAGGAAAGGGGACCCTGTGCACCATGAAGCCATCAGGAGTCTGTAGGGGGTTTCTCTTGCTCGCTCTGGTCTCCTGCCAGGCTTCTTGCAATAATTACCCGTGAGTGGTTCGACCCACTCGCCCCTACGGTTCTAGACCTTGGATTTAGATGCAGGGAGCTGTAGTGCAGAAAAAAACTCAATAGACCAGGTCGAATAGCACGAAATGGATGCCTTTATTGAACAGTTTGCATCATTATAAAATACATGTCATATGCACAGATTAAAGCAACTACAAGCATGCACACATCTATAAACTTAACTCAATAGAAATGGGGAACACACGGCACATCGTAAAAGGGGTAACACATTACAATTACCCTTAACCCCCTCCCCTATAACCTAACTAAGTTTCGATTTGAGGGACTCGGGATCATGCTCACCACTTTAAGAATTGCGAAAAAGGCTTTGCAGCCTTTCGACACAGCTTTCTGTCGTCACGTGGGTTTGGAAGCTTCTGGCGCAGCTTGTTTTGGTGTGGCCTCTTCTACCTTCAGCTATGGCCCGGGGATGGTCGGTGATCTCCCGATGGTCTTCCCCGGGGCAGGACGCTGGTTCCAAATGACTCTTTATACAGTCAGAATTGTCTTTCTGATTTCTCCAACGGTGGAGCAGAACCGGAGTACCTGGGCCCTGAGTGTCTTCTTCTCCGGCCTGGGTCGTCGATGATCTCCCGACAAAAGTACCCGGGCCTCCCTCGTCGCCTTCCCGTCGTGGCCGGGCCTTGCCTGGCCGAGCTGGCTTCCAAGCCAAACTCTTCTCGTCGTCCTCTCGTCGTGGCCGGGCCTTGCCTGGCCTAACACCGAACATGTTCCGAACCGAAGTTGCTCCAAAGGTCCGAACCGAAGTGCTGTTTAGTTCCGATGGAGTCGGTCCCGAAGCGTACCGATGGAGAACCCCGAAGCGTACCGATGTTAACTCACTGATGGACTTTACTCAATCCACAGTTATACCTTTTTGGAACATTCTTATCTCCTGCCAAATCATAGTCCTGTCTTTGTAATAATTTTGGCGGGCAGAACTCTCTGCAGGGGTGTTTTGTCTTCATAACGGGAGTTGGTGATAGCTGAACTGGCCTTCCTGGGCCGATAATGTCTTTGCTTTGTTACCGTAACTTGGTTTGTATATTGATCGGTCTGGAGATTGCCCTGGATGGCTGTTAAACGGCTTCTCTTTGTACAGTGTAATGGGATAAAGCGTTCGTTCAATTGTCCGCCCATTTCTTGATGGGTCTCATCCTGCCACCCAATTCTGTCCTGTACTTATAATATAATCAATATGTATACTCAGTTCCATGAGTTTCTGCTTCCCGAAACTGGTTTTCGCGGGCTTTTAATGTCCTCAATCCACAAGCCTGTCTGGCTTGCAGTAACAGAAATTCAAATGGTCCCAGAAGCTGGTCACGAGGTCTGGCGGCCATTTTGTGTGCCCTTTTATCAAAGGTTTCTCTGTAAAAGCTTCTTTTGGTCAATAAAGCTGTTTTATTAACCCTACTTTCCTACGTGATTATTTAATGAAAATTTCGCGACTCTTACATCTGTCCAGGCCTGACAGAATTTTATAGGTTTCGATGAGATCCCCTCTCAATCTTCTAAACTCCAGTGAGTATAAGCCCAATCGACACAATCTCTCCTCATACGTCATTCCTGCCATCCCAGGTATCAGCCTGGTGAATCTTCGCTGCACTCCTTCCATGGCAAGAACGTCCTTCCTCAGATAAGGCGACCAAAACTGCACACAATACAGGTAGACTATCCTTTATCCGAAAACCTCGGGACCAGCCGTGTTTCGGTTTTCGGAAAATTTCGGATTTCAGAAGGTATTACGGGGCAGCACCCCGTAAGCCACCACATTAATATTTCTGCAGCGAACCTTATGAATACCTGTATTCACACTGAGTGGGATAATTAAAGACTATAAATACTGTAGTATTACAGGGATAAATACTCTAGTACAGTTTATTTGTAAGGAAAACATTCAGTAAAACTTCAAACATATACAGGTACAAACTAAGCTAAATACCTGTACATATACATGCAGTAAAGGTACATTACATCTGGCTTGAGGATCTTGGAGAAGAGGGTACATCAGTGTTGTCATCATTGTCATCAGGTTGGAGTCGGACATCTGAAGATGGGCCAGGAACAGGATTCTCAAGTGATGAAGCAGCACTACGACAGACGGCCTTTTTAAAGATTTCTTCCAGTGTCATCTGTCTCATTAACATTGGTTTCTGTCTAAGCAGTCTCTCTTTAATTGAGTAAACTTGCATAATCTCTTGCTCACTGATAAATGCACGTTGTTCAAGGCCAGCAATTAACTGATCACACATTGTCACCATATCGTCTATGGGGATTTTTTCACCTGTGTTCACAATGTCATCATCATCATCATCACTACTATCCTCATGCTTGTCTTTATTTAACACCATTTCAGCAATTTCCCCATCACTCAATGAATGCACAACAGGTGCATCATTGTCAATGTTCAGCACTTCTTCGATGTCAGCTTCCTCTAACTTATTTACACTTTCGGATGATAAACCTTTGGCGTAAGTAAGGAGGTTTGATATCATCATCTTCTCCTGACTGACAGGAAATCCTTCAAAATCTTCATCTGCAGGTCCATCTTCATGAAACATCGTTGAAGGTCAAAGTCTGTGCCAAGCATTTATTAATGTTGGTTTGTCAACATCGTTCCAAGCATTAGCAACTGCGTAAATGGCATCCTTAACATTGAATTCTTTCAGGAAGCTTTGGATTCCTATGCCTCTGTTGATTGCATCAAGCATAGAGTTCAAAAAAACGTCTTTATACTTGCTCTTCATGGAGCGTAAAATTCCTTGGTCACAAGGCTGTATTAAAGATGTCACATTAGGGGGAAAGTTATTGCCGAAAACATAACTTTTCACAAGAAGTTCAGGAGGGGGATGTGCGGAGCAGTTGTCCAGGAACAATAACATTTTGCAGTTTTCTTCCAGTCCAACTTGCCTGCAATGAGCTCGTGTCGCTGGTACGAAGTGGTTATTGAACCAGTGAGAAAATATTCCTCTGGTTACCCATGCTTTCTTGCTCGCATAATAATGCACAGGTAAATTGCATACACCTTTCAAACATCTCGGATGTTGGCTTTTTCCAATCACTACCAACTTTAACTTGTGTGTGCCTGCAGCATTGGCACACCCAAGAACAGTCAACCTGTCCTTAGCATCCTTAAAACCTGCTGGTGCACTCTCATCAGCCGTTGCTAATGTTTTTCTAGGAACGTAGCGCCAGAACAGAGCTGTTTCATCAGCATTGTAAATTTGTTCAGGACCGAGGTTTTCATCAGATATTATTTTTGCAAATTCACCTATGTAATTTTCAGCTGCTTCATGATCAGCAGAAGCTTTTTCACCACAGATTTTCAGATATTTTATACCATGACGCTTCTTAAATTTATGCAGCCAACCTTCTGAACATTCACACTCAACTTCAATGTTCAGTTATTCATGGTATATTCTAGCTTGTTTCATGACCATCAAACTAGTCAGTGGCACACGTTCACTTCTGCGTTGTCGAATCCACTCAATCAGCACACGGTCAAGATCTTCATTTTTTGCCCTATGCAATGTTTTCCTACTTTTCATTAGTTTATGGTCATCACTGTCAGTGTAAAACTTCAACAACTTGTCTTTCTGTTTCTTTAAGTCATATATGGTGGTAGTTCCCACACCATATTCTTCAGTAAGACGTCGCACAGACACACCACGATCAAGCTTCTGCAATAACTCCACTTTCTGCGATATTGATAATGAGAGATGCTTCCTTCTCTGCTTCTCACTGTTACCCATAGGGGTATCTGCAGCTCTTTTTAGCATTTTCACAAATCGTAAAACAAGAACAAATATCAAAGAGAGCAGCAGGCGCACGTGTGACAGCACGTGCGTCGGGTCATGTTTTGCACCACTCGGGTCATGTCGTGCGCACGATTTATGCTGAACGAAAAAACTTTCGGTTTTCAGAGGTTTTCTGTTTTCGGAAGTGCGGATAAAGGCTGGTACACTATCCCTTATCCGAAAGGGTGGGGGTCGGGGGTCGGGGGGGGAGAGAAGAATATCGGACAGGCCGCTGTATTGTTGGGTTGACTCTCCCGGTACCTCCTTCACACTGCCCGGCTCGGCCTGCAATCTCCTACCCAGGAGGGAACTCTGTGACCCCTCTGCCCTGCTCAGCGTAAGTCGTGCGCCACTCTGGTCATGTCGTGCGCACGACTTACGCTGAACGAAAAAACTTTCGGTTTTCAGAGGATTTCGGTTTTCGGAAGAGCGGATAAAGGATACACTATCCCTTATCCGAAAGGGTGGGGGTCGGGGGTCGGGGGGGGGAGAAAAGAATATCGGACAGGCCGCTGCAGCTATCGGACGGGCCACTGTATTGTTGGGTTCACTCTCCCGGTATACCTCCTTCACACTGCCCGGCTCGGCCTGCAATCTCCTACCCAGGAGGGAACTCAGTGACCCTCTGCCCTGCTCAGCGTAAGTCGTGCGCCACTCTGGTCATGTCGTGCGCACGACTTACGCTGAACGAAAAAACTTTCGGTTTTTAGAGGGTTTCGGTTTTCGGAAGTTCGGATAAAGGATAGTCTACCTGTACACAAGGTGCGGTCTCACCAAGGCCCTGTACAACTGCAGCAAGACACCTTGTTCCTGTACTCAGACCCTCTCGCTACGAAGGCCAACATACCATTTGCCTTCTTAACCGCCTGCTGCACCTGCATGCTTACCTTCAGCGACTGGTGCACAAGAACACCCAGGTCTCATTGCACTTCCCCTTCTCCCAATCTATTGCCATTCAAATAATAATGTGCCTTCCTGTTTTTGCCACCAAAGTGGATAACCTCACATTTATCCACATTATAGTGCATTTGCCATGTTTCTGCCCAATCACCTAACCTGTCCAAATCGTACTGGAGTTTCATGACATCCTCCTCGCAGCATACCCTCCCACACAGTTTTTGTGTCGTCTGCAAATTTGGAGATATTACATCCAATTCCCTCGTCCAGATCATTAATATATATTGTGAACAGCTGGGGTCCTGGGACCGATCCTTGCGGTACCCCACTAGTCACTGCCTGCCACTCGGAAAACGACCCGTTTATTCCAACTCTTTGCCTTCTGTCCGCCAACCAGTTCTCTATCCAAGTCAATACCTTGCCCCCAATCCCATGTGCCTTAATTTTGCACGCTAATCTCTTATGCGGGAGCTTATCGAAAGCCTTCTGAAAGTCCAGATACACCACATCCACTGGTTCTCCCTTATCTATTTTACCAGTTACATCCTCAAAAAATTCCAGTAGATTAGTCAAGCATGATTTACCTTTTGTAAATCCATGTTGACTTTGTCCGATCCTGTCACTGCTTTCCAAGTGCTCTGCTATTACATCTTTTATAATGGACTCTAGCATTTTCCCCACTACCGATGTCAGGCTTACCGGTCTATAATTCCCTGCTTTTTCTCTGCCACCTTTTTTGAATAGTGGGGTAACATTAGCTACCCTCCAATCCATGGGTACTGTTCCAGAGTCTATCGAGTTCTGGAAGATGACCAGCAATGCATCTACTATTTCTAGGGCCACTTCCTTAAGTACCCTGGGATGTAGATTATCAGGCCCTGGGGATTTATCGGCCTTCAGTCCCATCAATTTTCCTTACACCATTTCCCTGCAAATACTGATTTCTTTCAGTTCCACCCTTTCATCAGACCTTATGTTCCCTGGTATTTCTGGGAGGTTATTTATGTCCTCCTTTGTGAAGACAGAACCAAAATATGTATTTAGTTGGTCTGCCATTTCTTTGTTCCCCATTATAAATTGCCCCGATTCTGACTGCAAGGGACCTACGCTTGACTTCACCAATCTTTTTCTCTTCACATATCTATAAAAGCTTTTACAGTCAGTTTTTATGTTCCCTGAAAGCTTACTCTCATATTCTATTTTCCCTTTCTTAATTAATCCCTTTGTCCTCCTTTGTTGAATCCTGAACTGCTCCCAATCCTCAGGATTATTGCTTTTTCTGGCCAATTTATATGTCCTCTCCTTGGATCTTATGCTATCCCTAATTTCCCTTGTTACCCACGGTCTGTTGAAAGGCAAGGCCAGTCCCCTATGCATTGAAAAGTCAGGTGGAAGAAGAGCTAGAGAAACTGAGAGAGAACGGAGTGCTGGTAAAAACTGACAAAAGTGAATGGACTACACCGATTGTGGTAGTGCCCAAATCAGACAAAACGGTACGCTTGTGCGGTGACTAGAAAGTTACTGAAGGGGTTAAAATGAACCCTCTCAGAATTCAGACAGCCGAGGTAACCACTAATTAAGTGTTGCCAGCAGAATTAAAATCAGAACAAAGGAGTGGGGTCATGTGAACATGAACAAGAGCCAAAAGAAACCAGGTGGCGATAAGAAATTTCACAATAAAAATTGACTTACGTAAAAAGGCAAAAGTAAACAAAGGATAGACTAAAAAGTGCTACTTTCTTATGTGAAAAAGCATAACTAAACAAAGGACAGACTAAAAAGTGTTACTTTCTTATGTGAAAAAGCAAAGATAAGACGCAGCTGTGGGACAAGACAGAATATGTGTGTTTTGAGTAAGCGATAAGGAATGTGCTGCTTTAGCTTGTAGACACAGCAGAATATAGGGGTCATGGGAATTTGACCTGTGACCAAAGGCATAGTAAGATGTAACTAACCTTTACTAATACTGAAAAGAATAAATAAGCCATATGTGATCAGGTGATTATTGTAATACAATGTGATTGGATGAAAATAGAATAAAAAGCTGTACCAACCAAGAGAGAACGAGAAGGGTGTCACTAGACTGCGGAGTCCATGACCTTCTCCCAGAACGTTCTGTTATTAAACTGTGTACTTTCACTTTTACTTTAAGACAGACTCGAGTGAATTTATTTTTCACCAACAGTTACTATCAACCAAGCAGATGACGATGAGCAGTACCCGTTACCTACATCACAAAATGTATTTGCAGCACTCTCTGGGTCAAAGGTTTTCTCCAAGCTTGACCTGTTGCACGCTTACGTTCAGCTGAATGTTGACAGAGAGTGAACAGTATCTCACCATTAACATACACAAGGGACTGTACTCATACACCAAACTGCCGTATGGTGTAAATTCCTCCCTTAAAATCTTCCAGGCTACGATGGATAGGATTTTGCAAGGAATTCCAAATTGCTTATGCAATCAAGACGATGTTCTGATCGCAGCAAGCAGTGAGGAAGAAAATCTAGAAGTGTTAGATTTAGTGCTTCAAAGGTTGAGTTCACACAATGTAAAATTGAAAATGAGCACATTTGCTTTTGTGAAGCTCAAGGTTGTGTATCTTGGTCTGAAAGTTGATGCAAATGGCTTGCAACCAGTTAAGGAAAAGGTTGATGCTGTCATCAATGCTCTAAAGCCACAGAATGTGTCTGAGTTATGATCTTTCCTTGGAATGTCCTTGGACTGAGTACAGCAAGCACAGAGTGAACAACTTGGGAGTTTGAGTGGCAGTGGACCTGAGCGGGAGCAGACCGATGCCCGAGAGTGGGGATAAAAGCAGTAGCAGACCTGCAACAAGAGGAAACTGTAGTGTGACGTCAAAGATAAGGCAGGTAAGTGATTGGTAGTGACTGTGGGCTAAGTTTTATTGTTAACATATAGCATATACCGTAACTAATTTTAAAAAACTAAACTTAATTTAATTAATTTAATAAACTAAACAAGGTAAATAATTTGATTAACACTAAACAAATTAATTAAATAAATAAAATAATGGGAGAACAGGAGATGTGTTGCTGCTGCAATATGTGGGAGCTTGTGGACATTTTTGTCCTTCTCCTTCTTCTTCTTAGGCAGTCCCTCGGAACTGAGGATGACTTGCTTCCACATTAAAAATGAGCTCGCAGGTGACTGATGAGTCCAATGCGGGACCTACAGTTTCTGTCACAGGTGGGGCAGACGGTGATTGAAGGGGTGGGTGAGTGGGGTGCTTATGTTGATGTGCGCGCCTTGCGCTGTCTGCGCTTGGCTTCCGCTTGCTCCCGGCGAAGAGACTCGAGGTGTTCGGCACCTTCCCGGATGCTTCTCCTCCACTTTGTGCGGTCTTGGGTCAGGGATTCCCAGGTGTCGGTGGGGATGTTACACTTATTCAAGGAGGCTTTGAGGGTGTCCTTGAAGCATTTCCTCTGCCCACCTGGGGCTCTCTTGCCGTGCCGGAGCTCCGAGTAGAGCGTTTTGGAGTCTCGTATCGGGCATGCGGACAATGTGACCCGTCCATCGGAGCTGAGCGAGCGTGGTCAAAGCTTCGATGCTGGGGATGTTGGCCTGAGCAAGAACACTGACGTTGGTGCACCTATCCTGCCAATGGATTTGCAGGATCTTGTGGAGGCAGCGTTGGTGGTACCTCTCCAGTGCTTTGAGGTGCCTGCTGTACATGGTCCATGTCCCTGAGGCATACAACAGGGCGGGTATCACTGCTGCTCTGTAGACCATGAGCTTAGTGCCGGGATTGAGGTCCTGGTCTTCAAACACTCTCTTCCTCAGGCGACCGAAGGCTGCACTGGCACACTGAAGGTGATGTTGGACTTCGTCATCAGCGTCTGCCCTTGTTGACAGTAGGCTCCCGAGGTATGGAAAGTGGTACATGTTGTCCAAGGCCTTGTTGTGGATTTTGATAATCAGGGGGCAGTACTGTGTGGCGGGGGCAGGTTGGTAGAGGACCTTTGTCTTACGGATGTTTAGTGTAAAGCCCATGCTCTTGTACGCTTCGGTGAAGGTGTTGACGATGGTTTGGAGTTCGACCTCCAAGTGAGCGCAGACGCAAGTGTCGTCTGCATACTGTAATTCGACGACAGATGATGGGATGACCTTGGTTCTGGACTGGAGGCAACGGAGGTTGAACAGTTTCCCATTTTGTACTGTAAATTAGCTCCACTCTAGTGGGGAGCTTGCAGAGGGTGAGATGGAGCATTGCAGACATTTTTGTCCAGGGCGACTACATCTGCGGTAATCAAATCAACTTTTTATTGTCATTGTTAGTGCACAAGTGCAGTACAACGAAATGTAGGCTTGCGGCTCCCGAGAGTGTACATTGGATTGAGACATTTAAACATTCAACATACATTTGGCTTGTAGTATATTAACATAACATAACCATAATAAAGTGCATTGGCAGATGTGCAGGCTTTAGAGTTTGTTTGTTGTGGAGTTCAGTAGGATGACAGCCCTGGGAAAGAAGCTGTTCCTAAATCTGGTCGTTCGGGTGCGAATGCATCTGTAACGTCTCCCAGATGGCAGGAGGGTGAACAGACTGTGGCTGGGGTGGGTAGGGTCTTTGATGATGGACCGTGACCTCCGTAGACAGCGTTTCTGGTATATGTGCTCTATGGTCAGTAGCCGGGTGCCGGTAATGCGTTGGGCAGTTTTGACTACCCGCTGCAGGGCTTTCCGGTCATAGTAGCTACAGCTGCCATACCATACTGTGATACAGTTTGTCAGGATGCTCTCTATAGTGCAGCGGTAAAAGTTAGAGAGGATCAGGGGTGACAGGTTACATCCCTTCAGCCTCCTTAGGAAATATAGGCGCTGCTGGGCCTTCTTCACCAGAGAGGAGGTATTGAGGGACCAGGAGAGGTCTTCCGTGATGTGGACTCCGAGGAACTTAAAGCTGTCCACCCTTTCCACCACAGCCCCATTGATATGGATGGGGGGGTGACTTCCGCCTTTGGACTTCCTGAAGTCCACAATGATTTCTTTGGTTTTCTTGATGTTAAGGGCCAGGTTGTTATCGGCGCACCACTTCACGAGATGCTGGACCTCCTCCCTGTAGGCTGACTCATCGTTGTTGGTGATCTGGCCTACTACCGTGGTGTCATCCGCAAACTTGATGATGGTGTTGGAACCATGAACAGCCACACAGTCGTGGGTGAAGAGGGAGTAGAGGAGGGGGCTCAGCACACATCCTTGTGGGGCCCCCGTGTTCAGGGTCGGGGGGGGAGGTGTGGTTACCTAATTTGACAGACTGGGGTCTGTTTGTTAGGAAGTCCAGGGTCCAGTTGCAGAGGGAAGTGTTCAGGCCAAGAGTTTGGAGTTTGGTGGCCAGCTTGTTGGGGATGATAGTGTTGAATGCTGAGCTGTAGTCTATGAACAGCATTCTGATGTAGGTCTCCTTACCATCTAGGTGATTCAGTGCCGAGTGTAGAGCAGTTGTGATTGCATCCTCCGTTGATCTGTTTGCACGATAGGCAAACTGGTGTTGGTCAAGAGAGGCGGGAATACTGGCTTTGATGTGGGCTAAGACCAGTCTCTCGAAACACTTCATTATGATGGGTGTGAGTGCAACAGGTCGATAGTCGTTCAGGCACGTCACAGCCGTTTGTTTTGGCACAGGAATAATGGTAGCGGTCTTGAAGCATGTAGGGACTACTGCCTGGGCCAATGACAGATTGAAGATGGCGGTGAAGACATCAGCCAGCTGATCAGCACATTCCTTGAGTACCCGTCCAGGGATGCTATCCGGTCCAGCAGCCTTTCGTGTGTTCACTCCGCGTAGAACACCCCTTACGTCGGAGGTCGACAGAGTGAGCACCTGGTCTTCCGGGGGTGGCAAGGCTTTGGTAGCCGGCTCCCTGTTGTCCCTGTCGAGGCGAGCGTAGAAGTTGTTAAGCTCCTCCAGAAGGGAGGCATCGCTAACCGGGGGGCTGGTGTTTTTGCCCTTGTAGTCAGTGATGGACTGGATGCCTTGCCACATGCACCGGGGGTCTGCAGCTCGAGGAACTTCGGCTCTGAATTGAAGAGCTAGTGTCCAAGCTGCAGACATTGCGAGATATCAGGGAGGGAGAAAGCTACCTGGATCTTTTGCTCCAGGAGGCAGCCACACCCCTTAGATTAAATACTTTAGAATTGACACGTGGTCAGGGACAGGAGGGTGTGACTGCGAGTGAGGCAGGTACAGGGATCCAGGAGGTAGTGTTGCAGGAGCCTCAGTCCCTGCACTTGTCCAATAGAATTGAGGTTCTTGCAACCCTTGTGGACAAGTGCGGGGCCTGCCGGGAGGATGAGCAAACTGACCATGGCACCATGGTACAGGAAGCCGTTCAAATGGGGGGGAGTAAAAAGGAAGGTGGTTGTAGGAGGCGACAGTATAGTTAGGGGGATAGATACTGTTCTCTGCAGCCAGGAGCATGAGTCCCGAAGGCTATGTTGCCTACAATGTGCCAGGGTAAAGGACATCTCCTCTGGGCTGGAGAAGAACTTGGAGTGGGAGGGGGAGGATCCAGTTGTCATGGTCCATGTAGGTGCCAACGACATAGGTAGGACTTAGAAAAAGGTTCTGCTGAGAGAGTTTGAGCAGCTAGGGACTAAATTAAAAAGCAGAACCACAAAGGTAATAATCGCTGGATTATTACCTGAGCCACGAGCAAATTGGCATAGGGTCAATAGGATCAGGGAGATGAATGCATGGCTCAAAGATTTGTGTGGGAGAGGTGGGTTTCGATTTGTGGGGCATGGGCACCAGTACTGGGGAAAGAGAGAGCTGTTCCGTTAGGATGGACTACACCTGATCCATGCTGGGACCAGATTTCTAATGAATCGAATAACTAGGGAGGTAGATAGGGCTTTAAATTAAATAAGGGTGGGGGGTGCGGGGTGGGGAAGGGTCCCAGTGGAAAAAAATGTAGAATGTTAAAGAGAAAAGACAAGGAAGCCATACAGGAAAGTGATTGGTAAGGATAACCAGATTGTGTAAGGAAGGGACAGAGTGTACAAACAAAAGAGTGCACTAACAAATAGGAACCGGGTAAGAAAAAATGGTAATAAGACAAATAGGGCCATAGTACAAAAAATGTTAAGATGTCTAAAAATGTTAAAAAGACAATCTAAAGGCACTGTATTTGAATGCATGACGCATTCGTAATAAGGTAGAAGAATTAACAGCGCAAATGGATACGATATAATTGCAATTATGGAGACATGGCTGCAGGGTGACTAAGGCTGGGAGCTGAATATCCAAGGATATTCGATATTTAGGAAGGACAGGGTGGCGTTGTTAGTAAAGGATGAAATCAGAGCAATAGTGAGAAAGGATATTGGCTCAGAAAATCAAGATGTGGAATCAGTCTGGGTGGAGCTAAGAAGCAACAAGGGGCAGAAAACATTGATGGGAGTTGTCTATAGGCCTCCAAACAGTAGTGGTCATGTAGGGAACAGCATCAAACAGGAAATTAGAGATGCATGTAACAAGGGTACTACAGTAATCATGGGTGACTTTAATCTACATATAGACTGGCCAAACCAAATTAGCAATAACACTGTGGAGGATGAATTCCTGGAGGGTGTACAAGATGGTTTTTTAGACCAGTACGTTGAGGCGCCAACTAGGGAACACGCTATCCTAGATTGGGTATTGCACAATGAGAAGGGGTTAATTAATAATCTTGTTGTGCGGGGTCCTTTAGGGAAGAGTGACTGTACTGTCCTCCCTACGTGTATGTGTCTGTACGCAGTTAGACAGCCAGCCAAACTCCTTTCAATAATGACATGGGAGTCAGGATGTAGCGTCCAAGCTCCGATGTTTAATAATGCCACACTTGCATGAGGTCAATGAAACAATACAAATCAGTTGCATTGGGTTGGAGTAAAACTGAGAAAGAAAAAAGAAAGAAATGCACCTTGTTACATACATGAGATATAACTAACATCTAAACATGAATATGTAATGAAACCATTCAACTCACAGGCAATGCTTTCGAAGGTGTAACAATGTAAGATTACAGCGGATTAACTTGCAGCACGCTCCATGCTGATGTGACCTCTTTGTTTGCTATCACTATACTACTTCGTTTTGAGTTACCCTACTGGCCATTTCCATTTACTGCCACCTACTGGTGGCAACAAAATGAAACTCCTGCAATTATAAGGCAGAACGGTGACCATAACATGATAGAATTCTTCATTAAGATGGAAAGTGAAGTAGTCCAATCCAAAACTAGGGTCCTAAATCTAAACAAAGGAATCTACAAAGGTATGAGGAGTAAGTTGGCTATGATAGATTGGGGAGCTGCATTAAAAGGCATGACGGTGGATAAGCAATGGGTAACATTTAAGGAATGAATGCATGAATTGCAACAGTTATACATTCCTTTCTGGTGCAAAAACACAAAAGGAATAGTGGCCCAACCATGGCTAACAAAAGAAATTAAGGATAGTATTAGATCCAAGGAGGAGTCAGATAAAGTTGCCAGATAAAGTAGCAAACCTGAGGATTGGAAGCAATTTAGAATTCAGCAAAAAAGGACCAAGAGATTGATTAAAAGTGAAAAAATAGTGTATGAGTAAACTTGCAAGGCACATAAAAGCTGACTGTAAAAGCTTCTACAAGTATGTAAAAAGAAAAAGATTAGTGAAGACAAATGTAGATCACTTACAGTCAGAAATGGGAGTATTTATAATGGGGAACAAGGAAATGGCATGTCAATTGAACAAATACTTTTGGTTCTGTCTTCACGGAAGAGGACACAAATAACTTCCCAGGAATGTTGGGGAACCAAGGGTCCAGCGAGAAGGATGAATTAAAGGAAATTAGTATTAGTAAAAAAATAGTGCTGGAGAAATTAATGGGACTGAAAGCTGATAAATCCCCAGAAACTGATAATCTGCATCCCAGAGTACTAAAAGAGGTAGCCATGGAAATAGTGGATGCGTTGGTTGCCATCTTCCAAAATTCTATAGATTATGGAACAATTCCTGCAGATTGCAAGGTGGCAAATGTAACCGCACTATTTTAAAAAAGGAGGTAGAGAGAAAACAGGGAACTAGAGATTGGTTAGCTTAACATCAGTAGTAGGGAAAATGCTAGAGTTTATTATGAAGGATGTGATAACAGGACACTTAGAAAATATCAAAGGGATTAGACAAAGTCAACATGGATTTATGAAGGGGAAATCGTGTTTGACAAACCTACTGGAGTTTTTTGAGGATGTAACCGGTAGAATAGATAAGGGAGAACCAGTGGATGTGGTGTATTTGGATTTTCAGAATGCCTTTGATAAAGTCCCACATAAGAGGTTAGTGTGTAAAATTAAAGCACATGGGATTGGGTGTAATATACTGACATGGATTGAAAATTAGTTAACAGACAGGAAACAGAGA
This sequence comes from Somniosus microcephalus, assembly GCF_052327205.1. Taxonomy (NCBI): domain Eukaryota; kingdom Metazoa; phylum Chordata; class Chondrichthyes; order Squaliformes; family Somniosidae; genus Somniosus; species Somniosus microcephalus. Next base: position 57,858,321 of record NC_140992.1, read on the forward strand.
GTAGGAATAAATGGGTCTTTTTCAGGGTGGCAGGCGGTGACAAGTGGGGTACCGCAGGGATCAGAATTGGGCCCCAGCTATTCACAATATATATCAATGTAATATTTCCAAGTTTGTTGATGACACAAAACTAGGTGGGATTGTGAGTTGTGAGGAGGATGCAAAGAGGCTTCAAGGTGATTTAGACAAGTTGAGTGAGTGGGCAAATACATGGCAGATGCAGTATAACGTGAATAAATGTGAAGTTATCCACTTCGGTAGGAAAAACAGAAAGGTAGAGTATTATTTAAATGGTGATAGATTGGGAAATGTTGATGTACAAAGGGACCTGGGTGTCCTTGTACACCAGTCACTGAAAGCAAACATGCAGGTGCAGCAAGCAGCTAGGAAGGCAAATGGTATGTTGGCCTTCATTGCAAGAGGATTTGAGTACAGGAGCAAGGATGTCTTACTACAGTTATCCAGGGCCTTGGTGAGACCACACCTGGAGTATTGTGTGCAGTTTTGGTCTCCTTACCTAAGAAAAGATATACTTGCCATAGAGGGAGTGCAGTGAAGGTTCACCAGACTGATTCCTGGGATGGCAGGACTGTTGTATGAGGAGAGATTGGGTCGACTAGGCCTGTATTCACTAGAGTTTAGAAGAATGAGAGGGGATCTCATTGAAAGGTATAAAATTCTGACAGGGCTAGACTGGATGCAGGGAAGATGTTTCCCCTGGCTGGTGGGTCTAGAACGAGGGGTCACAATCTCAGGATACGGGGTAGGACATTTAGGACTGAGATGAGTAGCAATTTCTTCACTCAGAGGGTGGTGAACCTGTGCAATTCTCTACCACAGAAGGCTGTGGAGGCCAAGTCACTGAATATATTTAAGAAGGAGATAGATTTCTAGACACAAAAGGCATCAAGGGGTATGGAGAGAGAGCGGGAATATGGTATTGATATAGAGGATCAGCCATGATCATATTGAATGGCGGAGCAGGCTCGAAGGGCCGAATGGTCTACTCCTGCTCCTATTTTTCTATGTTTCTATGTTACTATGTACGTTTCTTACCTGAGTTAGTGACCATGTTCGCTCCATTGCACGAGCTCCTCAAGAAGGATGTCCAGTGGAAGTGGACAAAAGCACAACAGAAAGCTTACAACGCTTGTAAGAGATGTCTCTCTAGCGATGCTCTACTTGTGCACTACGACACAGAGCATGAGCTTAAGTTAGTGTGTGATGCTTCTAGCTATGTTGTGGGAGCTATCATAAGCCACGTAATGGATGATGGCCAAGAGAAATCAATCGTGTTCGCATCGTGAACCCTCACAAAGAGTGAAAGAAATTACGCACAAATTGAAAAGGAAGCACTTGCCATAGTGTTTGGAATCAAGAAATTCCAACAGTTCCTAATCAGCAGAAACTTTACCCTGATAACCAATCACAAACCGTTGCTAGCACTATTGGGGACCAAATCTGCCATCCTTGCAATGGCCACAACAAGAATGCAACGTTGGGCAGTGTTGTTGTCACAATACAACTATACGATTGAATATCACACTTCAAAGCAAAACACAATCGCAAATGCCTTGTCCAGTTTGCTACATGAAGACTCAAGTGTTGGGAGTGAATGTGAGATTTTCAGGCTAGGTGCAGTTGACAAAGACTTTCCTGTGAATGCAACTGAGATTGCAAATGAGACTCAAAAGGACTCAGTACTGAAAAGAGTGATATGAAAACACCTTGACTGATCAGTGTCTGGACACAGAGTTGAAACCATTCCATAACCGTTGTACTGATTTGTCTTATGAGCAAGGTTGTATCAAGTGGGGAAACACAGTGGTGGTACCTACTTCTTTGAGAGATAGAATTCTGGCCAAACTTCATACTGAACATCCAGGGCACGTCAGTATGAAATCAATTGCAAGAAGTTTTGTTTACTGGCCTGGATTGGACAGTGATCTTGAATCACTTGTCAGCAAATGCAGCGTTTGCCAAAATTGCAGAAACAAACCACCCAAAACTCCACTACAACCCTGTTCATGGCCAAGTAGACCTTTTCAGAGAGTACATGTAGACTTCTGTGAGAAAGCAAATGATTATTTCCTGGTACTTGTAGATAGTCACTCAAAGTGGATTGAAGTGAAACACATGGGTTCAAATATTACAACTGAATGTACCATAGATGAGTTGAGGTCTATCTTCACATGTCATGGTTTACCTGAAGAGCTTGTTTCTGACAATGGCCCTCAGTTCCTTTCTGCTCTATTCCAAGAGTTCATGAAATGGAACAGTATCAAACACACTCTTGTGCTACCATATCATCCAGCTTCAAACGAAGCAGCAGAAAGGTCAGTCAGAATAGTAAAAGAAGCTTTCAAAATGCAAGTGTTGCAGGGTTGTTCAGGACTCAGCATGAAACGTTTGGCAAATCTTGCTGAAGTACAGAACTACTCCGCACACTACAACGTCGGCGGGAAACCTGAGCGGCAGAGCGGGGTATAAAAGTCCCCAGAGACCAGGTAAGGCCTCACAGCGTCGGCGGGAAACCTGAGCGGCAGAGCGGGGTATAAAAGTCCCCAGAGACCAGGTAAGGCCTCACAGCGTTGGCGGGAAACCTGAGCGGCAGAGCGGGGTATAAAACTCCCCAGAGACCAGGTAAGGCCTCACAGCGTCGGTGGGAAACCTGAGCGGCAGAGCGGGGTATAAAAGTCCCCAGAGACCAGGTAAGGCCTCACAGCGTCGGCGGGAAACCTGAGCGGCAGAGCGGGGTATAAAAGTCCCCAGAGACCAGGTAAGGCCTCACAGCGTCGGCGGGAAACCTGAGCGGCAGAGCGGGGTATAAAAGTCCCCAGAGACCAGGTAAGGCCTCACAGCGTCGGCGGGAAACCTGAGCGGCAGAGCGGGGTATAAAAGTCCCCAGAGACCAGGTAAGGCCTCACAGCGTCGGCGGGAAACCTGAGCGGCAGAGCGGGGTATAAAAGTCCCCAGAGACCAGGTAAAGCCTCACAGCGTCGGCGGGAAACCTGAGCGGCAGAGCGGGGTATAACAGTCCCCAGAGACCAGGTAAGGCCTCACAGCGTCGGCGGGAAACCTGAGCGGCAGAGCGGGGTATAACAGTCCCCAGAGACCAGGTAAGGCCTCACAGCGTCGGCGGGAAACCTGAGCGGCAGAGCGGGGTATAACAGTCCCCAGAGACCAGGTAAGGCCTCACAGCGTCGGCGGGAAACCTGAGCGGCAGAGCGGGGTATAAAAGTCCCCAGAGACCAGGTAAGGTCTCACAGCGTCGGCGGGAAACCTGAGCGGCAGAGCGGGGTATAAAAGTCCCCAGAGACCAGGTAAAGCCTCACAGCGTCGGCGGGAAACCTGAGCGGCAGAGCGGGGTATAACAGTCCCCAGAGACCAGGTAAGGCCTCACAGCGTCGGCGGGAAACCTGAGCGGCAGAGCGGAGTATAAAAGTCCCCAGAGACCAGGTAAGGCCTCACAGCGTCGGCGGGAAACCTGAGCGGCAGAGCGGAGTATAAAAGTCCCCAGAGACCAGGTAAGGCCTCACAGCGTCGGCGGGAAACCTGAGCGGCAGAGCAGGGTATAAAAGTCCCCAGAGACCAGGTAAGGCCTCACAGCGTCGGCGGGAAACCTGAGCGGCAGAGCGGGGTATAAAAGTCCCCAGAGACCAGGTAAGGCCTCACAGCGTCGGCGGGAAACCTGAGCGGCAGAGCAGGGTATAAAAGTCCCCAGAGACCAGGTAAGGCCTCACAGCGTCGGCGGGAAACCTGAGCGGCAGAGCAGGGTATAAAAGTCCCCAGAGACCAGGTAAGGTCTCACAGCGTCGGCGGGAAACCTGAGCGGCAGAGCGGGGTATAAAAGTCCCCAGAGACCAGGTAAGGCCTCACAGCGTCGGCGGGAAACCTGAGCGGCAGAGCGGGGTATAAAAGTCCCCAGAGACCAGGTAAGGCCTCACAGCGTCGGCGGGAAACCTGAGCGGCAGAGCGGGGTATAAAAGTCCCCAGAGACCAGGTAAGGCGTACCAGTCTCCAGTCTGGAAGGAGAGAGGTAAAAAGTAATCCAAGTGTGACGTCACCAGAAAGCGGGTAAGTGATTGGTTGGTGAGTATTTCTCCCTTTTAAGCTTAAATCTCTGGTTTATAGTTCTAAGGTGTGATATTCACCATCTAGAATCGGGGCAGAGGATATTTAAGAATAATATTAATAAAATTAATTAATTACATAGAATGGGAGATCAGGTGATGTGTTGCTGCTGCAATATGTGAGAGCTGGTGAACACCATTGATGCTCACGGTGATCACATTTGCAGTAAGTGTTGCCTGCTCGAGGAACTCCGGCTCCGTGTTGAAGAGCTGGAGTCCGAGCTTCAAACACTGAGACACATCAGGGAGGGGGAGAGTTACCTGGACTCTGTGTATCACGAGGTAGTCACACCAATTAGATTAATTAATTCAGATGTAGTCCGTGGCCAGGGTCAGGATGGTGTGACTAGAAGTGAGGCAGGTACGGGGATCCAGGAGGTAGTGTTGGAGGAGCCGCAGCCCTTGCACTTGTCCAACAGGTTCGAGGCTCTTACTCCCTGTGGGGATAAGAGCAGGGACTGCAGGGAGGATGAGCAACCTGGCCACAGCACCGTGGAGCAGGGGGCCATTCAAGTGGGGGGAGTTGAAAGAAATGTTGTAGTGGTAGGGGATAGTATCGTTAGGGGGATAGATAGAGTTCTTTGCAGCCGAGAGCGAGAGTCCCGAAGGCTGTGTTGCCTGCCAGGGTTAAGGACATCTCCTCTGGACTGGAGAGAAACTTGGAGTGGGAGGGGGAGGATCCAGTTGTCGTGGTCCATGTTGGTACCAACGACATAGATAGGACAAGGAAGGAGGTTCTGCTGAGGGAGTTTGAGCAGCTAGGGGCCAAATTAAAAAGCAGAACCACAAGGGTAATAATCTCTGGATTATTACCTGAGCCACGAGTGAATTTGGCTAGGACAAATAAAATTAGAGAGTTAAATGCGTGGCTCAAAGACTGGTGTGGGAGAAATGGGTTTTGCTTCCTGGGACACTGGCACCAGTATTGGGGCAGGAGGGAGCTGTTCCATTGGGACGGGCTTCACTTGGCCAGTGCTGGGACTAGAGTCCTGGCGGATCATATAACTAGGGCTGTAGAGAGGGCTTTAAACTAACTAGTGGGGGGGAGGTTCCTAGAGAGCAAATAATAAAAATGACAACAGAGAAGGTCATAGACTTAGGTAGCAGTGGGGAAATTAAAAACCAGAGTGTGGCAAGAAGGGGCAGAAGGTATGGAGTAAAAGGTAAAGTAATAAAAAGGGCAAAAGCAGGAACTAAGTGTCACAAAACATCTTTGAAAGTTCTCTATCTGAATGCACGTAGCATTCGTAACAAAATAGACGAGTTAATGGCACAAATAACTACATATGGGTATGATCTTGTGGCCATTACAGAAACATGGCTGCAGGGTGACAATGCCTGGGAATTAAACATACCAGGTTATTTAACGATCAGGAAGGACAGGCAGGAAGGAAGGGGAGGTGAGGTGGCTATGTTAATAAAGGAAGGAATCACTGTAATACAGAGAAATGATATTGGGTCAAAAGATCAGGATAATGAAACAGTTTGGGTGGAGGTAAGGAATAATAAGGGGAAAAAAACACTAGTGGACATAGTCTATAGGCCTCCGAACAGTGGCAACTCTGTTGGACGGAGTATCAATCAGGAAATAGTTGAGGCTTGTAATAAGGGAACATCTATAATTATGGGGGATTTTAACTATCATATTAATTGGACAAATCAAATTGGGCAGGGCAGCCTTGAGGATGAGTTCATTGAGTGTATTAGGGATGGGTTTCTTGAGCAGTATGTAACTGAACCGACCAGGGGGCAAGCAACCTTAGATCTGGTCCTGTGTAACGAGATGGGATTAATTAAAAATGTCCTAGTAAAGGATCCCCTTGGAATGAGTGACCATAACATGGTTGAATTCCATATTCAATTAGAGGGTGAGAAGGTTGGATCTCAAACAAGCGTGCTAAGCTTGAATAAAGGAGACTATGAAGGTATGAGAGCGGAATTGAGTAGAGTGGATTGGGAAAATAGATTAAAGGGTAAGACAATACATGATCAGTGGTGTACATTTAAGGAGTTATTTTACAACTTCCAAAAAAAATTGATTCCACTGAGAAGACAAGGGTGTAAAAGAAAAGACAGCCATCCGTGGCTAAGTAAAGAAATTAAGGATAGTATTCGACTAAAAACAAGGGCATATAAGGTAGCCAAATCTAGTGGGAGGATAGAGGATTGGGAAAACTTTAAAAGACAGCAAAAAATAACAAAAAAGTTGATTAAGAAAGGGAAGATAGATTATGAAAGTAAATTAGCAAAAAATATAAAAACAGATAGTAAGAGTTTTTATAGTTATATAAAAAGAAAAAGGGTGGCTAAAGTAAATGTTGGTCCCTTAGAGGATGAGACCGGGAAATTAATGGTGGGAAATATGGAGATGGCAAAAACACTGAATGAATATTTTACATCAGTCTTTACAGTAGAAGACACTAAGAATATCCCAACACTGGACAAACAGGGGGCTAAAGGGGGGGAGGAGCTAAACACGATCAAAATCACTAAGGAAATGGTACTCGGTAAAATAATGGGACGCAAGGCGGATAAATCACCTGGCCTGATGGCTTACATCCTAGGGTCTTGAGGGAAGTGGCGGTAGGGATTGTGGATGCATTGGTAATAATTTTCCAAAACTCCCTGGACGCGGCAAAGGTCCCGGCAGACTGGAAAACTGCTAATGTAACACCTGTGGCGGTCCCATTGGTTGTCCTTTACATTGAGATACATAATTCCCTTTAACTTAACTTACTTATGTATGTATAACTTACTTAATTGTATGTACTTAACTTACTTATTTGTATAACTTACCAGTTGGGGCTGTTGCCCCTTTAACTTACCTGTTGGGCCGTTGCCCCTTTAAGAGGTGACCTAACGCGCTGATGTCACGCATCACGTGACACATGCGCATCGGCCGCCGGCCCGATTCGGGTTTCCTAGACGGCCGCTGGCACAGCCCGGCCTACCACGACTTCGGCCGCATCGGCCAGCAGGCGGGAGCGAAGCGATCCTCCACTCCCGCGGCAAATACCAGCACAGTCCAGCTTTGCAACCTCGGCCTCAAAGGCCAGCCTCCGTACCGGGGAGATGTACCGATGCAACGGCGCAGGTCACGTGACCGCCTAAGCGCACGCGAACGTGCTGACGTCACGATGCGGTCACGTGACGCCCAAAGCACGGGAATATAGAGCAGAGCGTAATGAGGTCATGACGCTCCCCACGGGACTGGGAACTTAGTCCTTGTGGAGTCCCCGCTGGGACAAGACCTACAACATGGTGCTCCTGCAGTCAGCCATCTTACCTGCTACCTTACCTGCTGTAATTATCCTGTTCTGGTAAATAAACAACTTATTTATAGTTCGTCGAAGTTAAACTCTTTCATTTAGTGGCGATTTACTCGAACCGCTACATTGGTGACACCACGCCGTGAGTACGGGAGCTCATCAATTCCAACGCTACAATTGGTGAACCCGTATCCATGAACGATTTTCACGGTAGCAATGCACGCCTGAACCTCGTCTTCACTCAAGACGACCAACGCACAACCGACGAACAACACGGAACAGCAACCACTTAACACCAATTCCACCAAAAGCAACCCCGTCTTTGCGAACGTCTTCGCAATGGAAGCGCAGCTTGGAGGTGAGCCCGTTTTTTATGAATAACTTCATAGGAGTAGAGCACGACCAACGGCAACCGTCGTCCACCAGCGCTACAATTGGTGGGTTTGTGAACGTTTTTCACAAACGAAGCATGCTATGGAAGCATCAGCCGTTCTGCTGTTGCTACCACAATCCAGGGAGCCATGGACTCCCTCGTGCTTTTTGAAGGAAGAAGTCCTGTTCGCCGAGAACATCGATGCGGCATAGACCACGGTCTCCGTATTCGATTCTTCTACTGCCACACGGATCGTCTGCCTCTACATCCAAAGTAACAGCAAGTATACATCTCTCCAAGCGTGGGGTACAGCATGTTCGGGCCCACAAGATCGGAGCGCACCCCGCGGGGATACCACGAGGACTCATCCCCGTAAAATACGAGGACGCACTCCTCGCCCACGAGAACCCCTCCCTCGTGAACACCGATGACTCTTTCCCAGCTGATGATGCACCAGCTTTTCAGCTTGCTGGTTGTGTTACTTACTACACGATTCGGCGTGAACAAAAGTCTGCCGCCCTTCCGGCTGTTTTTTCCTAAATTTACAACTGTTACAAGTGTTGCCGCCCTCCAGGCAGAGTTAACCTCTCCTGAAAGCAACAACAACCTGGACCGTTGCCGCCCTTTCTCCAGTTTTCCCTTTAACAAATGCAAATGTCTATTGAAGCTGCACACATCGAGGACGGGTCCAACGGGCATTCTGCGGCCACGATTAGCCACGTGAAAGTTGCTAGCCTCACCGATCATGGATCAATGCAGCAACTCTTCACCCTCCGTTCTGTTCACGTCGTAGCATTATGGCACGCACTGTTCCGTGCGTTCCAGCCTCCTGAAGGTTTCGCTCACCAGCCAACGGAGACATCGCCCGCGTCCGCCCAATCTGCCCGTCACTCTGACAAGGCCTGCTGTTTCGCACGTCTCTATGGTCCTTCGCCTGACGGATACGTTTTATTTGCCATGACGCGCGTAAGAATCCGCTTACGAGTAGTATCTTTATACCTCGCCTACTAAGTCGAGACAGCATGACCGCTGTGACCACCAGCTCATCAGACTAACTCATCCTTGGACTTTCGTTAAAGCGAATTCTGGGGGGGCCTGTGTGGCGGTCCCATTGGTTGTCCTTTACATTGAGATACATAATTCCCTTTAACTTAACTTACTTATGTATGTATAACTTACTTAATTGTATGTACTTAACTTACTTATTTGTATAACTTACCAGTTGGGGCTGTTGCCCCTTTAACTTACCTGTTGGGCCGTTGCCCCTTTAAGAGGCGACCTAATGCGCTGACGTCACGCATCACGTGACGCATGCGTGTCGGCCGCCGGCCCGATTCGGGTTTCCTAGACGGCCGCTGGCACAGCCCGGCCTACCGCGACTTCGGCCGCATCGGCCAGCAGGCGGGAGCGAAGCGATCCTCCACTCCCGCGGCAAGTACCGGCACAGTCCAGCTTTGCAACCTCAGCCTCAAAGGCCAGCCTCCGTACCGGGGAGATGTACCGATGCAACGGCGCAGGTCACGTGACCACCTAAGCGCACGCGAACGTGCTGACGTCACGATGCGGTCACGTGACACCCAAAGCGCGGGAATATAGAGCAGAGCATAATGAGGTCATGACGCTCCCCACGGGACTGGGAACTTAGTCCTTGTGGAGTCCCCGCTGGGACAAGACCTACAACATGGTTCTCCTGCAGTCAGCCATCTTACCTGCTACCTTACCTGCTGTAATTATCCTGTTCTGGTAAATAAACAACTTATTTATAGTTCGTCGAAGTTAAACTCTTTCATTTAGTGGCGATTTACTCGAACCGCTACACACCCTTATTTAAAAAGGGCAGTAGACAGAAGGCTGGAAACTATAGACCGGTTAGCCTAACATCTGTGGTAGGTAAAATTTTGGAGTCCATTGTTAAGGAGACAGTAACAGGACATTTGGGTAATCATAATTTAATAGGACAAAGTCAGCATGGTTTTATGAAGGGGAAGTCATGTTTGACAAATTTGCTGGAGTTCTTTGAGGAAGTAATGTATAGGGTGGATAAAGGGGAACCAGTGGACGTAGTGTATTTAGACTTCCAAAAGGCATTTGACAAGGTGCCACACAGAAGATTATTGCTTAAGATAAAAAATCACGGGATTGGGGGTAATATTCTGGCATGGACAGACGATTGGCTATCTAACAGAAGGCAGAGAGTTGGGATAAATGGTTCATTCTCAGACTGGCAATCAGTAACTAGTGGTGTTCCGCAGGGGTCAGTGCTGGGTCCCCAACTCTTTACAATCTATATTAACGATTTGGAGGAGGGGACCGAGTGTAACATATCAAAGTTTGCAGATGATACTAAGATGGGAGGGAAAGTAGTGAGTGAGGAGGACATAAAAAACCTGCAAGGGGACATCGACAGGCTAAGTAAGTGGGCAGAGATTTGGCAGATGGAATACAATACTGGAAAGTGTGAGGTTATGCACTTTGGCAGGAAAAATCGTAGAGCAAGTTATTATCTTAATGGCAAGAAACTGGAAAGTACTGAAGTACAAACGGATCTGGGGGTCCTGGTGCACAAAACTCAAAAGGTTAGTATGTAGGTGCAGCAAGTGATTAAGAAGGCCAATGGAATGTTGGCTTTCATTGCTAGGGGGATAGAATATAAAAATAGGGAGGTATTGCTTCAGTTGTACAAGGTATTGGTGAGACCGCACCTGGAATACTGCGTACAGTTTTGGTGTCCATACTTAAGAAAGGACATACTTGCTCTCGAGTCAGTACAAAGAAGGTTCACTCGGTTAATCCCGGGGATGAGGGGATGGACATATGAGGAGAGGTTGAGTAGATTGGGACTCTACTCATTGGAGTTCAGAAGAATGAGAGGCGATCTTATTGAAACATATAAGATTGTGAAGGGGTTGGATCGGGTGGATGCGGGGAAGATGTTCCCGATGATGGGTGAAACTAGAACTAGGGGGCATAGTCTTAGAATAAGGGGCTGCTCTTTCAAAACTGAGATGAGGAGGAACTACTTCACTCAGAGGGTGGTAGGTCCATGGAATATGCTGCCCCAAAAAGCTGTAGAAGCTACATCATTACATAAATTTAAAACAGAAATAGACAGTTTCCTAGAAGTAAAGGGAATTAAGGGTTACGGGGAGCGGGCAGGAATTTGGACATGAGTCTAGGTTCGGATCGGTCATGGCCTTGTGGGTAGCGGAGCGGGCCCAGGGGCCGTGTAGCTTGATCCTGCTCCTATTTCGTGTGTCTAATTCTGTTAGGTTCAGGAGATGGTTCTGTGATAGTGGATTGGCGGTTAGGATCAGATCAGCCATGATCTTATTGAATGGCGGAGCAGGCTCGAGGGGCCGATTGGCCTACTCCTGCTCCTATTTCTTATGTAACTGGATATACCCCTTGATGAAGAGGATTTTGAGAACACAATTGAGTCTTGTTCAACCAAATTTGGCCTTAAGAGTTGAACAGAAACAGTTGAGTCAGAAACGTTATTATGTCAGCAATCAGAAAGAACGCAGTTTCAGACAAAACAAGTGTGTTTGTGCTCTCAGTCCCCCTGGCAAGTCGAGTTCACACAAGTGGGATATAGGAACCGTAGTAGAGGTTGGTGGAACCAAGAGATATTTGGTTGAGATTGGTAACAACATCCGAAGTGTTCATGTAGATCAAATGATCTTTGCTTGAGATGAACCAAGATGTAATCATGAACCACTTGATCATGAACACATACATGAGTTTGACTCCATTCAGACTTCAGAAACTAAAGTACCAGGTTCAAACAAATCCGAGATAGAAACAGGATCATCTTTGAGTTCGGAACCAAAACAAAACAGCCCAAAAATTGGTTCAACACCAAAACCATTTGTAAGGAGATCAGGAAGGCTCCACAAACCTGTTATTAAACTGGATTTGTAATTCATTTGTAGTTGATTTAAAAGAAAAAAAAGCCAGGAGTTTTTGTTATGTGGTACATGTAATGCTGGAAAAGGGGACCATAATTTTGTTGTATTTGAGAGGGGAATATGTGCATTTTTTTTAAAGGGAAAGCAGTGTACTGTATTATCACATGGTTTAGTATGAGCATGCTCAGTTTGCTCTGGCCTAGTAAAGCAAGCTCTTGGACTAGCAACTCATTTTGTCTCTGTCCTTCATTTGTTCTACCCACATATATTACAAAAACATTTATGCTAAATCATTTTTCTTTTGGTAATGTACTGTATTTTTTCATTAATTTTTCTTTTAGTTCCCCTTATGGTCCAGCGACTTTATTTAGTGAGCAGCTGAGTCATACAGACCATGAAAGTCCTAGGTGATTCTAAATGAGCTGGTCTAAGCTGGATAGTGGTAATAATATACTTGGATTTATAAAGCACCTTATCACGTTGTGCGCCAGTAAAGTGTCACAAGGCGAGGAGGGGGATGAAAGAAAATTGGTGAGAGTGAAAAAAGAATTGTGCATATTGAATGGTGGGAACAAAGTTTTCAATACAGACAGGATTCTTTGTTCACAGGGTGAATAGAAACCTGTTATCAAATGTGTTAGTTATCACATGAAGAAAGCAAGCAATGTATGAAGCAAATCATTTGTATGAGAGTGATGTCATCATTACTAGCAGCAAACCTGCTTTATAATGTCAAATAGTGAGTTGTTGGGTGTGAAAGAAGCACCTACTATCCAAGTCATTCTTTACTTAGTCTGACACCAAGTTGTAATTTTCTCTAGCATTCATCTAACTCTAAGACTGTTCAAATTTAAAATTCTCTTTGCAAATCATATTCTTTGCACTGCAAGTTCACTTTGACTATTTTGACGGGAGTGTTCACAAAATAAATATTCACATATATATTTTTATCCTGCTCTGACAGGTCATCACAGCTTAAACGTCTACAGAACTTGTTAGGCTTTGAAAGTTGTCCTCATCCCACTGCCAGTGTTGTGTGACAAGACTCCTTATAGGACTGTAGGTCAAGCTACAAGGTTGGATTTTTTACAGTTGTATGAGTAATAAAACTAGTGAACTATTTCAACAATATAGCTCCTCATATACAATAATTGATATTAGTTATCAATTTAAATACTGTTCCCTTAATGTGCAATAGCAGTGTTCATAATATCTTAAAAGCAATAATAGACCTAAAGCCATCAAATGAAGGAGCTGTGACTGAAGTGGAACTCCAGGTGTGAATAAGGCAATTATAGAATGATTATGATGAGCTGTTAATTGAGAATGGTAGTTTGCATTTTATTAGTGGATGGAGAGGAAAAAAGTGAAGGTTTTGTTTTTAGGTGGCATAGCAACAGGGTGCAGCTGGAGATAACTGCAACAAGGACAGTTATCTCATGAAATTGCTTTTTAATGAGAACTCAAGTACCTATTGAAGTTGAACTGGGAAGGGGCAAACGCAGACATTCCCCATTGTTCAATTCATGGTCCTACTCACTTTGACTCAGTGAACAATTAACTTTTCTTTCCCCAAGGAACAGAGTTCCACGTGATGACGTTCTCTGAGAAAGAATTCCGCAGATAGTAGAAGTGGTGTGAGAAGCTTCACTACTGGTGGTGTGCTTGGGCATTTTCCAATTGGCACGAATCCAGCTAATCAATTCAGGTCTGGTTATTTCTCGACTTCACACTGAGCATCAGGAGAACCATTCTATTTTAGACCATGTGACTGAGCGTATAGCAAGTTGTACTACTTATCTTTGAAGCCAAAATTGTGATTTAGAAGGTGGAAGGATTTCTCATTAATCATAGTTTCTGCAAGCTTTGACGTGAGGGACACTGGTCAACAGCTGTTGGGTCTGACTTTCATCCTTTCTTGAGGACAGCTACGTTGTTTGGTATAGATGGGAACCATCACTTAACAGAGACTGTTAAAATAGGTAAGCAAAGTTGTCATGTTTGACTTTTATAAATATTGATTATTTATTTGCAGGAAAGAAGTCCTTGATTGTTACAATCACCTCATGGTTCTTGTTCCCACAGTAAATTCCACATTCCCTCGCTAGTGTCTGGATGAATACATTACGGCCTGGAGTTTCCACTCGGTTGTGCTGTTTTTTTCGGCACAATTTGCCCAAAATCGGCCAAATCAGCGCAAAAGATAGTGGAATTTTAAGAGCAAATTACATTCAACGCAACTCGAGTTTCCGCAATCTTTTGCACTAGTTTAAAAAAGATTGCACTCAAAGTCAGCCCGCCCACAAAACTGGGCACACCCCCAGATCGAATTAATCACCATTTTGAGTTTCTGCTAATTGCGCTCGTTTGCAGACCTTCGTGAAGGCTCTAAAAATTAAGCATTTTTTCAGGTGCAAGAACACTAATAGGCACCTTTCAAAGCTTTCACATCAATATAACTAGAAAATGGTTCTGTATAGTTTTTTTTAGTCATTTTTGGTTATTTAAAACCGGGTTACTCAGGTGAATAGACACTCTGATTAAAATGCTTATTTTTTGTGATAAACTCATTTTCAGCTGTATTAATCAAACTGTACCATTCTTAAATATATCAAGACATATTTTTAAAAACAAAAATATATATTTTTTTAATTACATTCTAAAATGCTGCCCGATTGTGCTAGTTCATGGCAGATTTTGCATTTAGCGATAGGTGGCTGATGGTGTGCCTGGTGCTGCTGGTGTTGGGGTTGATTGTGGTGGGATTCTGAGGACCAAGGTGAGATAGTTTCAAGGGCACTGATGCTGATGTAATAGATAGCAGGTGAACTTGAGATGACAGAAGCGATCTGTCAATGGTGAGAGAGGTTGCTCCAATGAGGTGACACTGGATAGAGAGTTTACTCCAAACACTTGCAAACTGCATAAAGCTCAGTGGCCTAGAAATTCAGTTAAGGCCCGCCAGCAGGCTAACGCCCAAAAGTTAGCGCTGCGCGCGGAGCCAGGTGCGCCCGTCAGATATTTGGCTTTTGCGCCCCAAGTCGGAACCGGCCACTATTCCAGGGTGTGCCCGCCCCCGCTTGGGGCGCTGAAACTGAATTTCAGCGCTCTAAGTGCCGCTGCGCCACCCGATGCGGTGCGGCAGGCTGCGGTACTGCAGGCCTCCTCCTTCTCTTAAGGTGGAGGTGCCTGCAACAGCGAGATCGCCGCTGGATTGTGCCGGCAAATGAGCCCGGCACCAAGCAGAAGTGCCGGGCTCGCGGAAAGCAGCCGGCAATGCCGCGGGGGGGGGTGGTGGAGGAGGCCGGGGAAGGAGGTGCGGGCAGGCGGCCGCCGAAAAAGCGGCCGGCCGCACCTCCACCTTAAAGCGCCCCAGTAGCGCAGCAGTACGGCCCCGTTTTTCAATCGCTGTTTGCGGCCGCTGCAGAAGAGGTGGCCGCAACTAAATATGGGGTTTGGGCCGGAAGCAGGGCGGAACCGGGGCACTGCGCACACCGATGACATCATCGGTGTCGGCGCAGTGCTACCGGCTACCGCTGCCATTACCGCAGCGCTGAATATCAGCGCACCCTCTTACACTTGCGCAGAAGCCCTCTTTGGGCGGTAACTGGGCGCAAAGCCCACTGAATTTCTGGCCCAATCTGTCTTCCAAATGCAGTAAGCAACAGCTTCTGAGCTTGGAATGTGAACAGCTGTGAGATGGGAGCTTTTATAGCACATTTGCAGCTGTCAAGTAATTAGATGATTCCACGGTCATACAACTCCCGACCTGCTTACCTGACGTGATCCCCGAGCAATGTGGACACCGTGGGTGACCTCGTAAAATGTAAAGGTGAACTCAAAATACTTCTTAATGGGCTGTTAGCAAGGTCATAATGACCTGAATTGCCTCCCCCACCGCTGTGTCAGATCTGTTCAGCGCTGACAGACCCAGCATCTGGGAAAGGTGTGTGGCGGAAGGTTGACAGTGGGACCTGAACCGCTGTCAAAAAAAAAAAATTCCCACCCAACCTGCCACCGAACGTGCCTGCTGACCCCCCCCCCCCGAAAAATTCCCCCCATTGTGTCCAATTCTGGGCATCACATTTTAGAAAGGATGCCAAGGCCTTAGAGAGGGTGCAGAAGAGATTTGCTCGAATGGTACCAGGGATGAGGGACTTCAGTTATGTGGAGAGACTGGAGAAGATGGAGTTGTTCTCCTTAGGGCAGAGAAGATTAAGAATTTTGATAGAGGCATTCAAAATCATAAACAGTTTTGATGGAATAAATAAGCAGAAGGGCCGGTAACCAGAGGACACAGATTTATGGTGATTGGCAAAAGAACCAGAGGTGACGTGCAGAAACATTTTTTTTATGCAACGAGTTGCTATGATCTGGAATGCACTGCCTGAAGGGTTGATAGAAGCAGATTCAATAGTAACTTTCAAAAGGGAATTGCATAAATACTTGAAGGGAAAACATTTACAGGACTATGGGGAAAGAGCAGGGGAGTGGGACTAATTGGATAGCTCTACCAAGGAGCTGGCACAGACATGATGGGCTGAATAGCCTCCTTCTATGCTGTATCATATGATACTAAGATAACCCTAGACTAAAGTTTAATGGACTTTAGCCAAAGCCTATCATTATGACATTCACTAAGGGTCAAGATCACTGTTGTTTCCTTTAGTGTATTTTCCCTGCTGCATTTACGCTGCAAGTGATGTCATTGACAGGCCATTAGTATGATATGTTCCAGTGATTGTCTTCCAATATAACTGATGAGATGACAAGTTTTTTAATACTTTTATCATACTTAACTTTTTGTACAGGGCCAAGCTGAAGCATGATGAGATTGAGTATTGAAAGTGAAGGACAACTCCTTCTTGCTTGCCTAAATGCGCATTCAATGTAGGTAATTGAAGTGCAGGTTCTTGGCTTTACCTACTAGGCAAAAAATAAACGCACTGAAATATATTCAGTTCACACACTAGTAAATCGGCCCTTACTTTAGCTGAAGAGTTATTAAAGTTTATGCAGAAAACAGAGAATTCAGGAGCAGTGTATATCTGCATGATGCACAGTGTTACAGCAGTGTCCAAATTGTGAACAGCCACAAACCCTGGCAATCTGGCCAATGAAGCCAGCCAACTGAGTTCTATTTGTGCTTGCATTTCTCACTCGCTGATTTGTCGTGTTTGAATTTCATGGGTCTGGAGGCTTAAGGAAGGTGGACCTCTTTAATATTGTTACCTCATTACTGGATAAATACTCAATCCGAATGTGTTGGTACCCAATACTTGACTTATATGCAAATTAACAGGAACATCAATTTAAACTTTAATTATGGCCTCCCAGCACCATGGTATGCATTTAAGTAGCCGAACAAAAACAAAAAGCTTGGATACTCCCGATCTATCGAATGTTCAATTGTCCTTGCAAGTAACCAGTGGAGTACATGGAGTGACCAGCTGAAACCAGCTTTACACTGGCAGCTTGCCATGCATATTAAATTGGGGCACGTGCTCTAATTTCGCACTGTCCTGCGTTGATGTCATCGGGCACACATTTTCTACAGGACGCCAATTACCTGCCGGTTCCTGACGCTAAACAAATTTCTCGGCCACGGAAACTATTTAAGCAATGAATATGGTGAGAATTGTTGGCACATAATTGTATGAATGCCAGTTTCCCTGTATATACTTTTAAAGTCTTGTCATTCACTTTCAAAAGCAGAGTGGTATCCACACGGTCCTGTGAAATGGTCATGAGCCACTGTAATTTTTTTTAAATGTATTCATTCGTGGGAAGGCCAGCATTTATTGCCCATCTCTAATCATCCTTGAGAAGGTGGTGGTGAGCCATCGCCTTGAATCGTTGCAGTCCATGAGGTGAAGGTACTCCCACAGTGCTTTAAGGGAGGGAGTTCCAGGATTTTGACCCAGCGACGATGAAGAAATGGCGCTATATTTCCAACTCAGGGTGGTATGTGATTTGAAGGGGAACTTGGGGGTGGTGGTGTTCCCATGCACATGCTGCCCTTATCCTTCAAGGTGGTAGAGGTCAAGTGTTTGGGAGGTGCTGTCGAAGAAGCCTTGGCGAGTTGCTGCAGTGCATCTTGTAGATGGTACACACTGCAGCCACGGTACGCCGGTAGTGGAAGGAGTGAATGTTTCAGGTAATTTCCTGTCATTTTGAGGGTCACAGCTGAGCACAAACTAATCACTAAAGCAAGCAACAATCTTGGCAGAAAAGGGATAGTGTTAACATTTTTAATTTGTTTAATGCAAACCAAAGGTGAGGTAATTTTAATACATGTAAAATCAATTAATTAAAAGCTTGAAAATCAATGAAATGATGTCTACATTTTTCATAAATTAAGTTTTTTGACAGCTATTTACAAAAAATCTGTGTACTACTTGTTTTATCATTAATAAAATTTAATTTATGCTTAGAATTTAAACAAGCTGTGTCTCAAGGAATCTACAGAATTCATGTTTATAGAAAATTCTGTCTGCATTTTTTTTGAACTTTTGAGTTTTTTTCCAGTTGTTTTTTCACCTTTTTTCCCCCCTACCTATTAATGGGTTTATAGCTCAAAGCCTCAGCTCAACCAGATCAGTTCTACTTAGAGCAGAGCACTGAAAATAAAACAGCTTCACTAGGCACTCAAAAGCCTAGAGGGAGAGTGGGATTAGTAATCACTTTCTGCTGTTAGCCAGTCAGCTGGAACAGAAGAATATATTGGCACTGCAAACTTTGTTAATACCTTGTTAACTCTGAACCCCACCATTTGTGCCATTGCATTAATTGGTAGAACAGGTAACTGGATGTATTTCTATTTCTCCTTTCAACATTTAATACTTGCTGCCATTTTAATGTGCCTTTTCTAGCTCATGGATTCTTCCCAATGTCACTGAATTATAGTGTGAGATTAAAAATGAATCACTGTTCTCGACTGCTCTTTAATGAAGTCAGCGTCTGGTTATACCATTTTACAGGCAGTCATTCAACTGGAACGCAGAGGTATTGCAGGACTACAAATATAAATCTCCTTCTAAGCACAAAACTTACCAAAGCATTCCACAGCATTTCTTGTGTCAGTTCAGTTTTTTTTCATTTTGCTTTTAAAAATATTTAGTTGCTTTCCCTCGCTCCTGTGTCTATACCTCCACTATCACTGCAGCTAAGTACATAGTTAAATGTAATGCACACTTATTTTGGCCTCACCAAGTTATTCTAAGGCATTTGGGGTAAAAATGTCAGATATAGGTGGATTATGTTAAAGCTATTGTCGTGTATAATGCTTACATTTGAAGAAAAACAAATTCCTTTTAAAAATATCCCTTGTTACATCCTTTAATTCCACAAAAATCTTCCCTCGAGCACCCAAAGTTGATTTTGGTTCCGGTTTGTGTACTTGAGTTGGTAGGCCTTTCAGAAATAGAATGCAAAGTTTTATCACAGAACCGTTCACAGTTTGAAGGTCCTAATCTGTAAATCCTTTCATGTAAAACTTGTATTTTCAAAAATGGCATTTTGCTAGAATCGATTTTGCACCTCTTGCTTTGACATTTATTAAATATTTACGTGTAGATTCTTGGGGGTTATAGTTTATAAACATTCACTCCCTCCACCACCGGCGTGCCATGGCTGCAGTGTGTACCATCTACAAGTTGCACTACAGCAACTCGCCAAGGCTTCTTCGGCAGCACCTCCCAAACCCGCGACCTCTTCCAACTAGAAGGACAGGGGCAGCAGGCACATGGAAACACCACCACCTCCAAGTTCCCCTCCAAGTCACACACCATCCTGACTTAGAAGTATATCGCCGATCCTTCATCGTTGCTGGGTCAAAATCCTGGAACTCCCTCCCTAACAACACTGCGGAAGTACCTTCACCACACGGACTGCAGCGGTTCAAGAAGGCGGCTCACCACCACCTTCTCAAGGGAAATTAGGGATGGGCAATAAATGCTGGCCTCGCCAGCGATGCCCACATCCCATAAGCAAATAAAAAAAGTTTAACTTTCACCGCCAAGTGGAAAACTGCTAGTACTGGATCATCCGCCTGTTATACGCCCCACTCTATTTTCCTTTCCATTGACTTCAGCAGAAGTTAAAAATCTACCCCTTGATTTGTTAAACACAATAGTAAATTTTAATCCGTGGATTACATCAGAAGTTTTAAACTCAAAATCCTAATTAATATTCATGAAGGCTTTGTTAGATATATGTATGCACAGGTAATTGAACAAAGATTCCTGGGACGATAGCAAAATACTGCTATGTACAGATTCCTGGGAGTCTGGTGAATAGAGGCTGAACTTGCTGGCTAAAGCAATCATTGTTTCACCCCTTATATTACAGCATTAACACTGATAACTGTGGTGATTTCAGTAGCATTACTATGAGGTAAATAAGGCAGTGCTGCTACATCCTAAGGCACCAAGATTCACCATCTCCAAGACAGCAATGCTGCAGGTAGCAAACATTAAAATTGCTGCCTCTAGCACCGACTACCATTTTATCTGACCGTGGGCAGGCTGAGCACTCAACTCGTCTGTATAGATCAGTGATACAATTTTCCACTGGAAAGATCCAGCACTTAAAAATGAAAGATACAAATTTTTTGCCTGTTCTGGTTGGTGCTCTGCAATCTTAACCACAGTCTAAACAAGCTAGATTCCAAACCTTTGCCTATTTAAAGATGCTTTAAAAAACACTAAAGAAGTTGATTTTCCTCAGAAATTATGCCAGCTCTAGCATTGGGGAAGAAAAATCGAGTTAGGAGCCATTCCGCCAGCATCCTCAACACCCACTGGTGCCAGAATCCCTGCTCAAAGTGGTGGCTGCCATCCAATACACCGGCCCAAAAACAGAAGCAAAGAAAGACTCATACTTATATAGCGCCTTCCAAGACCTCAAGATGTCCCAAAGCGCTTTACAGTTTTTGAAGTGTCGTTACTGTTGTAATGTAGGAAATTCAGCAGCCAATTTGTGCACTAAAAGGTCTTACAAGCAGCAATGTGTTAAATGACCAGATCAACTGTTTTAGTGATGTTGGTTGAGGGATAAATGTTGGTCAGGTCACTGGGGCGAACTACACTGTTCCTCTTCGAAATAGTGCGATGGGATCTTTTACAACCACCTGAGAGAGCATACAAGGCCTTGGTTTAACGCATCATCCAAAAGACAGCACCTCCGACAGTGCAGCACTCCCTCAGTACTGCACTGGAGTGGGCCTTGAACCTACAACCTTCTGACTCAGAGGCGAAAGTGCTACCACTGATCCACATAGGGTGTGTTCTAATGAGGTACAACTGACAGGAATATGTCATAAAATAGATTTCCCATAATATGCCATATAACAAACTGGACACTAGAAACACCGTGCAATGCAAGCATAGGTACAGGATTAGGCCATTCAACCCCTTGAGCCTGTTCTGCCATTCAGTTAGATCATGGCTGATTTGTACCACAACTCCATTTACCAGCATTTGTTCCTTATCTTTTGAGCCTCTTACCTGACAAAAATCTCATTCATGAAAATTTGACCACAGCCTTTTGGGGAGAGAGTTCCAGATTTGAACTACTCTTTGCATGAAAAAATTATTTGTCTGATCTCAGTTAAATGGCCTAGCTCTAATTTGAAGATGCTGTCCTCTTATTCTAATTGCTTCCCCCATCGCACCCCCTGACTTTGGCCAATTTATTGGGGTCAAAATCATTTCAATATTTTAGATGAACTCCTGCCATAGAAACATAGAAGAGAGGAGCAGGAGTAGGCCATTCGGCCCCTTGAGCCTGCTCCGCCATTCAATGAGATCATGGCTGATCATCCAAACTCAGTACCCTGTCCCTTCCTTCTCCCCATATCCCTTGATCCCTTTAGCCTTAAGAAATATATCTAACTCCTTCTTGAATATATTTAATGAATTGGCCTCAACTGCCTTCTGTGGTAGAGAATTCCACAGGTTCACCACTCGCTGGGTGAAGAAATTCCTCCTCATCTCTGTCCTAAATGGCTTACCCCTTATCCTTAGACTGTAACCCCTGGTTCTGGACTCCCCCGCCATCGGGAACATCCTTCCTGCATCTAGTCTGTCTAGTCCTGTTAGAATTTTATAAGTTTCAATGAGATCCCCTCTCATTCTTCTAAACTCCAGCGAGTATAAGCCCAATCGACCCAATCTCTCCTCATACGTCATTCCTGCCATCCCAGGTATCAGTCTGGTGAATCTTCGCTGCACTCCTTCCATGGCAAGAACATCCTTCCTCAGATAAGGCGACCAAAACTGCATACAATACTCAAGGTGTGGTCTCACCAAGGCCCTGTACAACTGCAGCAAGACATCCTTGTTCCTGTACTCAAACCCTCTCGCTACAAAGGCCAACATACCATTATCCTTCTTAACCGCCTGCTGCGCCTGCATGCTTACCTTCAGCGACTGGTGCACAAGGACATCCAGGTCTCGTTGCACTTCCCCTTCTCCCAATCTATTGCCATTCAGATAATAATCTGCCTTCCTGTTTTTGCCACCAAAGTGGATAACCTCGTATTTATCCACATTATACTGCATCTGCCATGCATCTGCCCAATCACCCAACCTGTCCAAATCATACTGGAGTTTCTCCGTATCCTCCTCACAGCACACACGCCCACCCAGCTTTGTGTCGTCTGCAAACTTGGAGATATTTTATCTAGTTCCCTCGTCTAGATCATAAATATATATTGTGAATAGCTGGGGTCCGAGGACCGATCCCTGTGGTACCCCACTAGTCACTGCCTGCCACTCGGAAAAGGACCCATTTATTCCAACTCTTTGCTTCCTGTCTGCCAACCAGTTCTCTAGCCAAGTCAGTACCTTACCCCCAAACCCATGTGCCTTAACTTTACATGCTAATCTCTTATGTGGGACCTTATCGAAAGCCTTCTGAAAGTCCAAATACACCACATCCACTGGTTCTCACTTATCTATTCTACCAGTTACATCTTCAAAAAATTCCAGTAGATTAGTCACAGTTAATTCATCCACCTTATTACGAATGCTCCTCGCATTAAGACACAAAGTCTTCAGGCTTGTTTTTTTAAGCAAGATTCAATCCTACATTGGAGAACTCACCTCAGGGAAGAGAGGGAAATCCATGTTACAGGCCTTGAGAGCCTGCAGAAATGTAGCCTGGCCTGGAAAAATGTAAAGCAATTCAGGCAGAAGGAGAGTAATTGATAACTTGGTGGTCGATTACACATTTATATTGGTCTTTAAAATTTAATCCCTCCTCCCAACACGAGTACAATGCTGAAAGCCAGGAGGTATATTTTCTTAATAGTGATAGAATAGGAGTTGTGGAGAAGCAAAGGGTGTCCATGTACACAAATCACTAAAAGCTAGTGCAGAGGTACAAAAGTAATCAAAAAGGCTAATAACCTTTTTCTCAAGGGGGTTGGGGAAGGGGTGCTATAGTTGTACAGAGCCAGGCTCATACCCCATCTGGAGTACTGCATTCTCTTTTGGGCACCGAACCTCAGAAAATATATATTTGCCTTGGAAGGGGTACAGCAGAGATTCACCAGAATAATACAAGGGCTTAGAGGGTTTAATTATGAGGGCAGGTTGCATAAACTTTGTTCGTTTCTTTGACTTTAAAAGGTTAAGGGGTGATCTAATTGAGGCCAAAGTTGCTTGTAAGCTGTGCAGCACTCCAGGGATTCCACGCAGCCGGCTTTTGAATGCAAAAACCGCACATGCATGGTATATTGATTGGCCCGCGCAGCCCATTTAAGGCACCAAAGAAATTACAGGGAACATTGATTGAGGCCTTTAAAATGATAAAGATATTTGGAAAAGTTTATTTGGTACATTCTCTGGTCTTTTGGAGCCAAATGTAATTCTGCATTTCAAAAATAATTCATTCTGAAAGGGTTAAAGATATTTTAAATAAAAGTAATTGACTTCAATGCAACTTTGATTTCAGTTCCTTTCATTGGGAATGTCACCCCACCTAACATGTTAATTTGTGAACTAAAACCTTTAAAATACTAATCTCAATCAGCACTATAGCTCTGATATTAACTCGGGTGTAAATTTGGCATGTGGGGCCTAGGACAGGCAAGAAGCGCCCATGACGAGGCCAATGTGAGGCCCGGACCATTTTAACACCTGGGCCTCATTACCTTCTTTCAGGGTGGACTCCCTCCCAAAATACAATAGGAATAACAAGGAGGCTGGTGAGAAGGAGCGGGATTTCACACAGCAGGATGCTTCTGCGATGGAATACTCTCCACTTGCCTGGATGAGTGCAGCTCCAACAACACTCAAGAAGCTCAACACCATCCAAGACAAAGCAGCTCACTTGATTGGCACCCCATCCACCACCTTAAACATTCACTCCCTCCACCACCGGCGTACCATGGCTGCAGTGTGTACTATCTACAAGATGCACTGCAGCAACTCACCAAGGCTTCTTCGGCAGCATTTCCCAAACCCGCGACTTCTTCCACCTAGAAGGACAAGGGCAGCAGACGCATGGGAACACCACTACCTCCAAGTTCCCCTCCAAGTCACACACCAACTTGACTTAGAAGTATATCGCCGATCCATCATCGTCGCTGGGTCAAAATCCTGGAATTCCCTACCTAACAGCACTGTAGGAATAGCTTCACCACACGGACTGCAGCGGTTCAAGATGGCGGTTCACCACCACCTTCTCAAGGGCATTTAGGGATGGGCAATAAATGCTGGCCTTGCCAGCGACGCCCACATCCCATAAACGAAAAAAGAAAAACCCTAGGGAACAGTCCCTGGTACTAAAGGAAGAGGTATGGGGGGTCTGGAGGTGATTATGGGAGGGGCCGAGAAGGCCCAAGGTTTCCTTGTGGGGCCTGGAGGAGCACTTCTGGTCCATAAGGAAACCTTTAAAACATGAAAAATTTAAACTTACCTGGGTCACTTCCGGCCACGATCCTGCTCTGTCCAGCACTGGGCATCACTGCCGCAATGGGCAGTTAAAATCCTGTTGAGATCCAAATAAGATCATCAGACTCCGACATTTACTGAGACCCTCACTTGCCTGTGGCTGGTGGCCCTTAGGCTGCTGAAAACCTGGCAGTTAAAATTGCGGCTGCTGCGATCTCGTCAGAAACGCAGCAGGAAGTGCCCAGCTGTCATTTTAACCACCTGCCCTCTCCCGTTCCCGTCAGGTGGGCAAGGGTTAAAATTGTCCCCTATAATCTATATGACCAACTTGCTCATTATTGTAAAATAACAACAGAAAACGCTGGAAAAACTCAGCAGACTGGGCAGCATCCATGGAGAGAGAAATAGAGTTAACGTTTCAGGTGGAAAACCTTTCGTCAAAACTGGAAACAAGCAAGAAAAGGAACAGATTTTAAAGCAAGTTTAGGGGCAGGGAAATGTTCTTTCATCACCTCCCCCATTTCCCAGCCCCTAAACTTGCTTTAAAATCTGTTCCTTTTCCTGCTTGTTTCCAGTTCTGACGAAAGGTCTTTGACCTGAAACGTTAACTCTGTTTCTCTCTCCACCGATGCTGCCTGGCCTGCTGAGTTTTTCCAGTGTTTTCTGTTGTTATTTCAGATTTCCAGCATCCGCAGTATTTTGCTATTGCTCATTATTGTATCTGGCTCTGTCTCAGACTGCATGGTAGCCCAAAAGATTACCTTGAGTATATGCTGATTTAACTATTTCAATTGTCTGAGTTTTATTTTTAAGTAGCTGCAGGAAGGTTAAAGGTGAGTCAATGGGGCAGTAATTCCTCCCCAAACGCGTGGGTACGGAAGGGGTACTCACGCGTCTGGCCGGAGGAAATGCCGGTTTTCAGCATGCACAGCGCATGCGCTGAAAACCGGCATTTCCTCTCCTCTAACCCAAGAGGTGAAGAGGCTAGCGCGTGCGCTGTAGGGGGCAGCGCGTGCGTCTTGGATTTCCTCTGTTTTGGGGGATTTGCGCATGTGTAAAGGCCTCCGGTCTTTACGCTTGTAAAAAGCACACGTAAGTATTTATTTTTACAGGTAAGTGGTGTTTTAGTGTAATTTAGAATTTTTTTTTCCACAGGTTTATTATTTTAAAGAATCTACAATAAGGTAAGTTTAGTTTTAGACCCTTTTTATTAAAAATTTATTTTTTTCAAAAAAAAAAATTATTGTTTAAATTATTTTTTTTAACTTATTTATACTTAATTTAATGATTGGGATGTTTTTTAAATTTTTATTTAAAGTTTAAATAGTGTTTTGGGCCCCCGTAGTTTTCATGAGTTTGACAGTTCTTACTCTCAAACTCATGAATGAACCTTCCCCTCCCCTGATTGGTTGTACAGTGCTCACCTGATCCCAGCCAGCACATCGCACTAACTACGCCGCTGGATCAGGTAAGCACTGCGCGCTGACATCTGAACCGGGCCTGTGACAGGAAATGCAAGCAGGCCCGGGCTTCAGATGTCAACGCGCAGGGTGAGTGCAGATCGGGGGCTTGCACGCGCGGCAAGCCCCCGACACCAAGTTCTGGGCCATTATCATTAAAACAAGACTTTAGAACCAAGTTCTGATGGAGTCACACCTAAACGGACTTCCGTCTTTTGGATGCTGATTGACCTGCTGCGCATTTTCTGTTTTTTAAACCATCAAACTCGAGGCTGGAAATTATTGCTGGCAATTAATAGCAGATGCATACTTGGCATGTTTATGTGACGTTCTTCTTTCTGGTATTTAAACAGATGTACTAACCCATAAGTAGATTATATTTAACTCTTTTAACTGTCAAAAGCTATTCTTTTCTTGTAATGGAAACACAACATTACAGACTGTAATTGTTAAATAAAGTATACAAAATGTGTTTTGCAGGAATAGGCAAAGGGAAGCTGAATTTTGTTTTCCCACAGGTAGACATGACTGAGATTGCCACTATTATTGATTTTTAATGTCACTCTTCCTATTTGCCTGTGGATGTTGACCAATATAGTGTAGATCGTGTGGCCTTCACTTGGTTATGCACATGAACAGAAGGACTGCTATCATGAGCTAAACAAACTGGAAATGCTTTCAAAGTTATAGTCCATGACTAGGCACTACATTCACTTACAAACAGGTCAATGGTCCATATCACAGATTGCAATACTATACTGCAGTAAAATCCTAAATATGGTAATCTCAATGTAATTTGTTAAATTAAGTCAAATTTATGTTTGATTAATCTAATTGAATTTTTTGATGAAGTAACAGGGAGGATTGATGAAGGGAATGCAATGGATGTTGTCTACATGGATTTTAGGAAGGCATTTGACAAAGTACCACATAGAAGGCTAGTTAACAAAATTGAGGCTCATGGGTCAGTGGTCAGTGGCAGTGGATAAGGAATTGGCTTAAGGACAGAAAACAGCAAGTTGTTGCAAATGGCTGTTTTTCAGACTGGAGGATGATAGACAGTGGTGTTCCCCAGTGCTGGGGCCACTGCTTTTTTTGATATAAATCTATATATATAAGCAGTTGGTTTGTCTGTATGTCTGTCTGTATGTCTGTCTGTCCGCTATACACTCAAAAGTTATAGAGCGTACCTACACATATCAAAAGAAAGCTGATGATCAGGGGAGTGTCATAGGCGTATTTACTTTTTGGTCAGACAAAAATTGTTCGGACAGTGTACAAAAAACTTTCAAAAATCTGCTCATTAGCGGTTGACCAATCCTACCGCTCATTAGCGTTGAGTGACGTGATGGTTGACCAATCCTACAGTTCAGTGACCTGATGGTTGACCAATCGGTGCATCACGGGCGGGACCTAATCCTGCAGCCTCCCCAAACGTCACTGCCATTTTTTCCCCTGCTTTTCCTCAACAGCGAGCGGGGCAGCTGCGTCAGCCCGCTGGAGCGGGAGGTGAGTTGGGGTCACTCGGGCCGGGCCTCACAACCGCTCGGCCCGAGACACAGAGCGGGGGAGCAGCAGCGGCCAGCCGTCAACCGCGCGGCCCTCTTAACTGGGCCCCCCCCAGCTAGTATATATATATATAAATAAATGACCTGGATATTGGCATAAGAGTAGAATTTTTAAATTTGTCAATGACACCAAACTTGGAGGTGTGTCGAACAGTGAGGATGATACCAATCGACTGCAACAGGACATAGAAAGGCTAGCAGAATGGGCAGATAAGTGGCAGATGGAATTTAATACAGAGAAGTGTGAGGTGATGCATTTTGGCAGAAGGAACAGGGAGAGGCAATATACACTTAATGGCACAGTTTTAAAGAGTGTGCAGGGACAGAGGGACCTGGGAGTTAATGTGCATTGGTCGCTGAAGGTGGCAGGACATATTGAGAGAGTGGTTAACAAAGCATATGGGATCTTGGACTTCATAAATAGAGGTATTGAGTACAAAAGTAGAGACGTTATGCTGAACCTTTACAAAGCGCTGGTTAGGCCACAACTGGAGTATTGCATCCAGTTCTGGTCACCACATGTTAGGAAGGATATGACGGCCCTTGAGAGGGTGCAGAGGAGATTTACCAGAATGGTTCCAGGGATGGGGGAGCTTAGCTGCAAGGACAGGCTTTAGAAGCTGGATTTGTTTTCATTAGAGCAAAGGCGGTTGCGGGATGATTTGATAGAGGTGTACAAGGTTATGATGGGTTTGGATAGGCTAGACGGGGAAAGGCTGTTCCCACTAGTTGATGGAACAAGGACTAGGGGACACAGATTTAAGGTTTTGGGCAAGAGATACAGGGGGGATGTGAGGAAAATATTTTTTATGCAGCGAGTGGTGAGGACCTGGAACTAGCTGCTGACGGAAGTGGTGGAAGCGGAGACACTCAATGTTTGCAAGGGGAGACTGGATAGGCACTTGAGGGAAATAAACTTGCAGGGCTACGGGGATAGAGCGGGGGAATGGGACTGACTGCATTGCTCCACAGAGAGCCGGTGCGGACCCGATGGGCTAAATGGCCTCCTTCTGTGCCGTTATGACTCTATGACTTATCACCACTGCAATCACGTTCTCTATTTTATTTCCAACTCTGTCAATTTCACAAGTCTATGGGGTAGATTTTTGTCTTCACTGCCTGAGCAGTAATCTGGTGGAGCAGATTGCATGGCCTTTATAGAACTCAACTGACTTTCATTCCATTGAAATCAATAAAATGAAATTAGGCTCATTCTATAAAGGCAGGGTGATCCACCCTGCCAGATTACAGCCCAGGTGATGGAAATAAAAACCTACCATATCTCAAATTAACCCAGGGAATATATCTCCTCAACTCAAACAAGTGGTTGCAACTAGTTTTGAAGAAAACAAATCTCTACAGAAGACAATAGTTTGGTATACACCAGAAGTTTTTAAAAGCTGCGTTTTAGCAGCTTACTTGTTATCTATAACTTCTGTAGGGACAAACGCTAAATAAATATACCTGTAATCCTGATTCTTGGCAGCCATCAGTTCATTTTAAAGCACTCCTTCCTCAGGTTCATGTGCAACCAACAGTGGGAGAAAGTAATGTCTGATTGATTGGTTCTGACAAGTTCCAGTCCTCCTCTGCAACAGATATGATTGATTCTGACAGCCTTGATTGATTTTTTTTTAAATTTGCTCTCTGGATGTGGGCAACACTGGCAAGCCACATTTATTGCCCTTCCTTTGTTACCCTGATAACTGAATGACTTGCTGGGCAATTTCAGAGAGCATTAAAATTCAACCAAAAAGCATGGGAATGGAGTCACATGTAGAATCACCAGCAATGGCTTCTCTTCCTGCTCCTGTATTGTTTCCTCTGTTGTCCCCCAAGGACCTTGGGCCCCCCTCCTATTTCTCATCTACAAGCTACCCCTCGGCGACATCATCCAAAAACACAGCGTCAGTTTCCACACTAATGACACCCAGCTCTACCTCATCACCATTTCTCTCGACCCCTCCACTGTCCCCAAATTGTCAGACTGCTTGTCCGACATCCAGTACTGGATGAGCAGATATTTCCTCTAATTAAATATTGGGAAGACTGAAGCCATTGTCTTTGGTCCCCGCCACAAACTCCGTACCCTAACCACCGACTCCATCCCTCTCCCTAGCAACTGTCTGAAGCTGAACCAGAGTATTCACAACCTTGGTGTCACATTTGACCCTGAAATGAGCTTCTGACCACATATCCGTGCCATAACTAAGACCGCCTATTTCCACCTCCGTTACATCGCTCGCCTCAGCTCATCTGCTGCTAAAACCCTCATCCATGCCTTTGTTACCTCTAGACTTGACTATTCCAACATACTCCTGGCTAGCCGCCCACATTCTACCCTACGCAAACTTGAGGTCATCCAAAACTCGGCTGCCCATGCCCTATCTCGCACCAAGCCCCGTTCACCCATCACCACTGTGCTCGTTCACTTACATTTAGCTCCCGGTTAAGCAAAGCCTCGATGTTAAAATTTTCATCCTCATTTACAATTTTCTTCATGGCCTCGCCCCTCCCTACCTCTGTAATCCCCTCCAGCCCCACAACCCCCCAAGATATCTGCACTCTAATTCTGGCCTCTTGAGCATCCCCGATATTAATCGCTCCACCATTGGTGGCCATGCCTACAGCTGCCTAGGCCCCAAGCTCTGGAATTCCCTCCCTAAACCTCTCCTCCTCTCTACCTCTCTTTCTATTATGTCCGTGTATAATTAAGACACAGACTGCAGGAGTTGATTATAACAAGTCTTTACTGAATGGAGACAACCTGGAAACTGCAACTACAGAAGCCTGCTAGGGCCTTTTATACAGGGGTGGTCACTGCCGGTACTGCAGTCTGAGACCAGTTATTCCCTTAAATGTACATACACAACAATTCCTCCCCTTTTAGATAAACAGTACATAACATTCATTTAACAACTAAATAATAACTAATTACAATTACAATTACGGTTGCTAGATACATTGGTTGAAGTTAAGCAATTATAAGTTCAGTCTTTGAGGAGGCTTCCTGATTCTGTCTGGATAACGCCTCTTTGGGATATCAGGTTCTTCTGGCAAGGTTGAGTCGGGATCAATGTCGTTGTTTGGTTCATCTGCTTCCAATATCACCGATTCTGCGGTAGATGCAATTGATACTTCGGTTTCATCGCCAGGTGTATTAGATCGTGGTGTGGAGTTGCCGTTTTCCAGTGACTCTAGAATCTGGTCAGCATGGCATCTTACAATGCTCTCTCCAACGTCCATGGTATACATTAGAGGTCCTTGCCGTGTACAGATCGTTCCTGGCTGCCATTTCTCTGTGCGGTAGTCCCGGGCCAAAACTGGTTGACCTATCTTAAAACTCCTGGTCGGCCTTTCATTCATATTCTGAAACTGCCTGTTCTCCACATCTCTTCTGACGTTTGGCTTAAGCAAATCCAAGCGGCATCGTAGTCTTCGATTGAAGAACATCATGGCTGGAGTTTGGTTGGTAACCGCATGTGTCGCATTCTGGTAGGCAAACAAGAAGTTATCCACCTTGTGCTGTAGGGGTATATCTTCATCACACATTGCCTTGATAGCCTTCTTGAATGTTTGAACAAACCTCTCGGCCAATCCATTAGTGGCTGGATGATATGGGGCGGATGTGTAATGCTTAACACCATTGTTCTTTAAGAACCTCCGGAACTCTTCAGACACAAACTGTGGTCCATTGTCAGAGCAAATCTGTTCAGGCAGCCCATTCCTGGCGAATATGGTTCGTAAGACTGATAGTTTTTTCTGTGGTGGTTGAGGACATTTTTATTACCTCTGGCCACTTTGAATGTGCATCCACCGCAATTAAAAACATCGAGTCCATAAAGGGTCCAGCAAAATCAATGTGAACCCTTTGCCATGGAGATGAGGGCCACTCCCATGGATGTAGAGGGGCTTGTGGTGGGGCGTTTTGGACCTTCTGGCATCCTGTACAGCTCTTGGTCATCTCTTCGATTTCTCTATCGATTCCCGGCCACCACACAAACGCTCTGGCTAAGTTCTTCATTTTTACCCCTCCCAGATGACCCTCATGAAGCTCATTGAGCACGCTATCCTTCAATTTGGGTGGAATTACTACTCTGGATCCACACATCAAGGTTCCTCTGCACACTGACAGCTGTTCTCTTCTCGGCGAGAATGCTGGCAGCACTGGTTCGCCATGTGCTGGCCATCCCTTCACCATTAAATCATAGACCCAGGAGAGTGTCGGGTCATTTCGTGTTTCCTTTTCTATGTTTGCATTTGTCACAGGGAGACATTCGACGATAGTCGAGTGGAATAACTCCACTGGATCCACTGCCAGTTCTTCTTCCACCATCGGCAACGGTAGGCGTGACAATCCATCAGCATTCCCATGCTGTTTAGTTCCTTTGTACTCGATGTCATATTGGTGTGCCCCTAGGAAAAGGGACCACCTCTGTAGCCGTTGTGCCCTCATTATCGGTACGCCCTTCTGAGGGTTGAAAATGGAGACGAGAGGTTGATGATCAGTTAGTAGAGTAAATTTCTGACCGTGCAGGTAGTGATTGAACTTCTTCACCCCCCACTCCAGGCTGAGGGCCTCTCTGTCAATCTGGGCGTAGTTACGCTCGGCTGAAGTTAACGAGTGTGACGCAAAAGCTATCGGCCTTTCTGAACCATCAAGGAATTTATGTGACAGTACCGCCCCAATGCCGTAGGGAGACGCATCACACGCCAGTCTTATCGGTAGTGATGGGTTGTAGTGAGCCAATACTTCTCTTGAAGTGATTAAGTCCTTACTCTTCTGAAAAGCCCGCTTACATTCATCGCTCCATTTCTAAGCTACTCCCGTTCGTAGTAGGGCGTTCAGTGGATGCAGAATTGTGGACAAATTCGGCAAAAACTTATGGTAGTAATTCACCAATCCGAGGAATGACCTCAGTTGCGACACATTTCCAGGCACTGGAGCCTTAACTACCGCTTCAATTTTGTCAGGGGACTTATGCAACCCCTCTTCATCAATCACGTGGCCACAATACGATATCTGTTTCTTAAAAAACTCGCACTTGGGGCGATTGGCTCGTAGCCCATGTTCACGTAGTCTAGTGAGCACCTGCTCTAGGTTGGCAAGGTGTTCACTGTCATCTTCACCTGTCACTAGGATGTCGCCCAAGTAACACTGAGTCCCCGGAATCCCTTGCAGGACTTGTTCCATCGCTCTTTGCCATATCGCCGGAGCTGATGCTACTCCGAATACCAGTCGATTATACTGGTAAAGACCTTTGTGAGTGTTTATCGTGAGATACTTCCTAGAGGATTCTTCAACCTCCATCTGCAAATATGCTTGTGCTAGGTCAATTTTTGTAAAACGCTTCCCTCCAGATAGTGAGGTGAAGATATCTTCTATCCTTGGAAGAGGATATTGTACTGTGTGAAGGACTGGGTTCACCGTCACTTTGAAGTCCCCACAGATGCGAACCTTCCTTGGCTCCTCCGACTTACTGTTTAACGTTTTCTTCATGACAGGAACGATGGGTGTCGCCCACTCACTCCAGTCTACCTTAGATAACATGCCTACATTCTCCAGATTCTCCAGCTCTGCCTCGACGACTGGGCGAATTGCATATGGTACCGGTCTTGCTTTGAAAAACTTGGGAATTGCATTCTCCTCTATTTTTATCGAGGCGGTTACGCCTTTAAGAGTGCCCAGTTCTTGTTGAAATACCTCTTTGGCGTCAGCTAAGATTGTTGACAATCGTCCAGGAGTGACGTCGTCATCCTTTTTACCAGCCACCGTCAGTGCCTGAATGGAGTGCCAGTCTAAACTTATCTTTCTGATCCATTCACGTCCCAATAACGGTGGTCCACCATCTTGCAAAATGTAGAGATACAATTTCCGTATTTTCTTGCCGTTGTATTCGACAGGCACCCTTAGTTTTCCTCTGGGGTATACTTTTTGCCCCGTATACATCCTCAAGACAATGGATGTCTCTCTCAAGGGTATGTGTGAGAATAGCCGCTCGTAGTCTCGTCGATTCATGACGGTTAGAGCTGATCCTGTATCCAATTCCATTTTGACTTGGGACCCTGCTATCGTGAGGGTGACCCAAATGGTTCGGTGATCATCTTTTGCGATTACGTTGTGAAGTTTGAGACAGCTTAGTCTCTTGTTCCCAGATTCACTATCGCTCATCTGGTCTTCGGAACTACTGTCCGTCATCTTTTGTACTTTCCTGTACGGTTCCTTAGTAGCCTTTTTGTTGTCGGTCTTCTTCCCAGACCTGCAAACTCGTGCAATGTGTCCCATCTTTCTGCATTGCCTGCATATTTTGTCCTTGGACCAGCAGTCCTTCTGGTCATGGTTTGTTCTGCCGCAGCGATAACATTTTGCAAATCCTTGTGTCATTTCATGGGTGCCGTATTCCTGTGGCTTTTGTTGTATTTCCACAGCTCCCCTTGCTGCTGCTTCGTACGATACTGCCACGCTGAAAGCCTTATCTAGCGTCAGCTCTTTCTCTGAGAGTAACCTCTTCTGGGTTCCTTCACTCAGGAGTCCACAGACAAATTTGTCCCGTAAGGTATCTGCCAGTCCTGCTCCGAACTGGCAGTGCTTTGATAGCTTGCGTAGTTCCGTAAGGTAATCAGCATTGCTCTCATTTTTATGCTGATTTCTCCTGTGGAATTTAAATCTTTCTGCTATCAGCAGCGGTGTAGGATTTAGGTGTTCCTGTAGGATAGCAACAATTTTGTTAAAACTCTTCGCCTTCGGTTTGGCTGGAGTAATCAGGCCCCGCAATAGGCCGTATGTTCTTGCACCCATTAAATTTAGCAATACCGATGCCTTTTTCTCATCGGCTATTTCGTTTGCCTCGCAATATACCTCGACTCTTTCCACATACGTGGTCCAGTCTTCTATTGCATTATCGAAGGCAGTGATATCGCCAGTCTTTGGCATCTTGAAAGTCTAAGATGGCGCCTCCCGTGCTTTGCCTTCATCCCCGATGGATCAAAATGGCGCCTCCCGCGCTTTTCCTTCTTCCCCGTCGAGTTAAGATGGCGCCTCCCGCGCTTTCCCGCCGCTGCCGCTGCTGCCAACGCTGTTGCTGGTGATTATATTTATTTTACTATCCTGTAATGGCGATGCCCTATGTTCTTCGCGCCTGCCCGATCGCTGCTGCCAACGCCACTCTCCGCGGCATTTTTATTTTTCTATCGCGCTTCAATATTTGCTCCGTTAATTGAAGAACCGTTCCCGTCATGGAGCGGACCCTCTGGGACACTTCCCTCCCTCTTCTTAGGTCCAAACGCTGCCCGGCTTCGAAGCACCGGCCGCACCCTGTGTGCTCCACCCTCTCTCTCTCTGCTTCCCGACTCGATGCCCGGCCCCGTTGCAGAGCCACCCGATCGAGCTCTAGCCCGCCGCAGCCCAGGAAGGATCAGTGCATTACCTGCCACCAGCCCGATTAGCTGGGAAACCACAGACTGGAGAACCAAGCCTGGCTCTCGACAGTCTCTCCTGCACTTTTCAATTCGATGATTTGGAGGGCGGTTGCCCACGGTCGACGCCCATTTCTCGAGTTTCTTTGGATTATTTTTTTTCTTTCTTCTGGCTTCGACCTTCAATAACGTCGTCTGAGGTGCTGCCGAGTTGCAGGTAAGTTTGTTTCTTACTCGTCGCCAGTATTATGTCCGTGTATAATTGAGGCACGGACTGCAGGAGTTGATTATAACAAGTCTTTACTGAATGGGGACAACCTGGAAACTGAAACTACAGAAGCCTGCTAGGGCCTTTTATACAGGGGTGGTCACTGCCGGTACTGCAGTCTGAGACCAGTTATTCCCTTAAAGGTACATACACAACACTTTCCTCCTTTAAGACGCTCTTTAAAACCTATCTCTTTAACTAAGCTTTTGGTCATCTGCCCTAATTTCTCCTTATGTTGCTCGGTGTCAATTTTTTTGTCTTATAATATCCCTTTGAAGTGCCTTGGGACGTTTTACTATGTTAAAGGCGCTATATAAATACAAGTTGTTGTTGTTGTAGGCCAGACGAGGTTAGGACTGGCAGATTCACTTACTTGGTGGAGTACATTTGTGAACTAGTTGGATTTTTATGACACCTTTCATGGTCAATTTCTTTTCTGTTGCTGGCCCACAAATCACCAGACTTACTTACTTCAACTTCACAATTTGCCATGGCAAGATTTGGACCTATGACTCTGGGTTACTATTCCAGTATCATAATAATTACACTACTGTACCTCCAACCCCAGTGACAGTTGGTGTGTAGGCTCAGGGAGAGGCTTTTCAAGGCTCTCCCAATGGCCTAATAGGTAAAGACATCAGCACTAAACTGTAGAGACCAGAAAGTTCCAGCTTCAATGCCAGCAGATCTTTGCTGAATTGGACGGTCTAAGCCAGAGCAGCAGTTGCGTGCTTCGTTTGGTCTTGGATAGCTTAAGCGAGGGCAGCAGTTGGGTGCTACATTTGGCTTTGATGCTCTGAGCAAGGGAGGAGAGAAAAAGTCAGTTAGGATGTCTGCTCCTAATAATTATTCAGTGAGCTTTGCTGGAAAACACATGAGTGTGGATGTGGCTGAAGATGAGATCAGGCTTGGCTCTGATGCCCTGCACAGCCAAACAGCTGGTCGGCATTTGCTATTTGGTTGTACACAGAATATGGGAGGGGTGGAAAAAAGACTTGTTCAGAATGAGTATTAGTTAGGAGGCTCACAAAAGAATTACTCAGAAAAAATTATAGAATATGTGTTAGCTGTTGCACACAAACCCTCAGCAAAAAGGGGAAGTACTATGGCAAAACATGTTTAGGCTATACTTTTTCTAAGTGATTCCCTTGTAAAAGGAGTAAATATGCCGGATGGCTGCAGGGTTTCAGTGACAGCCAGTTGGGATTCAGGTGCTCCTGTGGCAGAACCACTGAATGACTCTGGCTAATTGTATATAATTCTCTTTAACGATGTTCTAACACCAACCTAAACCTGTACCATTGTGTTAGGCATTACTGTGTTTTGTATATAGAGTTTGCATGTATGGGGCGTGGCCCCTTTAAGAGCGCGGGAAAATGCGGGTAAACGCGATGACGTCACGTCGCAAACCACGGGGCTGCCCAGGCAGTCCTCGTGACATCTCCATTGAGTAAAGACCTGTTTAATTGTTCTCTTGTGTCGATCTCCGTTATTCGTAGGAATTCGTTAATTCCTACATTGGTGACCCCATTTTTGTGAACATTTTCACAGAAGAAGAGCACAGCATGGAAGCGAACGCCATTTCCCTAAAGCTACCGCAGTTCTGGGAGCAGCAAGCGTCCTCGTGGTTTATTCAGGTCGAGGCCCAGTTCGCCCTGAGGAACATCGATGCGGATCAGACCAAGTACCTTTATGTGGTCTCCGTACTCGACAGCTCTACCGCCTCTCAGATCGTCAGCCTCCTCGAAAACCCCCCAACGGAGCGCAAGTATGAAACCCTCAAAGTGCGGTTACTGCAGGTTTTCGGGCTCACAAAATCAGAGCGCGTCCGTCGATTACTCGCTATGCCCGGGCTCGGGGACTCCAAGCCTTCAGAGTTGATGAGCCAAATGCTCACACTCCTGGGCTCAGAACGGGAATGTTTCCTATTCCGCGAGATTTTCCTCAGCCAACTGCCTGAACAGGTACAAGCTGCCCTGGCCAGATATGAAGTTGAAGACTGCGCAACACTCGCTGCGGAGGCTGACAAAATTTTCGTTGTAACTCGGCAGTACTGCGCCGCCACGAGGCACCCATCCCCCGCAGACGCCGCCCCAGCTCGTCAGCCTGCTGGGCTGTGTTTCTACCACGCGCAGTTCGGCGCGAAGGCGAAGCGTTGCCGCACTCCCTGCAGTTTTCCCCAAGAAACCAAACAACAACTGACACTGCAACCACCGAGGAATGGGTCTAACGGGCACCCCGCGGCCGCAATGGCGATCGGCAACGCGAGAAAATTGCTGTTCATCACTGATACTCTCTCCGGTCATCGTTTTCTGTGCGACACCGGAGCGCAGTGCAGCAATTTACCCACGTCCGCCCTCAATGTGCAGATGGGGAATCACGGCCCCACCCTTAAAGCGGCCAATGATAAAGCAATTCGGACCTTCGGCAGACGGCGAGTGGAGATGTGCTTCGGGGGGCAACGTTTTCACTGGGAGTTTGTTACGGCCAAAGTTTCCCAGCCCCTCCTCGGCGCAGATTTCCTGTGCGCCAACAGCCTCCTGGTCGACGTTAGGAACCGGCGGCTCATCAACGCAGCAACTTTTAATTCTCTTCAGTGTTACCGCTGTAACACTACATCACGCACCGTCTCCTGTGCGTTCCCGACTCCTGATGAGTTCGCTCGCCTGCTCGGCGAATTCCCCGACCTGACAAGACCCACGTTCTCCTCCACAGCCACGAAACATGGTGTGGAACACCACATCACCACCAACGGCCCCCCAGTCTACGCGCGGGCCCGGCGCCTGGAACCTGGCAAGCTGGCGGTCGCAAAGGCAGAGTTCGCAACCATGGAACGGTTAGGGATTATTCGCTGGTCAAATAATCCCTGGTCTTCACCCCTCCATATCGTCCCGAAGCCTGGCGGCGGATGGCAGCCATGCGACGACTATCGACACCACCACTCCTGATCGGTACCCGATCCCCCATATTCAGGGTTTCTCTGCCCATTTGGCAGGGAACACCGTGTTCTCAAAAGTCAACCTCGTCCGGGGCTACCACTAGGTCCCAGTTCATCCACAAGACGTCCAGAAGACTGCAGTCATCACCCCATTCGGCCTCTTCGAGTTTTTACGAATGCCGTTTGGGTTAAAGAACGCCGCCCAGGCTTTCCAACGCCTGATGGACTCCGTGCTGCGGGACCTCAAGTTCCTCTTCATCTACCTAGATGATATTCTGATTGCCAGTCCTACTAAGGAAGAACATACTTGTCACCTACGCACCCTTTTTCGACGCCTCAGCCAACAAGGCCTGATTATCAACCCGGCCAAGTGTCAGTTTGGCCTGCACCAAATTGACTTCCTGGGGCATCGCATCACCTCAGAAAGTAGAGGCAATGACATCCTTTCCATGCCCGCAGAACGTAAAGGCCCTGCAGGAATTCCTAGGCATGGTAAACTTTTACCACCGTTTCGTGCCTAAGGCGGCACTACTCATGCAGCCCCTGTACAAGGCCCTCAAGGGCAAGACTGGCAGGAACCCGGTAGACTGGACGGATGACATGGCCCGAGCGTTCGCCAACACCAAAAGCGCCTTAGCCAACGTGACTATGCTGGTGCACCCGCTGCCAGGAGCCACCATCGCCCTCACCACCGACGTGTCGGATTGCGCAGTCGGTGCCGTGCAACAGCAGTGGGTGAACGGGACGTGGCTGCCGTTGGCATTCTTCAGCCGTCAACTACGGCAGAATGAGAGAGCATACAGCACGTTCGACCAGGAGTTGCTCGCCCTTTTTCTGGCCTTCCACCACTTTCGGTTCCTACTCGAAGGACGTCCTTTCACCGCCTTTGTGGACCATAAGCCGCTAACCTTTGCAATGGCCAAGACCGCCGAACCGTGGTCAGCCCGACAGCAGCGTCAACTGACCTACATATCCGAATTCACCATGGATATACAGCACGTGGCCGGTAAGGACAACCTGGTGGCAGACTGCCTCTCCCGCGCGATCGTCAATACGGTTCATTTGGGCATCGACTACGCCCTCATGGCAGCGGACCAAGCCTCAGACCCGGAAGTCCAAGCTTACAGAACGGCCATCACTGGCCTCCAGTTGGCCGACGTCAAGTTCCATTCGGCAGGTACCACGCTGTTGTGTGACGTCTCCGTACAGGATCCTCGCCCTGTCGTGCCGGTCGTCTGGCGCCGCAAAGTGTTCGACGCCATACATGGGTTGTCACACCCAGGAATGAAGGCCTCTCAGAAACTGATGTCAGCGAAATTTGTATGGCATGGCATGCATAAAGACGTCCGCGACTGGGCCAACACCTGCGTGGTTTGCCAAAAGGCCAAGGTACAGTGCCACATCAAAGCTCCGTTGGCCACCTTCACAGTTCCGGAGCGACGTTTTGACCATGTCAACGTGGATCTGGTAGGACCACTCCCACCCTCCCATGGTTTTTCACACATCCTGACCATGGTTGACCGCACCACCAGATGGCCGGAGGCGGTCCCCCTGTCATCCACTACTTCAGCGGACGTGGCCAGGGCGTTCATTTCCTCCTGGATCGCCCGTTTCGGAGTGCCTGCAGATATTCCGTCAGACAGGGGACTGCCGTTTTCCTCCGAACTCTGGAACGCAGTGGCCCAAGGACTCGATGTCAAATTGCACTGCACCACAGCCTACCACCCACAGGCGAATGGCCTCTGCGAACGCTTCCACCGGTCAATGAAAGCCGCCCTGAGGGCCAGCCTCCAGGACGCTGGATGGGCAGACAAGCTACCGTGGGTCCTGTTGGTCCTTCGCACGGCCCCCAAAGAAGACCTTCACTCTTCATCAGCGGAGCTTGTGTATGGTCAGCCGCTGCAAGTCCCGGGGGACTTCTTACCAACATCGACGGAGCCATGGTTCGCGTCTGCCCAGCTTGCTAGTCACCAAGAGGTGGCCAGATGTTTCGCACCGGTGCCCACTTCGCACCACGGGCTGCAGAGGTCACACGTTCCCACGGAGCTTCACAAGGCTGAATACGTTTTTATTCGCCATGACGCACATAGGGATCCGCTCAAGGCCCCATATACCGGTCCCTTCCGTGTGTTGGAAGCAGGGGACAAAACTTTCACAGTAGATGTCGGTGGTAAACCGGACTACATTTCTGTCGACTGCTTAAAGCCAGCACATTTAGACCTCGACCGCCCCGTCGAGACAGCGCAACTGCCGAGGCGGGGTCGGCCACCCATCGTCGTTACGGCAGACCAAGTGCGACCGCCCGCCAGACTGCCAGCCGACCAGCAGCCTCCGCCTTGAGAGTACAGGAGTCGTTCTGACAGGCTCGTCAGACCCCCTCACCGTTTGACTTTGTCCGTTAAAGGGAATTCTGGGGGGGCGCATGTGGCAGAACCACTGAATGACTCTGGCTAACTGTATATAATTCTCTTTAACGATGTTCTAACACCAGCCTAAACCTGTACCATTGTGTTAGGCATTACCGTGTTTTGTATATGGAGTTTGCATGTACGGGGCGTGGCCCCTTTAAGAGCGCGGGAAAACGCGGGTAAACACGATGATGTCATGTCGCAAACCACGGGGCTGCCCAGGCAGTCCTCGTGGCATCTCCATTGAGTAAAGACCTGTTTAATTGTTCTCTTGTGTCGATCTCCGTTATTTGTAGGAATTCGTTAATTCCTACACTCCTATATTTCTTTATTCTGTTTTTTGGTTATGTTACTGGACTGGTAATCCAGGGGCCTGGGCTAATAATACAGATGCGAAATTTAAATCCACCATGGCAGTTTGACAATTTGAATTCTGTTTCTAAAAATAAATAAATTGAGAAATAAAAAACTGGTATCAGCTATAAGCTATTGGATTGTTGTAAAAACCCAACTGATTTCCTTTAAGGAAGGAAACCTGCCATCCTACCTGGTCTGGCCTATATGTGACACAAGTCCCACATCACCATGGTTGACTATAACTATCCTCTGAAGTGACCTAGCAAGCCATTCAGTTGAATCAAATCGCTACAAAGAATATACCCAACTGCATTGTGGGAGTACCTTCACCACACGGACTGAAGCAGTTGAAGAAGGCGGCCCACCACCCACGTTCTAACGGATGGGTAATAAATGCCAGCCTTGCCAGTGACGCCCACATCCTGAGAATGAACAAAAAAGTTCCTTACATAGCACACAAAGAGAAATACATTGATTGTACTTAACTTGTACTTTGCGCTTAGAGAGTCTTTGTAATTGTGCAGTGTAAAATACACCATTATTTACATGTGGATAGCAGGGTTCATTAATGGGGAAACTCGGGTACAAAGATAAGTGTGTACATTGTACTGGGAGAATTGGTGCAAAATAAAGTGAGACTCTCTCCTCCGGTCTTCCTTTTTTTTTTAATTCACTTATGGGATCTGGACGTCGCTGGCAAGGCCAGCATTTATTGCCCATCCCTAGTTGCCCTTGAGAAGGTGGTGGCGAGCCACTGCCTTGAACCGCTGCAGTCTGTGTGGTGAAGTTACTCCCACAGTGCTGTTAGGTAGGGAGTTCCAGGATTTTGACCCAACGACGATGAAGGATCGGCGATATACTTCCAAGTCAGGATGGTGTGTGACTTGGAGGGCAACTTGGAGATGGTGGTGTTCCCATGCGCCTGCTGCCCTTGTCTTTCTAGGTGGAAGAGGTCACGGGTTTGAGATGTGCTGCCGAAGGAGCCTTGGCGAGTTGCTGCAGTGCATCTTGCAGATGGTACACGCTGCAGCCACGATTCGCCGGTGGTGGAGGGAGTGAAAGTTTAAGGTGGTGGATGGGGTGCCAATCAAGCGGGCTGGTTTGTCCTAGATGGTGTCGAGCTTCTTGAGTGTTGTTGGAGCTGCACTCATCCAGGCAAGTGGAGAGTATTCCATCACACTCCTTACTTGTGCCTTGTAGATGGTGGAAAGGCTTTGGGGAGTCAGGAGGTGAGACACTCACCACAGAATACCTAGGGCTAGATTTTCGGGGAGCCATCAGGCGGGGTTTCAGGTGTGTGGGGGGGGGAAATCCCGAATTTGGGGGTCCCGCCACCATCCCGCCCAAAAGCCCACCCCACGTAAGTTTCAGGGGCGGCGGGTACCCGCCCCGTACTGGGACCCACCGAAACCAGACAGGAAGGGATTAGTGCCAATTAACTGCCTGTTAACAGGTAGTTAACAGGCAGTTTTTAGCCTAATCCCTATTTTGAGGGGTTTCGTGTGGGTTTCCCGACGGCTCCAAACCACGCCAGGTAGAGCAGGCGGGCCGTCAGGTTGAAGGAGTTGGAGGGGTCGCGATTTCGGCACTCAGGTGAGTGATGGGTGCATGAGTGTAAAGGTAAGTGTGTTTGGTGTGTCTAAAGTGTGTAAAGACCTTTTACTTACCTGTACTTACCTTCACAGCCTTTCTTCCTGTAGCCGTCGGGAGCGCATCACTCAGCCGGAACTGAAAGCTGAACGGCTGTGATCTGTCAAAAGTGACAGCCGTCAGCTTTGAATGCCGGTGAGAGTTCTAATTGAGTCTGTGCAGAATGACTCAGCTTAGAACTCAGAGTGTCAGTGTTTCACAGCTTCAAACAGCTGTGAGACACTGACATTTCATCTGTCAAGAACTCTTGACAGATGAAATTTCAGTCTGTGACGTCACCTGTTGCCGGGTGGCCCTTAATTGGCCTGCTGAGCCCACTGGGCGGGCTCAACAAGGTCAATCAAGGGAAAATTGCGCGGATTGGCCGGACGTCGAAGTAGGCGGGTCAAAAACCCGAAAGGGGAAGTCCCGCCTTCTTCCCAACAGGTTCGGCAAAATCTACCCCCTAGCCTCTGACCTGCTCTTGTTGTCACAGTATTTATGTGGCTGGTCCAGTTAAGTTTCTGGTCAATGGTGACCCCCCAGGAAGTTGATGGTGGGGGATTCAGCGATGGTAATGCCGTTGAATGTCAAGGGGAGGTGGTTAGACTCTCGCTTGTTGGAAATAGTCATTGCCTGATGTTTGAGGAGACAAATCTCGTGGTCACAGTCTTCCAGCTATTCTGGTATTGTTTCCAGATTGGCCTCCTCCTCCTTCACAGTTAGGCCTCTATGTAGAGCAAGGTTATGGAACATAGCAGTTTTACTGTAATGTGCCCCCAATCTATCCAGACATCTTCAGTATTGACTGAAGATGCCAAGGGTATGCTCAATAATGACGCTGGTGCCTGCATGCTCTGTTGTATTTACATCCAGGTTCTGTCCGTGGCTGCCACAAAACCGTCATTAGTTTAAGCTGAAGAGAGTAAATTTGGTTTTCCAACACATTTTAGTCTTCATTCAACATCAAATGACCCTGACAAAACTAATTGGTACAAAAGGAAAGTATTAGGGGTTCTGTCTCATAAGCAAGCATTGACTTGAATAGTACGGTATTGGTAGTCACTGACTAGCTGCCACTGATGAGTATAACCCTTCTTTGTTCATGAAGCCGATTACTTTATGGATTGGCACCCGGATGGCCGTATGAGTATCAACAACCAGCCCTGCACTTTAGGAATGCTGGCAATCTGTAAAAATTGGGTAGCCCTGTCAGGCTGTTATTGTTGGTCAGTGGGAAAAAAAATTATGGTGCTGGATCTCCTGAATAAAGATTCAGTTGCCTCTTACCTGCATTGGTAAAATGTTGGAGTCCATTATTAAGGAAGCAGTAACAGGACATTTGGATAAG
Organism: Somniosus microcephalus; assembly: GCF_052327205.1. Lineage (NCBI taxonomy): Eukaryota > Metazoa > Chordata > Chondrichthyes > Squaliformes > Somniosidae > Somniosus > Somniosus microcephalus. Next base: position 57,902,298 of record NC_140992.1, read on the forward strand.
CATAATTTAATCGGACAGAGTCAGCATGGTTTTACGAAGGGGAAGTCATGTTTGACAAATTTGCTCGAATTCTTTGAGGACGTAACAAACAGGGTGGATAAAGGGAAACCAATGGATGTGGTGTATTTGGACTTCCAAAAGGCATTTGACAAGGTGCCACACAAAAGATTACTGCACAAGACAGAAAATCACAGGATTGGGGGCAATATACTGGCATGGGTGGAAGATTGGCTATCTAACAGAAAACAGAGAGTTGGGATAAATGGTTCATTCTCGGGTTGGCAATCAGTAACTAGTGGTGTTCCGCAGGGGTCAGTGCTGGGACCCCAACTCTTTACAATCTATATTAACGATTTGGAGGAAGGGGCCGAGTGCAACGTATCCAAGTTTGCCAACGATACAAAGATGGGAGGGAAAGCAGTGAGTGAGGAAGACATAAAAAACCTGCAAAAGGACATAGACAGGCTAAGTGATTGGGCAAAAATTTGGCAGATGGAATATAATGTTGGAAAGTGTGAGGTTATGCACTTTGGCAGAAAAAAATCAAAGAGCAAGTTATTATCTAAATGGAGAGAAACTGCAAAGTGCTACAGTACAAAGGGATCTGGGGGTCCTGGTGCATGAAACACAGAAGGTTAGTATGCAGGTACAGCAGGTGATCGGGAAGGCCAATGGAATCTTGGCTTTTATTGCAAGGGGGATGGAGTATAAAAGCAGGGAAGTCTTGCTGCAGTTATACAGGGTACTGGTGAGGCCACTCCTGGAATATTGCGTACAGTTTTGGTTTCCATATTTAAGAAAAGATATACTTGCTCTCGAGGCAGTTCAGAGAAGGTTCACTCGGTTGATTCCGGAGATGAGGGGGTTGACTTATGAGGAAAGGTTGAGTAGGTTGGGCCTCTACTCATTGGAATTCAGAAAAATGAGAGGCGATCTTATCGAAACATATAAGATTGTGAGGGGGCTTGATCGGGTGGATGCGGTGAGGATGTTTCCACTGATGGGTGAGACTAGAACTCGGGGGCATAATCTTAGAATAAGGGGCTGCCCTTTCAAAACTGAGATGAGGAGAAACTTCTTCACTCAGAGGGTAGTAAATCTATGGAATCTGTGGAAGCTGCGAAATTAAATAAATTTAAAACGGAGATAGACAGTTTCCTAGCTGATAAGGGAATAAGGGGTTACGGGGAGAGGGCAGGGAAGTGGACGTGAGTCTAAGTTCAGATCAGCCATGATCCTATTGAATGGTGGAGCAGACCCGAGGGGCCGTATAGCCTACTCCTGCTCCTACTTCTTATGTTCTTATGTTCTTATCTATGAACAGTAATTTGGTTAATACCTTTGATGTTCCCCGCACTAGTGTGGAAAGAGCTGGAGGCAGACAAAATAAGGCCTATGGTAACCTTGATGACCACTGTCACTTGCTGTGACTCTATGCATGGCTCTGCAGGTCTTCCTGAAGGAGATAACAGAGCTCTGTAACTGCATCTTTACTAAGCCTCAGCCTGAGCTGATTTAATGGCCCAAAAATTCGAGTCGGGGGCTTCCCGCAAGTGCAAGCCCCCGATCTGCACTTACCTTGCGCGCCAGCCGTTGAGCTATGGGCCCCCGTGGAATTCCGATCCGAGGCCTGGTCCAGCTGCCGGCATGCAGTGCTTGCGTATCCCAGGGGCGCAGTTAGTTCGAAGCGTCCCCTGGGATCATGTGGGCCATGGGAAGCCAATCGGAGCAGGGAATGCTCCATTCATAAATCTGACAGGAAGTGCTGTCGAGCTTAGAAATACTACGGGCCCTTTCATACAAAACATCACTAAATCTTCAAATACATTTTTAAAAACATCACACTTTTTAAATAAACTATAAATTAAATGAAATAACTATTTTAAACAATAATTTAAATTTTTGAAAAAAATTATTTTATTTTCTAATGGGCCTAAAAATAAACTTAACTTGCTTTAAAGTATTTAAAAATAATAAACCTGTGGAAAAAATGTTTTAATTTTAATTAATTCACCACTTACCTTGTAAAAAGCAGGCCTTACGCCTGCTTTTTACATTTGTAAATTCTGCAGGCTTACCTTCCCAGGAAAACCTGTAAAAAAAAAACGAAGTTCGATGCGCACGCGCAGCTTCTCCCGCGCACGCGTTCGACCTCTGAACCCCTGCTTTCAGGGGAACGGAATGCCAGTTTCCCACGCATGCGCAGTGCATGCAGGAAACTGGCACTTCCATTGGGCCTACGGGTGAGTACCCCGTGCGTACTCACCCGTGGAGACCTGAAGTTCTGGGCCATTTTCACTACAAGGAACTGTTTGTTATACTGCAGCAGAATGCTTCCTGTTCAACAGCCTTCCTGTCTTAAACCAAGCAGAAATTGGAAATACGTGTGTGCAACAATATCTTCCTTCCCCCAATTGTTGGCCACACTCAGATGTTTGTCACCAACATTAAGATTTACACAGTCAGAAATTTCTAGGCTCAAATCTTTTGTGGGGACAGAGGCCTGCTGTATGGGTTTCCGCTCCCTTCCTCTTCTCTGCACCTGATAACTGATAACTGCTGCAGCACAACAAAGAGAAATATCGACCCAAGTAGCTCACCAGTGCTAGTGAGTGCCAGACACAGTATCAACCATTGTAAAACACCATTTGAACTTGTGACAATATGCTTTTGTGGCACTGCCCTTCCACAGTTTGAAAGTTCCCCATTCACAAGATCAATTCAGATGAAATAGGAACTAATCTTGTGAATGAGGAACTTTGATTTAAACCAAGAACATTCACTCTTGTTTGTATTGTTTGTAAATGTTTCTATTTTAAACCAAAGATCCTCATTCACAATTCATTTCAGGTAAAGAAGACTCATTTGATCTCATCCTTCCAGATTACTAATGTTACTGTCTTCCCATTATGGCATCTAGCTGGTTTTAGATAAGTTAAGTGTTAAACCTATACTGCCATAATTGAACAAACCTATGAGTGACTTCTACATAATCTGATGCTGCAAAGGTGATATGCTTCTTAATCCAGAAATACATTTGTTCTTTTATTACACCTTGTTAAACAACAACAACAACTTGCATTTATATAGCACCTTTAGCATAGTAAAACGTCCCATGGTGTTTCACGGGAGCGTTATCAAACAACATTTGACACTGAGCCGCATAAAGTGATATTTGGGCAGATGACCAAAAGCTTGATCAATGAGGTAGGTTTTAAGGAGTGTCTTAAAGAAGGAAAGAGAGGTAGAGAGGTTTAGGGAAGGAATTCCAGAGCTTAGGGCCTAGACAACTAAAGGCACGGCCACCAAAGGTTGAGCGATTATAATCAGGGATGCTCAAGAGGGCAGAATTAGAGGAGCGCAGATATCTCAGAGCATTGTAGGGCTGAAGAAGGTTAGAGAGATAGGGAGGGGTGAGGCCATGGAGAGATTTGAAAACAAAGATCAGAATTTTAAAATTAAGGCATTACTCAACCGGGAACCAATGTAGGTCAGCGAGCACAGGGGTGATGGGTGAACAGGACTTGGTGAGAATTAGGATACAGGCAGCAGAGATTTGGATGAGCTCAAGTTTATGGAGGGTGCAAGATGGGGTGCTGGCCAGGAGTGCATTGGAATAGCCAAGTCTAGAGGTAACAACGGCATGGATGAGGGTTTCAGCAGCAGATGAGCTGAGGTAGGGGTGGTGTCGAGAGGTGTTACGGAGGTGGAAGTAGGCAGTCTTAGTGATGGTGCAGATATGTAGTTGGAAGCTCATCCCGGGGGTCAAATACGAAACCAAGGATGTGAACAGTCTATGTTCTGCCTTGGACAGTTGCCAGGCAGAGGGATGGAGTCGGTGGCCGGGGCCCGAAGACAATGGACAATGAGAAATAATAGATAACAAAACTATACTTTGAAATAGTCTAAATGAACTGTTAGTTATTTAACTAATGACTTGAGTTCATGAATCAGTGCTAGTTGTTAGCCCATTACCACCGATGCTGTTATTTCAAAATGTTATACCTGGACATTTATTTTTATCTCTGATGGCATTTACTCTTCGCTAATGTACAATTCTATGGGTACCAGGCAGTATCCTGTCCTCAACCAATGTCCAGACATGCACACTTTCAGCAGGAGTTGATGAATAGTATTCAGGAGGAGCCCTGATTGATATTGCCACTGGGTTAGGGAGGGGACAGAGATCCACTGTAGTATCCCTACCAAACTATTGAAATCAGCCTACCTAGCACAGACTAATGATTAAACTTCCAGGTCTGTATGGTTCAGCCAGTCACTAAACAAATTTACTCAACCATTGAGAGAGCCTCATAGAGATTTCTGTATCAACTCCTTCCCGGGGAAAGCCATTAGTTTTTTTTCTCTCCAAATTTAAACAATTCCATGTTAGTAAAACAGCCCAGAGGACAAGCTGACACATTCAATTTATTGTGCTAAAATCAAACTGTTTACTTCTAGTTATTAAACTCAGCTGCATTATTAAAATATGTTTATTTTATAAGAATCATAATATGTAGGTTGTGTACAAATGCAGTTGCAAATCACAGAGATAGTGAGCTTCTGTGAAACCGTTCTGACTGCACTGGGAGTGGGTACTGCAGCAAATTATGCACTGTGCTCAATTCCAGCCCAGTTTCTGGAGATGCTTGGAAAGGTCTTACATTGAGTGCATTTGGGAAGTTTCCAACCATTTCCTATTTGGGAATGACCCCACACCACAAAACTGCCCACAAAGTGGCAAACTTGGTCACATGATGGCTGCTGTGAGATTATGGAAAAGTCTTTGGGCTCGATTTTGTCAATGGGGAGCTTTTGGAGGCGGAACTCCCACTTTTTGGGTTGTAGTCCCGCCTCCATCAACTTGTGGCCAACCCACGCTATTTTCCCTTGATTGACCTTGTTAAGCCCACCCAGCGGGCTCAGCAGGCCAATTAAGGGACACCTGGTTACTGGTGACGTCAGCGATTGACATTTCATCTGTCAAGAGCTTTTGACGTATGAGGAGAGATTGGGACGATTGGGCTTGTACCCGCTGGAGTTTAGAAGAATGAGATGGGATCTCATTGAAACCTATAAAATTCTGACAGGACTGGACAGACTAGATGCAGGAAGGATGTTCCCGATGGTCGGGGAGTCCAGAACCAGGGCTCACAGTCTAAGGATAAGGGGTAGGCCATTTAGGACAGAAATGAGGAGGAATTTCTTCAACCAGAGAGTGGTGAACCTGTGGAATTCTCTACCACAGAAGGCAGTAGAAGTGATGCACTATCAACAACACCAAAGACTACGAGTTGAACTTATACGAAGTAGGCTTTTATTGACTAAGAACTGGAGCATGCCACTGCTAGTGGATCCATCCTAAGAGCTCCCAGGGGAAGGGTGGTGAGTCACCTTTATACCCGGGCTTAGGGGTGGAGCCAGGGGCGGAGACATGCCCGGACCTGTACAGAGTTAACAGTGGTTTACCACAAGAAGCCAATTCATTAAATATATTCAAGAAGGAGTTGGATATATTTCTTAAGGCTAAAGGGATCCAGGGGTATGGGGAGAAAGCAGGAACCGGGTACTGAAATTGGATGATCAGCCATGATCGCATTGAATGGCGGAGCAGGCTCGAGGGGCCGAATGGCCTACTCCTGCTCCTATCTTCTATGTTTCTATGTTTCTATGACAGATGAAATATCAGCGTTTGACAGCCCTGTGAAGCTGTCAAACACTGACAATCTGTCTTCTAACTTGAGTCCTTCCACTCAGACTCAGTTAGAGAGCTCTCCAGACCAGAAAGCAGAGGCTGCAGCTTCTGACAGTTCAGCCGCCATTCTGCTTTCTGTGCCGGTGAGCTCAGGGACTCCTGAGAACTGAAGGAAGGAAGCCTGCAGGAGAAAGTAAAGGTAAGTAAAACTTATTAAAACACTTCACACTTACCTCTGCACACATGCACCCATCACTCACCTGCAGAAGGGACATCTCGACCCCTCCAACCCCTGCAGACTGACGGTCCGCCTCTCTAACTTGACGTGGTTCGGAGCCGTCAGGCAGTCCACACTTCAGGGCTAAAAATAGGGATTAGGCAAAAAACTGCCTGTTAACTACCTGTTAACAGGCAGTTAATTGGCACTAATCCCCTTCCCACCTCGGGGAGGCGGCTCCCAGCACAGGTCGGGTACCCACCTCCTGAGACATTGGCATGGAAGCGGGTTGGGGGCGGGATGGGTTCCTGCCCCCCGATTCTGCAATTTTCCCATCACTCCCGCCTCCAAACCCGCCTCCTCGGGGCTTGGAAAATCGAGCCCTTTGACTCTGAATGGAGCATGTATTGTTGGGGGCAACTTGACTTTGCATCAGGCTGTACTATACCTGACTTGGAAGTGTTTGATGCAAACATTGGGTGGTAAAAGTATTCCATTCCCTACAAGTGACATCTTGGAAAAGTTCAGAAATTATTTTTAAACTACGGGTGAATTTTAGCACATAAAAATGGGTGGGTTGCGTTCGGGACAGATGTTAAAATCTTACAAATCTGAACCCCAGCCTCAGCCCACCTCCAACCTGCCCACTTCCAGGTTTTACAGAGACGGGACAAGGGGTGAGCAGCCAACCCACTCCTAGGAGGCAGGTTGGCAATTTAAATATTTTAATAAGGCTTATAGCCTCTGATTTAACTTGCTTTGCAGGTTTTACAGTGGGCCTCCGGAAACCCGGCAGCTGAAGTGAAGCGAGGACAGCTTCGGGGAGAAGGTAAGTGCCTGCACAGCACTGCTGTGGGCCAGGAGGAGCAGGAGTGCTTCCCCCCACCTCCCGGCCCACCATGCTCCCTCCCATCAGACTCTGCCCTCACCGCATCCCCCCCATACAAAGGCCCCTGGGGTCGTTGATCGGACCTACCATTGTCCTGTGGCCTGCTCTAGAGTGCTCACTGCCCGATTGGAAGCCAAGCCTGTCAGGGCCAAAAGACGCATGGTGTGGCGTTAAAACTCCACAGCATTTGGGGAAACCTCCGGGTTTCCTGTCCAAAACTCCACACACACCTCCCCCGCACTCCAAGCCCACATAACCCGCCCTGTTAATATCCAGGCCTATGAATCTGAGAGTATTTTAATAGCTGTCTAGTTATTACAGAAGGTTGTAGCATGATTGAAAAATATTTTGAGTTACTACTGGATTTTAAGCGGGAAGTGAGATTTGAAGTCACTGCAGGAGTTTCTCCATATGCAGAGTACTGCAGTAGACTTAGTAAATCAATATCACCAGATGTTGTTAATACAGGGAGAACATATTCTTATCAGGAGCCTCCTACTGAAATCAAGAGACTTAGCAGTTCTGCATTCAGATAGGCTGCAAGGATTTGAAAGACCATATCATGCTAGGACATCACAGGCTGTGCTGAGGCTGGAGTTTAGACACATTGGCAAGTTAATGAAGGGAAAGCTGTACACCATGGCCCAGAAATTCAGGTCGGGGGCTTCCCGCGGGTGCAAGCCCCCGACCTACACTTACCTAGCGCGCCAGCAGTTGACCTCTTGGCCTGCGTGGAATTCCTCTCCGAAGCCTGTCCCAGAGGCGTAGTTAGTGCGATGCGTCCACTGGGATCACGTGAGCAACAGGCAGCCAATCGGAGCAGGGAATGCTCCATTCATAAGTCTTGGCAGATAGACCTGTCAAAATGTATAAATGCTGAGGCTGTAAAACTGTACTTTACCTACAAATAAAAAAAAATTTAAATCACACTTTGTAAATAAACTATAAATGACATTAAATAACTATTTTAAACAAAAATTTAAATTTTTGAAAAAAAGAATTTTATAAAAAAACGGGACTAAAAATAAACTTACCTTGCTTTAAAGTATTTAAAAGTAAAAAACCTGTGGAAAAAATGTTTTAATTTTAAATAATTGACCACTTACCTTTGAAAATGAAGTCCTTACGGCTGCTTTTTACATTTCTAAAATGTACAGACTTACCCGCATGTTAAAACCTGTAAAAAAAAAAGGAAGTTCAACGCGCACACGCAGACTCCCGTGCGCACGCGTTCGACCTCTGAACCCCTTGGTTCAGAGGATCGGAAGTGCCGGTTTCCCGCGCATGCGTAGTGCATGCAAGAATCCGGCACTTCCATCGGGTCCACACGTGAGTACTCCGTCCGTACTCACGCGTTGGGACCCGAATTTCTGGGCCAATATCTGACCAGCACTATGTCAACTGGGAATGCTTGCTGCTTCTGAGTGCAAAGGTAAAAATGTTACGTTGCTCAGCCCCCTCGAGCTTCCTTTTGATAAACACTACTGTACACTTGGAACAACGGCCGAGGTTTGAGGCATGGTTGAGTCCCATTGAGCTGAAGATAACATTTACCTTTTTTAAACCTTGCCATCCTGTGCTGTTGCTACATACAATGTCATCTGAATATTACTGAACATTAATGGCCCTTTCACCAAACCTAACACAACATATTAATTGTCTACTTTTTCCACTGTAGCCATTCAGTAGCTTCTTTTCCCTTCCAATAAGGGAAGGAATACATGGATGCCTTACCTTTATCTACAGCTCTACTGAAAAAAATTCTCTAACACAGATTTCACCAAGCTTCTAGATAACAACCTAGTAAACTGCAAAAAGCTGACAGACAGCTTCAGTAAAGAGGGCTCCAATATTTACGTGAAGGGTGCGGGTAAAGACGAAAATGGCAGAAGAACACGGCAAGGCCGCGGACATGAAGTTCTTGAGGAACTTAATGGCAGGACCTAATTAACATTCTTTTGATTCGTTTCCTGTCCGGCAGCCAAAAAAATTGACAGCCTGGCAGCCAGGAGAGGCCACAAGCAGCAGGAGGCCACAGTCAGGGACCCTTGAGGACCATCCTTGGCAACCGGGAGGGGGCGAAGGTCAGCGATCAGGCCTGGGAGAGGGTGAGGCTGCAATGTTGGGGGGGGGAGGGGTGCAGAGGAGAAAGGCTGCAATGTGAAGGAAGGAGAAAGATAAAAGAGACAGACAAAAAGTTTTATAAAATTATTTTAATTTTTTTTAAATCTCCTAAGCTAATTAAATTCTGAAGGAATGAGATGTCACACTTGTCTGTCTCTTGTCTCTCTCTCTCTCAATCTCATCGGTCTTTTCCAATCTTTCTTTCACTTTTTGTGCATGATTTAAATCGAATTTATACTTCCTGCTTTATACTTCCTAGTTTAGATATTGCGTGTCTCAGTGAGGATTCTTCATAACAACATAAGAGCATAAGAAATAGGAGCAGGAGTAGGCCATTTGGCCCTTTGAGCCGGCTCTGCCATTCAATCAGATCATGGCTGATCTTCTACCTCAACTCCACTTTCCCACACTATCCCCATATCCCTTGATTCCCTTAGTATCCAAAAATCTATCGATCTCTGTCCTGAATATACTCAACGACTGAGCCTCCACAGCCCATCTGGGGTAGAGAATTCCAAAGATTCACCACCTTGAAATGTCTCATCTCAGTCCTAAATGGCTGACCCCTTATTCTGAGACTGTGACCCCTGGTTCTAGACTCCCCAGCCAAGGGAAATATCCACCCTGCACCTACCCTGTCAAGCCCTGTATAGTAATCTGGGATGTAATGTTTAAGTTATCCACCAGATGGAGCCAAATATTAAGGGTTCACATTCACCAGTATTTAAGGTAATGGGTCATGTATTCAATGTCCTGGTACACCAGTTAGTATGGTAATGTGTCATTGCATTATGGGTATGACTCAGAGGTTCATCCTCCATCTTGGCTCGTGCAGTAAGAATTGTGTCCTTGCCTCCAGCTTGTAAGAGCTATGGCTCTCTGCTACACCGTGTAAATAAACATAGAAACATAGAAGATAGGAGCAGGAGTAGGCCATTCGGCCCTTCGAGCCTGCTCCGCCATTCAATGTGATCATGGCTGATCATCCAAATTCAGTACCCTGTCCCTGCCTTTTCCCCATATCCCTTGATCCCTTTAGCCTCAAGAAATATATCCAACTCTTTCTTGAATATATTTAATGAACTGGCCTCCACCGCCCTCTGCGGCAGAGAATTCCACAGGTTCACCACTCTCTGGGTGAAGAAATTCCTCCTCATTTCAGTCCTAAATGGCATACCCCTTATCCTTAGACTATGACCCCTGGTTCTGGACTCCCCGGCCATCAGAAACATCCTTCCTGCATCTAGTCTGTCCAGACCTGACAGAATTTTATAGGTTTCGATGAGATCCCCTCTCAATCTTCTAAACTCCAGTGAGTATAAGCCCAATCGACACAATCTCTCCTCATACGTCATTCCTGCCATCCCAGGTATCAGCCTGGTGAATCTTCGCTGCACTCCCTCCATGGCGAGAACGTCCTTCCTCAGGTAAGGTGACCAAAACTGCACAAAATACTCAAGGTGCGGCCTCACCAAGGCCCTGTACAACTGTAGCAAGACATCCTTGTTCCTGTACTCGGACTCTCTTGCTACGAAGGCCAACATACCATTTGCCTTCTTAACCGCCTGCTGCACCTGCATGCTTACCTTCAGCGACTGGTGCACAAGGACGCCCAGGTCTCTTTGCACTTCCCTTTCTCCCAATCTATTGCCATTCAAATAATAATCTGCCTTCCTGTTTTTGCCACCAAAGTGGATAACCTCACATTTATCCACATTATAGTGCATTTGCCATGTTTCTGCCCAATCACCCAGCCTGTCCAAATCGTACTGGAGTTTCCCGACATCCTCCTCGCAGCTTACCGTCCCGCCAAGCTTTGTGTCGTCTGCAAACTTGGAGATATTACATCCAATTCCCTCGTCCAGATCATTAATATATATTGTGGACAGCTGGGGTCCGAGGACCGATCCTTGCGGTACCCCACTAGTCACTGCCTGCCACTCGGAAAACGACCCGTTTATTCCAACTCTTTGCTTTCTGTCCGCCAACCAGTTCTCTATCCAAGTCAATACCTTGCCCCCAATCCCATTTTGCATGCTAATCTCTTGTGTGGGACCTTATCGAAAGCCTTCTGAAAGTCCAAATCCACCACATCCACTGGTTCTCCCTTATCTATTTTACCAGTTACATCCTCAAAAAATTCCAGTAGATTAGTCAAGCATGATTTACCTTTTGTAAAGCCATGTTGACTTTGTCCGATCCTGTCACTGCTTTCCAAGTGCTCTGCTATTACATATTTTATAATGGACTCTAGCATTTTCCCCACTACCGATGTCAGGCTTACCAGTCTATAATTCCCCGCTTTTTCTCTACCACCTTTTTTGAATAGTGGGGTAACATTAGCTACCCTCCAATCCATGGGTACCGTTCCAGAATCTATCGAGTTCTGGAAGATGATCAGTAATGCATCTACTATCTCTAGGGCCACTTCCTTAAGTACCCTGGGATGTAGACCATCAGGCCCTGGGGATTTATCGGCCTTCAGTCCCATCAATTTTCCTAACACCATTTTCCTACAAATACTGATTTCTTTCAGTTCCTCTCTTTCATCAGATCCTATGTTCCCCGGCATCTCTGGGAGGTTATTTGTGTCCTCCTTTGTGAAGACAGAACCAAAGTATGCATTTAGTTGGTCTGCCATTTCCTTGTTTCCCATTATAAATTCCCCTGATTCTGACTGTAAGGGACCTACGCTTGACTTCACTAATCTTTTTCTCTTCACATATCTATAAAAGCTTTTACAGTCAGTTTTTATGTTCCCTGCTAGCTTACTCTCATATTCTATTTTCCCTTTCTTAATTAATCCCTTTGTCCTCCTTTGTTGACTCCTAAACTGCTCCCAATCCTCAGGATCATTGCTTTTTCTAGCCAATTTATATGTCCTCTCCTTGGATCTTATGCTATCCCTGATTTCCCTTGTTAGCCACGGTTGAGTCACCTTTTTTGTTTTATTTTTACGCCAAACTGAGATGAACAAATTCTGTAGCTCATCTATTCGGTCTTTGAATGTTTGCCATTGCCTATCCACCATCAACCCTTTGAGCGCCATTCCCCACTCAATCCTACCCAACTCACTCCTCAGACCATCGTAGTTTCCTTTATTTAAATTGAGGACCCTTGTCTCTGAGTCAACTACTTCATTCTCCATCTTAATGAAGAATTCGATCATATTATGATCGCTTCGACCCAAGGGGCCTCGTACAAGATTGCTAATTAATCCTTTCTCGTTGCATAATACCCAGTCTAAGATGGCCTGATCTCTGGTTGGTTCCTCGACATATTGGTCCAGGAAACCATCCCGTAAACACTCCAGGAATTCCTCCTCCACAGTATTGTTACTCATTTGGTTGGCCCAATCTATATGTAGATTAAAGTCACCCATGATGACTGCTGTGCCGTTATTGCACGCTTTTTTAATTTCCCTTTTAATGCCATCCCCAACCTCCACCTTACTGTTTGGAGGTCTATATACCACTCCCACTAATGTTTTTTTCCCCTTAGTATTTCTCAATTCTACCCATACAGATTCCACATCATCAGAGCTAATATCCTTCATTACAATTGTATTAATCCCTTCTTTAACCAGTAATACTACCCCACCTCCCTTTCCTTTTTGCCTATCTTTCCTGAATATCGAATACCCCTGGATGTTGAGTTCCCAGTCTTGGCCATCCTTGAGCCACATTTCTGTAATTCCAACCAAATCGTATTCGTTTACCTCTATTTGCGCAGCCAATTCATCCACCTTATTACAAATGCTCCTCGCATTAAGACACAAAGCCTTCAGGCTTGTTTTTTTAATGCTCTTAGACCTATTAGAATTATTATTTACTGTGGCCACGTTTGATTTAAACCATTGATTTCTCTGACTGCCACTTTTGTTTTTCTCCTTCCTATCTTTTGCTTTTATCCCTGTTTTCTTTTCCTCTGTCTCCCTGCTCAGGTTCCCAACCCCCTGCCATTTTAGTTTAAACCCCCCCGAACAGCGCTAGCAAACCTCCCCGCAAGGATATTTGTCCCGCTCTGGTTCAGGTGCAACCCGTCCAACTTGTACAAGTCCCACCTTTCCCAGTTGGGTTTTGTTCCTAATATCTTGCTTCTCTCAGTTTATGACCTTACCACTTGGATATCACATATTGGCGACGAGGATAAACAGATCACATCTTGATGAAGAAAGAAAAGAAAAGGAACACTGAATAATGGATCATGGCTGCTACGGTAGGAAAGCTCTCTGCTTTTGATGTTCAGACGCAGACCTGGGATGAATACTGCGAGATGCTGATGCATTTCTTTGAAGCAAATGATATAATTGATGTCGGAAAAAGGAGAGCTATTTTGCTCACTTCTGTGGGAAGTCAGACGTATAGTTTAATGAGAAACTTATGCAGTCCTGAAAAGCCTGGAGACAGATCATTTGCTAACTTAGTGGCCTTGCTGAAGGACCATTTCAATCCCAGACTGAGTGAGATTGTACAGCGTTTCAAATTTAATTCACGGAACAGAAAACTGGGAGAGACTGTATTGGATTATGTAGCGGTGTTGAGAAAATTGGCACACGATTGCAATTACAGCAACAACCTGAAAGACATGCTGAGAGATAGGCTAGTTTGCGGGATAATGGATGATCGAATGCAGCGGAGATTATTGTCCGAGACTGAGCTTACGTATGAAAAAGCATTGGAACTTGCTCAAGCCATAGAGACAGCGAACCAAGATGTAAAAGAAATACAAGGTTCAGACTGGGCTACTACGAAGCAAGTTGCAGGTCAGGTTATTGTGCACAAGTTAATCATGCGTCAGAAACCACAACGTGTGCATGCAAAGGCATGTTATAGATGCAATGGCGATCACCTGGCGAGGGAATGCAGGTTTCTGGAGGAAAAGTGCCACAAGTGTTGGAAAAAAGGACATACAAGACGTGCATGCAGGGCAAAAGCAACCGTGGAGGAATACAAACCAAAAGGGGGAGGAAAGCAAAACCTAGGAAGAGAAGTGAAAAAACAGGGAGCACATCACATCAGCGGAGAAGCTGAGAAAGAAGACGACATGTTCATAATGCATAGTATGGTAGAGAACATTCCAAAAGTGGATCCTATCACTTTGCAACTGACAGTAAATGACTCTAAGGTCAACTTTGAAGTGGATACAGGATGCGGCGTAACCATAATGAACAGGGAGGAGTACTCAAAATTGTGGAACCGTGCAAAAGTTCCAGAGTTAAAGTATTGCTCTATGCAGCTTAAAACATATACTGGTGAATGAGTGGCGACATTGGGTACAGCTACTGTAACTGTGCAACACAGGGACACCGTGGAACAGCTACCTGTAGTTGTAGTATCGGGTTCCGGACCAAACCTGTTAGGTCGGGGCTGGATACAAGAACTTAAATTAGATTGGGGAGCAATAAATCAAGTAGAGGGAGGCAAACAGTTGTCTTTGCAAGAAGTGTTGATTGAACATGAGAACGTGTTCAAGGAAGAACTTGGCACATTTAATGGCCCCCCAGCTAAGATTTATGTAGACAAGGAGGCACTGCCAAGGTTTTTTAATCAACGACCTGTGTCGTATGCCATGAAACCGAAGGTCGAGGTTGAGCTTGATCGTCTTTTGAGAGAGAACATACTGGAACCCGTGAAATGTTCAGAATGGGCAGCTCCCATTGTACCTGTTTTAAAACCGGACAATTCGGTAAGACTCTGTGGAGATTATAAATTGACAGTAAATAGGGTGTCTAAACTAGAACAGTATCCTATTCCCAAAACAGAGGATCTATTTGCAAACCTGGCTGGAGGGAAGAAATTCACGAAGCTGGATATGAGTCATGCATACTTGCAGATTACACTAGATGAGGAATCCAAGAAATATGTAACCATAAATACACACAAGAGTTTGTTTACCTATAACCGCTTACCATTCGGTGTCTCATCTAGTCCAGCTATTTTCCAGAGGACTATCGAGGGTGTACTGCAAGGGATCCCACATGTTTCAATCTATCTGGATGACATTCTGGTGATGGGAAGAACCGACCAGGAGCATCTGAGCACTCTGAGAGAGGTACTACAAAGATTGGATAAGGCTGGGCTACGGCTCAAGAGGAGTAAGTGCACTTTCCTGGGGAATGAGGCCGTGTTCCTGGGACACAGAGTGGACACCACCAGGCTCCATCCAATCAAGGAGAAGGTACAAGCACTGCAGGAGGCCCCAGCTCCTACCAATGTGACTGAGTTAAAAGCTTACCTGGGACTGCTAAACTATTATAACAGATTTTTTACCAAACTTGGCAACAGTGTTAGCACCTCTTCACAAACTTCTGTGCAAGGAGACACAGTGGCAGTGGAAAGAGGAACAGAGGGTTTCATTTGAACAGTCCAAGAAACTGATGCTGTCCTCGGATGTGCTGGTTCACTACAATGCAGAGAAAGACATCATTCTCTCTTGTGATGCTTCACCTTACGGGGTGGGGGTGGTTCCTTCACACAGCTTGGAAGATGGAACAGAAAGACCAATAGAGTTTATGTCTCGAACTCTGACACCAGTGGAAAAAAACTATTCCCAGTTAGATAAAGAGGGGTTAGCAGTAATGTTTGGGTTACAGAGGTTTCACAAGTACATATATGGCAGGAAATTCACCATATTTCACCGATCATAAACCTCTTCTATCTCTTTTTAATGAAATGAAAGCAGTACCACAGATGGTGTCACCCCGGATCCAGAGGTGGGCAGTGACGTTGAGGGCATATGAGTATGTCATCGTTTACAAGGCGGGCAAGTACCATGGGAATGCAGATGCCTTGAGCCGTCTTCCACTGCCAGGTACACCTATCCGTGCAGCTCCAGAGGACAGAGTTTTGATGTTGGAGGACACGGACACGGCAATTGTGACCGCAGAACAAGTAAGGACATGGACCGGTAAAGATCCAGTACTGTCTAGAGTCCGAGAATATGTGATGAGGGGTTGGCCACAGCATCCGGAAGGGACTGATTTCATACCTTACAATGTCAGGAAGACAGAGCTGGGTGTGCAGGATGGTTGCGTGTTGTGGGGAGCACGAGTGATTATTCCACAGCCAGCACGACAGTCTATCCTAGGGCAACTACATCAGTGTCATCCTGGAGTTTCGCGTATGAAAGCCTTGGCAAGGAGTTACTTGTGGTGGCCAAAGCTAGATGAGGAGATAAAAAGTCTAGTCAAGACATGCAGCACTTGTCAAGTACACAGGAAGGCACCAGCAGCGGCTCCTCTCCACCCCTGGGAGTGGCCGGATAAACCATGGAGAAGATTACATGTAGATTATGTGGGTCCATTCATGGGAAAGATGTTCCTCATAATCATGGATGCCCATTCCAAATGGATGGATGTTTATCCTGTAAATTCTGCTTCATCTACTGTTACTATAGACTGCCTGCGATGGAGTTTTAGTAATCAAGGGCTACCGGAGATCGTAGTAAGTGACAA
This sequence comes from Somniosus microcephalus, assembly GCF_052327205.1. Taxonomy (NCBI): domain Eukaryota; kingdom Metazoa; phylum Chordata; class Chondrichthyes; order Squaliformes; family Somniosidae; genus Somniosus; species Somniosus microcephalus. The sequence continues at coordinate 57,918,679 of NC_140992.1, forward strand.
TGCCACGTGTTTTGTGAGTACAGAAACAAAAGAGTCCATGAGAAACAATGGCATAGTGCACGTGACCTCAGCTCCATATCATCCGTCTTCAAATGGACCTGCGGAGAGAGCCATACAAACATTTAAGGAGATGATGAAAAAAAGTGCGGAAGGGAGTTTGGCAGCCAAGGCGTCACGAGTTCTGTTCAGCAACAGAATAACACCTCAATCTACCACAGGACTCCCTCCTGCTGAGCTGTTGTTAGGACGTCGACTACGCTCCACTCTTGACCTGGTTCACCCAGACCTAAAAAGGAAGGTGGAAAACCGACAAATCAAACAAAAGGAGAACCATGACAGAAGGACAAAGAGCCGCAGTTTTGGAGAAGGATATGCGGTCCTTACCAGGAATTTCAGTTATGGTCCAAAATGGATTCCTGGCGTCATAGACTCAATGACCGGTCCAGTATCATATACGGTCATGGTGGGAACTGTCAGGTAGTACGCAGACATGTAGATCAGATACTGACCAGACAAGGGGAAATCGAACTGGAGGTTCCAGAGGAGATGTCGGAGGACAAGTTGGCCCCCAGTTATCTAAATGCATCGGTGGTACCACCACCACGAACAGAGCCAGTTCTACCTGGACACCTTCATCAAGAGGAAACCATCGTAGCAGAGTCAGATACTCTGAGTACTGCTCAGGAGCAGCAGGTGGCTCTACCACAACCAAGCAGGGACTTGACTGTAAGACATTCACCAAGGACTCACAAGCCGCCAGAGAGATTGATAACGACCTGCTAGATTTGTTCAGTATGGACTATCGTTAAAGGAGTTTCCTTATGGGACTTTTTAAGAATTTTGTTAAGAAATTAATGTTCAACTTAAGAGGGGAGGGATATAGTAATCTGGGATGTAATGTTTAAGTTATCCACCAGATGGAGCCAAATATTAAGGGTTCACATTCACCAGTATTTAAGGTAATGGGTCATGTATTCAATGTCCTGGTACACCAGTTAGTACAGTAATGTGTCATTGCATTATGGGTATGACTCAGAGGTTCTTCCTCCATCTTGGCTCGTTCAGTAAGAATTGTGTGCTTGCCTCCAGCTTGTAAGAGCTTTGTCTCTCTGCTACACCGTGTAAATAAATAGTTGGGTTTTGTTCCTAATATCTTGCTTCCCTCAGTTTCTGACCTTACCACTCAGATATCACACCCTGTAAGAATTGCGTGTGTTTCAATGAGATCACCTCTCATTCTTCTAAACTCTAGAGAATATAGATCTAGTCTACTCAATCTCTCCTCATAGGACAATCCCCCCATCCCAGGAATCAGTCTGGTGAACCTTCGTTGAACTCCCTCTATGGCAAGTATATCCTTCCTTAGGGAAAGAGACCAAAACTGTACATAATACTTCAGGTGTGGTCTCACCAGGGCCCTATATACTTGCAGTAAGACAGCTTTACTCTTATACTCAAATCCTCTTGTAATAAAGGCCAACATATCATCTGCTTTCCTAATTGCTTGCTGTACCTGCATGTTAACTTTCAGTGATTCGTGTACAAGGACACCCAGGTCCCTCTGAACACCAACATTTCCCAATCACTCACCATTTTTAATAATACTCTGCCTTTCTATTTTTCCTACCAAAGTGGATAACTTCACATTTCTCCACATTATATTCCATTTGCCATGTTCTTGCCCACTCACTTAGCTTGTCTATATCCCCTTGAAGCCTCTTTGCATCCTCCTTACAACTTACAATCCCACTTAGCTTTGTATCATCCGCAAACTTGGGTGCATTACATTTGGTCCCCTCATCCAAATCATTGATATAGATTGTGAATAGCTGAGGCCCAAGCACTGATCCTTGCGGTACCCCACTAGTTACAGCCTGCCAACCTGAAAATTACCCGTTTATTCCTACTCTCTGTTTTCTGTCCATTAACCAATCCTCAATCCATGCTAGTATATTACCCCCAATCCCATGAGCCCTAATTTTGTTTAATAACCTCTTGTGTGGCACCTTATCAAATGCCTTCTGAAAATCCAAATACACCCATCCACTGGTCCCCCTCTTATCTATTCTGCTAGTTACAACCTCAAAAAACTCTAACAGATTCATCAAACACGATTTCCCTTTCATAAATCCATGTTGACTCTGCCCAATCCTATTATTATTTTCTAAGTGCCCTGTTACCACGTCCTTAATAATAGATTCTAGCATTTTCCCTACTACTGATGTCAGGCTAACTGGTCTGTAGTTCCCAGTTTTCTCTCTTCCTCCTTTCTTAACTAGTGAGGTTACATTTGCTACCTTCCAATCTGCAGAAACTGTTCTAGAACCTATGAAATTTTGGAAAACAACCAATGCATCCACTATTTCTATAGCCACCTTCTTCAAAACCCTAGGATGTAGGCCATCAGGTCCACGGGATTTATTAGCTTTCAGACCCATTAATTTCTCCAGTACTATTTTTTTACTAATACTAATTTCTTTCAGTTCCTCATTCTCACTAGACCCGTGTTTCTCCACTATTTCCAAGAAGTTTTTTGCGTCCTCTTCCATGAAGACAGACACAAAGGGCTGGATTTTACTTACCGAGACGCGTTGGGATGGGACTGCTGCCTTCCAGGTTCTCGTCCTGCCCCCAGTGACGTCCGATGCACAGATGCTATTTTCCCCTGATTGGCCTTGTTAATCTCGCCCTGTGGGCTTCCTGGCCAATTAAGGGAAAGCTGGTGTCAGATGATTTCTCTCACTGCTTTTAAATTTACTCTTTCCTGAATCCTCCCACCCTCCATTCATTAGTTTAAAGCCGCGTGATTGGTTGAAGAGCCTCGCTGTTTTTTGGCCTGCTCACAGACGCCACAGATGCCCTGTAGAGAGCACCGCACTGGATCAGCCGGCGGATTTGAATAAGTCTACATTCAAAAGCCCGCAAAACTGTGTGGACAGCTATCAGCAAGGTGAACAGCGAGCCCCATTCCTTCGCTGGGGACTGCAAAATCCGGCCCAATTATGCCCATAGTTATGTAACATTTCTTCACTTTCAAGTGCTAAGTTTTGCTTTCTGTTGCATTTGCATTTGTTTTATGGTTGATTTTTGAAACAACGCTTTTAAATTCTGTCTCAGTGTTTCTCCTTTAGTCAACAGATGAAGGAGACAAGTTACTGATTTATTCAGCACCTTCATTGACCGCAACTGAAAAACTTCAGCCACCCCAATACAAGAAACATAAATAGAGTTTCAAAATCTAAAAATTAACTTTCTGAACTGAGTTAGGATTGCTTCTTAGATCAGCAATTACCTTCAACCAGAAGGATAGCATTAGCACATCAATGGTCTGAAAAGTTTAAAGAAGACCTTATAATTAGAAGCAAGGCAATACTTTTGATTTTGCAATAATTTTCTCATTATAAAGAATCAACATGAAGATCTAATCAGGGAATTTTGCTTTGCTTAGCACCCAGGGAACGTCTCTCGGTACCGCAGGACACATTAGATCACTGCCCCCATTTTACAAGCTCAGGAGGTAGTTACAGATGAGGAAGACCATTTGGCCCATCTTCGTTCATCCATCCAGAAAGACCCTGAAGCATCGAAGTTTTTTTTCCAAACAGCATTCATGGAGGATGTGTGTCACCTACTTTTTTTCTTCCTCTATGTAGGGCTTTACATTAGTCTGCATCAAATTTCATAATTTTTATGCTCACTTACATATTTTATCCAACTCATTCTGTAATTTCTGGGCTGCTTGGTATCATCTAAAATACTTCCTTTGTGCTAGGTATGATTCCAACCAATGGAGAGTTTTCCCCTTGATTCCCATTGACTTCAGTTTTGCTAGGGCTCCTTGATGCCACACTCGATCAAATGCTGCCTTGATGTCAAGGGCAGTCACTCTCACCTCACCTCTTGAGTTCAGCTCTTTTGTCCATGTTTGGACCAAGGCTGTAATGAGGTCAGGAGCTGAGTGGCCCTGGCGGAACCCAAACTGGGTGTCAGTTAGCAGGTTATTGCTGAGTAAGTGCCGCTTGATAGCACTGTCGACGACACCTTCCATCACTTTGCTGATGATTGAGAATAGACTGATGGGACGGTAATTGGCCGGGTCGGATTTGTCCTGCTTTTTGTAGACAGGACATACTTGGGCAATTTTCCACATTGCCGGGTAGATGCCAGTGTTGTAGCTGTACTGGAACAGTTTGGCTAGGGGCGCAGCTAGTTCTGGAGCACAAGTCTTCAGTACTATTGCCGGAATGTTGTCAGGGCCCATAGCCTTTGCAGTATCCAGTGTCTTCAGCCGTTTCTTGACATCACGTGGAGTGAATTGAATGGGCTGAAGACTGGCATCTGTGATGCTGGGGACCTCCGGAGGAGGCCGAGATGGATCATCCACTCGGCACTTCTGGCTGAAGATAGTTGCAAATGCTTCAGCCTTGTCTTCTGCACTCACGTGCTGGGCTCCACCATCATTGAGGATGGGGATATTTTTGGAGCCTCCTCCTCCTGTTAACTGTTTAATTGTCCACCACCACTCACGACTGGATGTGGCAGGACTGCAGAGCTTTGATTTGATCCGATGGTTGTGAGATCGCTTAGCTCTGTCTATCGCATGTTGCTTCCGTTGTTTGGCATGCAAGTAGTCCTGTGTTGTAGCCTCACCAGGTTGACACCTCATTTTTCGGTATGCCTGGTGCTGTTCCCAGCATGCTCTCCTGCACTCTTCGTTAAACCAGGGTTGATCTCCCGGCTTGATGGTAATGGTAGAGTGAGGGATATGCCGGGCCATGAGGTTACAGATTGTGGTTGAATACAATTCTGCTGCTGCTGATGGCCCACAGCGCCTCATGGATGCCCAGTTTTGAATTGCCAGATCTGTTCGAAATCTGTCCCATTTAGCACGGTGGTAGTGCCACACAACACGGTGGAGGGTATCCTCAACATGAAGACGGGACTTCGTCTCCACAAGGACTGTGTGGTGGTCACTTCCACCAATGCTGTCATGGACAGATGCATCTGCAACAGGTAGATTGGTGAGGACGAGATCAAGTAGGTTTTTCCCTCTTGTTGGTTCCCTCACCACCTGTGGCAGACCCAGTCTGGCAGCTATGTCCTTTAGGACTCGGCCAGCTCGGTCAGTTGTGGTGCTACCGAGCCACTCTTGGTGATGGACATTGAAGTCCCCCACCCAGAGGACATTTTGTGCCCTTGCTACTCTCAGTGCTTCTTCCAATTGGTGTTCAACATGAAGGAGTACTGATTCATCAGCTGAGGGAGGGCGGTAGGTGGTAATTAGCAGGAGGTTTCCTTGCCCATGTTTGACTTGATTCCATGAGACCTCATGGGGTCCTGAGTCAATGTTGAGGACTCCCAGGGCTACTCCCTCCCGACTGTATACAACGGTGCCAGCACCTCTGGTGGGTCTGTCCTGCCGGTGGGACAGGACATACCCAGGGATGGTGATGGTGGTGTCTGGGACATTGGTTGTAAGGTATGATTCGGTAATTATGACTATGTCAGGCTGTTGCTTGACTAGTCTGTGGGACAGCTCTCCCAATTTTGGCACAAGCCCCCAGGTGTTGGTAAGGAGGACTTTGCAGGGTCGACAGGGCTGGGTTTGCCGTTGTCATTGCTGTTTCCGGTGCCGAGGTCGATGCCGGGTGGTCCGTTCGGTTTTATTCTTATTGTTTTTCGTAGCGGTTGTTTACATCTACAACTCTCCATTGGTTGGAATCATACCAAGCACAAAGGAAGTTGGCTGTGGTTGTTGGAGGTCATTCATCTCAATCACATGACATCACTGCAGGAGTTCCTCAGGGCAGTGTCCTAGGCCCAACCATCTTCAGCTGTTTCATCAATGACCTTCCCTCCATCATAAGGTCAGAAGTGGGGATGTTCGCTGATGATTGCACACTGTTCAGCACCATTCCAGACTCGTCAGATACTGACGCAGTCCGTGTCCATATGCAGCAAGACCTGGACAACATTCAGACTTGGGCTGACAAGTGGCAAGTAACATTCGCACCACACAAGTGCCAGGCAATGACCATCTCCAACAAGCGAGACTCTAACCATCTCCCCTTGACATTCAATGGCATTACCATCGCTGAATCCCCGACTATCAACATCCTGGGGGTTACCATTGATCAGAAACTGAACTGGACCAGCCATATAAATATTGTGGCTACAAGAGCAGGCCAGAGGCTGGGAATTCTGCGGCGAGTGTCTCACCTCCTGACTCCCCAAAGCCTTTCCACCATCTACAAGGCACAAGTCAGGAGTGTGATGGAATACTCTCCACTTGCCTGGATGAGTGCAGCTCCAACAACACTCAAGAAGCTCGACACCATTCAGGATAAAGCAGCCCGCTTGGTTGGCACTCCATCCACCACCTTCAACATTCACTCCCTCCACCACCGGCGCACTGTGGCTGCAGTGTGTACCATCTACAAGATGCACTGCAGCTACTCGCCAAAGCTCCTTCAACAGCACCTTCCAAACCCGTGACCTCTACCACTTAGAAGGACAAGGGCAGCAGACGCATGGGAACATCACCACCTACAAGTTCCCCTCCAAGCCACACACCATCCTGACTTGGACCTGTATCGCCGTTCCTTCACTGTCGCTGGGCCAAAATCCTGGAACTCACTTCCTAACAGCATTGTGGGTGTACCTACACCATATGGACTGCAGCGGTTCAAGAAGGCGGCTCACCACCATCTTCTCAAGGGCAATTAGGGATGGACACTAAATGCAGGCCTAGCCAGTGACGCCCACATCCCATCAATGAATTTTAAAAAATTAAAAAATGTAACCATTTTGAATGGAGTTTCTGAATCCAGATCATTTAGGCAAATTAGAAACCATAGTGATCCCAACACCAAACCCTGGGGCAGCCCATTCAGTCTATCGCCACAACCTAACACAACCCCTCTAACGAGCTGTGACCTTACGCCATATACCCGCCTTTGCCCCATATCCCTTTATACCTTTGGTTAACAAAAATCTATCAATCTCAGATTTAAAGTTAACAATTGACTCAGCATCAATTGCCATTGCCAGAAGAGAGTTCCAAACTTCTACCACCCTTTGTGTGTAGAAGTGTTTCCTAACTTCACTCCAGAAAGGCCTTGTTACATTGTTATAGTATCACACCGTTAAATGGAGCTACTTTGTTACGGAAGTACTTTGGTATGGTGTAGTTATATTGCTATGTGGCACACTGTGCACGGGCAGTGCACAGTGCAGGTCGGACATCTTGTATCACTCCACACCATGTGGCAGCACTGTAACAAGCTAAGTAAAAGCACTAACTAAAATGAACTAGAAGTGTCTGCAATGTATATAGTATAAGAACACAAGGAGACGCAACATGGTGGCAGCGGTATAAGTGAGTACAAAATTGTGCTATACGAACTACGAATAAGACGAAAAGTGATTTTATGAGGTGATTGAGAGTGAATCGTACGGGAAATGCAACCCCTCATGAACTGGGAAGCCGACGATATAGTAGAAGCATTCCGCAAGTTCAAACAGAAATGTAAGCTTACATTCAAAAGCTTCCTGAAGGGTACTACCAATGAGGAAAAGGTTAGTTACATTCTGTTGTGGACAGGAGAAAAAGGTCTAGATTTGTATAATAGCTGGAGTTTGACCGAAGAGGAAAAGGAAAACCCTGCGACAATTTTTGATAAATTCAGCAACCATCTAGAGCCTAAATCCAATCACCGTGTATACAGATACAAATGCTAGAGTCTAAGACAGAAACCCGATGAAACAGCTGACAATTTCCTGACAAGGCTGAGAAATGAAGCCAGCAAGTGTAAATTTAAGGAAATGGAGGAAAGGCTTGTGGACCAGCTAATATGGGGGTCAGCGCATGTAGAGGTACAAAAAGCCCTGATAGGAAAAGAAAAGCTCGGAATAACAGCGGCTATAGATACTGCGAGAGCTCATGAAGCCATGAAGCAGCAAATGAAAATGCTGATTTCTCAAACGGCTGACATGCAGATGGCTTCTGAGACGGACAACAGAGTGGATGCAGTGAGAGAAAAGTACAACACACAAAGACATGCACATGCCAACGGGGGAAACATGTGCAGAAATTGTGGAAGACTGCACGATTACACAGACAAGAGGAAATGTCCAGCATGTGGAACAAGCTGCAATGCATGTGGCAAACTAAACCACTGGGAAAAGAGGTGTAGAACGAAGAAAGAAGGAACATACATCAAAAACAAAGGCGGACAGCAGAACCAGAGAAAGAAACACAATATCCATGCCATGGATGAGCAGGATGATGATGATGATCACGACAATGCACTAAACATCGAAACCATAAAGATACAGCTTCACGAGATGTCCAGAGCGGAAAATACTCCGAGGAGAGAATTGCACACCATCATCCAAATCAAAAAAAAGGTCCAAGGCCGGCCCACAACCATCAACTTAAAGTTGAAGCTGGACACAGGGGCTCAGAGCAACATTCTCCCATTGAGACTGTACCAGCAGATCTTTCCCAAAAACCTGAGAGAAGATGGCTACCCGAAAAATGATTGTTTAAAGGCAAGTAATGTCACGCTGACAGCATACGGGGGGAGTGAGATTAAACAACTCGGAATAACCTTTATCAAAGGGACACATAAAAGAAAGAACATCAACTGCATGTTCTATGTCACTGACACTGAGGGACCAGCGATCCTGGGATTAAACAGCTGCGAGAAGTTGAGATTGATCTCAACAACACTGACAACATTCAACACACCATTTGGGTGTTACAAATTCCTGAGGCTACCATTTGGGTTAAAGGTCAGTCAAGATATCTTTCAACAGAAAGTAGACGAGACATACAGAGGCTGTGAAGGAGCTATAGGAATAGCTGATGATATTCAGATCTATGGAGCAGATGAAAGAGACCATGACATGCACCTACATGAGGCCATGGAGAGTACCAGGAAGGCTGGCATCAAGTTAAATGCAGATAAGTGCATAGTTAAAGTCAAGGAATGCCAATTCTTCGGTATGATTTATACACCAGAGGGAGTCAAGCCAAGTCCAGAGAAGATTGCGGCGATTGCTGAAATGAAACCACCCAAAGATAAGAAAGAGCTGAGGAGTTACCTCGGCTTGGTCCAATACATGAGTTCTTTCATCCCACACATGTCGGAACATACAACAAATCTCAGAGAGCTATTGAAAGAAGACGCCAAATACCAGTGGTCTGAATCACACGAAAGGAATTTCAAACAACTTAAAGAACTATTGTGCAAAGAAACAAGCCTGTCATATTATGACAGAAGAAAACCAGTCACTCTGCAAGTAGACGCTTCTACCAGAGGACTAGGGGCAGCTCTGGTGCAGGAAGGAAAGCCGATAGCTTTCTCATCAAAGGCCTTGACGTCAGCCGAGACGAGATATGCCAACATAGAAAGAGAACTATTAGCAGTAGTGTACGGATGCGAGAAATTCCATACATACCTGTATGGCAGGCGATTTACAATAGAGAGTGACCATCGTCCACTAGAACAGATCTATAAGAAGAATCTGTGCAAAGCGCCTGCAAGACGGCAAAGACTACTTCTAAGGATCCAAAGCTATGACTTCATGCTTAAATATAAGCCAGGAAAGGAAATGGTGCTAGCAGATGCGTTGTCTCGATTGTCACCATATGAGAAACACGAGGTGGAGGGCCTAACAGTAAAAATCCACCACCTAGTGAATGTTACCCCTACAAAGCTCAGTCAAATCAGAGATGAGACTAGCAAAGATGAGGAATTGCAACTACTCACAAAACAAGTAATACAGGGGTGGCCGGAGAGAATCCAGCAGGTACAGGCGACAATTCGTCAATACTGGACGATTAAAGACGATATTGCAGTAGAAGACGGTATTCTCCTTGCTGGATCGAGGATCATCGTGCCAAAGACGATGCAGACACAACTTCTCCATCTCATACATGAAGGCCACATGGGAATGGAGAAATGCAAGCTGAGAGCCAGATCAGCTGTATACTGGATAGGCATGTACAAAAATATCGAACAGATGGTCTCTCCATGTGGTATATGCCAGAAATACAGAAATGCACAACACAAAGAGGAGATGATACCTAGTGAAATACCGTCAAGACCATGGCACACCGTTGGGGCAGATCTCTTCATGTGCAATCAAGAATGGTATCTCATAGTGGCAGATTACTATTCCAAGTTTCCTTTTGTGAGAAGGATGAAAGACTTAAGAGCCACAACTACCACCAGGATTGCAAAGAGCTTGTTTGCTGAACAAGGAATCCCAGAAAAGGTAATCTGTGACAATGGAACCCAGTTCACATCGAGTAAATTCAGAGCTCTGGCAGAAAAGTATGGGTTCAAAATAGCAACCTCATCCCCACATTTCCCAAGGGGACACGGGTTCATCGAAAGACAGATCCAGACTGTCAAGAGAACTCTCATCAAAAGTAGTGAGATGGGGGAAGACCAAGACCTTGCCCTCCTATCACTCAGATCAACACCACTGAAAGCAGACATGAAATCACCTGCGGAATTGCTGAATGGGAGGAAGTTTAAGACTACACTACCAGCAAAAATACATCTTCCCCAGGACCAGGAGGACTTCAGACAAAAGCTGGCAGAAGCACAAGTCATTGGAAGCAAACATTACGATGAACATGCAAAGACGCTACCAGAATTGCTGAATGGACAATCAGTGCATGTGCAAGACCCGGTGTTGAAAACCTGGAATCCAGCCAAGGTCATTGGAAAAGCTGATACTCCAAGATCCTACTTCGTAGAGACTGAACCTGGTAACCAATACAGATGGAACAGACTCCACATCAGACCTTCACCTGAACTGGATAAGCAGCAGACAACATCAGCAACATTGACAACACCAGCTACCACAAGCAGTACAACACCAGAAACAAGCGTTACAAATCAAACAACCACGAGCATGCACACTCCAACTCCAAAGGCGACAGCAACAACAACAACGAGAGCGGAACACACCAAAACACCGCAGAGAGGAATGGTCACCACCAAATCCACAAGATGGAGGGACAACATCCAACCACCTGAGCGATATCGCGAATAAAAAAAAACTCACGATTCTTTGTAGTTGATAATAATAGTTTAGATATAATATTTGTTAATTTAAATTGTTAAATTTCATGTTTTAATTTTTTGAGAAAGAGGGTTGTTACATTGTTATAGTATCACATCGTTAAATGGAACTACTTTGTTGTGGAACTACTTTGGTATGGTGTAGTTATATTGCTATGTGGCACACTGTGCACGGGCAGTGCACAGTGCAGGTCGGACATCTTGTATCACTCCACACCATGTGGCAGCACTGTAACAAGCTAAGTAAAAGCACTAACTAAAATGAACTAGAAGTGTCTGCAATGTATATAGTATAAGAACACAAGGAGACGCAACAGGCCTGGCTCTAATTTTTAGACTATTCCCCCTTGTCCTAGATTCCCCAACCAGCAGAAATAGTTTCTCTCTATCTAACCTATCAGTTCCCCTTAATATCTTGAAAATATCTTGAGCACTTGGGGTAGAAATTGCTTATGGTCTGTTTTCAGACACATAACCCTCAGCGCACGGACAGCATGGGCCGCAACCGGGAAGCCCGAGGCTCACCGAAGATTGGGCCACAGGTGCCATTTCAATCATTTGGGCGAGCTGCTGGTGTTTATCGTGCCTCCAGAGCCAGCTTGCTCATTGCCAATAGGTCGATTTCGGGCTACATGCCTCCCTGGCAGCAGTCCTCAGGTAAATCCTGGGGGGGTGGGGGCGGGGGGGAGAGGCGATCACGGGATGACAGGGACCCTCAGGAATGCTGTGGAGCTGGAAGGGGCACTCCTCCCATCAAACCACGGCAGGAAAACCTCTGCTCAGGGCAGCTCAATTTCCCAGAGAGGTCATAAAACAGGCATTTGGCTTCTCATTAGCATATGCAAGGCACCCAATACTTGTTTAAGGTGGCTGCCCTGGATGTCTGAAAAATGGCCTGACCCAATATCAGGTCAAATGTCTTTCAGGCTTTGGTCTTTGAAATTGGCACTTGTTACACTATGTTCCAACTGTCCCTTCCAGGGGTTTACCCTGAAACCCTAATCCTTTGAATTTAACTAATAACCTTTTACATAGAACTTTGTCGAATGCCTTTTGCAAGTCTAGATGCACCACATCATAGGGCTTCCAATAGTCTACATAGGTTGTCAATTCCTTGAGGAGTTTGGTCAGGCATGCTCCATGAATCCACCTTAACTACTGCTAACTAGATTGTTATTGTGTGGATATTCCTCGAGTTTATTCCTGATAGTCAGTTTCATTGTTTCACATGGAATAGCAGTAACACTGATGGGTTTGTAGTTGTCTTTGTCTGTTTTTGAAAATGGACACCACATTAGCCTGTTTCCAAGCTAATGGACATCCCCGGCCTCCGGTGACTCCATCATACTGATTGTCAGTACCTCACAAATCTCTTCCTTAGTCTCTCTCAGCATTCTGATATAAATACCATCTATCCCTAGGAACGTATTTGTTTTAAGCCCTTTTAGCATTTCCATTTCATTGAGATGAAATAGTGCCTAGGCTATCTCTGTTTGGGGAGGGAATTGTATTCATGTCTTCCCTTGTAAATACACTGAGGAATTATTCTGTCAGAATATTTACTATCTTGTGTTTATCTTCAGTTTCAAGCCCATTTGCATCTTTATGGGGTTTTCCCCTGACTGGCCGCTTACTGTACTGTTGCAGCACTGAAAGAAACATTAACTGTTGTATTTAGCTTTTGCTGCTATCCTTTTTTTCCCTAGGTTTATCTTCTAGGCAGACAATGGTATCATGTCATTAATCGAGTCTCTTGGGTCACTTTACAAGCCTCCTTACTTTCTTTTTATTTCTCCCAACTTTAATCCATCCACTATCTCCATTGCCTTGGCTTCCTTCAACACTTGTCTCTATTCATAGCAGCGCTGTTCATTAATTTGCTGGTCCCTCGCTCTGATCCCTCTCAACATTTGGTATTTGCCTTACCATTTCACAGACCCAAGATCATTCACTTATCTCATTTGATGCTATCTATTTATACCCCCCCCAAAAAAATCTCCTTTTTGTCTGTTGTTGTAACTTCCTGTTCCTTTTTCTCGAATCTCATAACCCTTTCTTATAGCTTATTTATCAATAAGACAATTTTTGCATCTCTTCAACCTTGTGTTACACCTGGCTTTTCCCTTCATAAACATCCTATGGCAAACACACTTCTTGGTCTCCATCCTACTTATACTTCTCTCTTTGATCCCTTTTAGCACTTGCTTCTCTTGTTTACCCTTCGCATGGGTGCCCTTTGTTTATTATTTTTCCCCATATGCCTCCTTATAGTTTCATTCCATTCTTTTCTTTCGAAACACGAGATCCTGGCAAAGGGTAGGCCCATGCCTGGGTTATGTTAAACCCACAAATATGGGTGGGATCAGGTCATGTCAGTTGGAGTGCATTTTAGATCTGCTGCACCTGGCTTGTATCCAGTTGGGGGGCAGGAAAGGAAAATTACCCTAAAATATTCAGACTTCTATGTGTTCCTTAACTCATTTTTTACAACATTAAGATGAAATTTCCAATAGCATGTGAGAACAGATTTGCCTCTGTACTCTACTGTTACTGTGTGTTCTAGAATGTACAGTACAGTACTGTTACCACAGTGCTGTGTTGTAGTACAAGTTTGCTACAAGCTCTTGCTTCTGTGTACACAGTACACTTTTTTTGGTCTCCTATGCTTCAGAACAGTGCGAGGTGCTATCCAAGTAGTTCCTGAACACGTGGGAGTAGGTCAAGCAGTACTTACACAGAGGAAACTAAAACCACCAACCAGATTATGAATGCTCCTTTTGTTTTTTTTAATCAAATATAAACTCACAGTCATCCCTCAGCTCCATTCCCAGCTCCAGTGCAATTCCAATTAATTTCCCAGCAGTTAGAGATATGCTACAGCCTACCAAGTCAACACAAGAAGGATGGCAGTTTGCTCTATGAAGAGATAAGGGCATATGAGAATAGGACTGTTGTTTTAATAGGAGACTTCAATCAACTAAATATAAATTGGGAAAACAAATAGCGCAGACTAAACAAGTGTAACCTTAAATGGATTAACAAACAAAAGTGAAATAAAAAGAAAAAACATCTCTAATAATCTTGGAAGGAAAAAGGGTAAGGAGTTCAATAGGATCATGCAGAAACAGTCAAAAGGGTGATCAGCAGGGCAAAGAGTGAACTAGAAAAACCATGTTTGCAGAGACAATCCTAAACATCAAAAAGTTATTTCAGTACTAAAATAGCAAGAATGCTGTTAGAAAATAGGTGAGAACATTCAAAGATGCAAGCAGGCTAGAAAAAGAGGATGAGCATGAAATAATAAATGTTCTGAATGATTATTCTTTAAAGTGTTCCCAAGGAAAGATATGAAATAACATGCCGTCCCCCAAAAAAGAGTACCAAGGAGAAATTCAAGACTTTGCTGTAAATGAGATGGAAGTCCAAGACAAATAAATCCCCAGCATTAGATGATATTTATCCCAGAGTGTGGCGAGGGACGAAGGAGGATTTTTGTGAAACATTGACAATCATTGAGGAACTCAGTGGAGACTGGGGCGGTACCGATAGATTGGAAGCAGGTTAATATGGTGCTCATATTCCAAAATGGTGATGAAACAGATACAAACAACTATTGACATGTTTTTCTTATCAATGTGGTATCTGCTGAATGTTTTCAATGAGCAGAGCTGAAGAAAAGAATTAAAGATACTGTTAAAAAGTTTGAGCAGCCTGTAAACAGGCTAGCTATACAGAAACCAGTGCTGATTAATGAATAGACTTTGTAGAGTTCCCCACCAGAGAACTGTATCTGCTTAATTTATCCTTAAAATGACAGTCAATGGAAGTGTCCTTCAGCTAAAGATGTATCTAACAAGAAAATAAGTTGTCCTGATTATTTTTTAACAACAACACATAAGGGTGAAAGTTTTTTTTTGCATGAACACCTTTTATTGACTGGGATGTTGCGGTCAGCGGCGAACAAACAGCACCAACTGTTCATTACAATTACACTTGCCCACAGACTTTGTGGGCTTTTGCACGGCAGGTACTAGAAATCCAAAACAGCGTGGCACCCTCCACAGAGGATCTGGGACCTGCGTGAACAGGGCAAGCAGCTGTGTGTCTCCTTAGCCAATCCGATTGAAGAATACTTACTGAGCCATGCAGGGGATTATTTTGACCAAAGGATGAAAACAGGCGCTAAATGGGTGTTGTTCTAATAAGACACGCCTGTTTGAAAGTCTGGATTTAGCACACAATGTTGGTCCTAACAGCTGATTATCATAATTTGAATATACCTGGAGGTGCTAAAGCAGACAGAAACATAGAAGATAGGAGCAGGAGTAGGCCATTCGGCCTCTCGAGCCTGCTCCGCCATTCAATGAGATCATGGCTGATCATCCAAATTCAGTACCCTGTCCCTGCCTTCTCCCCATATCCCTTGATCCCTTTAGCCTTAAGAAATATATCCAACTCCTTCTTGAATATATTTAATGAACTGGCCTCCACCGCCCTCTGTGGCAGAGAATTCCACAGGTTCACCACTCT
Organism: Somniosus microcephalus; assembly: GCF_052327205.1. Taxonomy (NCBI): domain Eukaryota; kingdom Metazoa; phylum Chordata; class Chondrichthyes; order Squaliformes; family Somniosidae; genus Somniosus; species Somniosus microcephalus. The sequence goes on from NC_140992.1 coordinate 57,934,311, forward strand.
CTGGGTGAAAAAAATCCTCCTCATCTCAGTCCTAAATGGCTTACCCCTTATCCTTAGACTATGACCCTGGTTCTGGACTCCCCAGCCATCGGGAACATCTTTCCTGCATCTAGTCTGTCTAGTCCTGTTAGAATTTTATAATTTTCGATGAGATCCCTTCTCAATCTTCTAAACTCCAGTGATTATAAGCCCAATCGACACAATCTCTCCTCATACGTGATTCCTGCCATCCCAGATATCAGTCTGGTGAATCTTCGCTGCACTCCCTCCATGGCAAGAACATCCTTCCTCAGATAAGACGATCAAAACTGCACACAATACTCAAGGTGCGGTCTCACCAAGGCCCTGTACAACTGCAGCAAGACATCCTTGTTCCTGTACTCGAACCCTCTTGCTATGAAGGCCAACATACCATTTGCCTTCTTAACCGCCTGCTGCACCTGCATGCTTACCTTCAGCGACTGGTGCACAAGAACACCCAGGTCTCTTTGCACTTCCCCTTCTCCCAATCTATTGACATTCAAATAATAATCTGCCTTCCTGTTTTTGCTACCAAAGTGGATAACCTCACATTTATCCACATTAAAGCGCATTTGCCATATTTCTGCCCAATCACCCAGCCAGTCCAAATCGTACAGGAGTTTCATGACATCCTCCTCACAGCATACCCTCCCACCCAGCTTTGTGTCGTCTGCAAATTTGGAGATACTACATCCAATTCCCTCATCCAGATCATTAATATATATTGTGAACAGCTGCGGTCCTAGGACCGATCCTTGCGGTACCCCACTAGTCACTGCCTGCCACTCGGAAAACGACCCGTTCATTCCAACTCTTTGCTTTCTATCTGCCAACCAGTTCTCTATCCAAGTCAATACCTTGCCCCCAATCCCATGTGCCTTAATTTTGCACACTAATCTCTTATGCGGGACCTTATCGAATGCCTTCTGAAAGTCCAAATACACCACATCCATTGGTTCTCCCTTATCTATTTTACCAGTTACATCCTCAAAAAACTCCAGTAGATTAGTCAAGCATGATTTACCTTTTGTAAATCCATGTTGACTTTGTCCGATCCTGTCACTGCTTTCCAAGTGCTCTGCTATTATATCTTTTATAATGGGCTCTAGCATTTTCCCCACTACCGATGTCAGGCTTACCGGTCTATAATTCCCCGCTTTTTCTCTACCACCTTTTTTGAATAGTGGGGTAACATTAGCTACCCTCCAATCCATGGGTACTGTTCCAGAGTCTATCGAGTTCTGGAAGATGACCAGCAATGCATCTACTATCTCCAGGGCCACTTCCTTAAGTACCCTAGGATGTAGATTATCAGGCCCTGTGGATTTATCGGCCTTCAATCCCGTCAACTTCCCCAACACCATTTCCCTACAAATACTGATTTCTTTCAGTTCCTCCCTCGCATTAGTCCCTATGTTCCCCGGCACCTCTGGGAGCTTATTTGTGTCCTCCTTTGTGAAGACAGAACCAAAATATGTATTTAGTTGGTCTGCCATTTCTTTGTTCCCCATTATAAATTCCCCTGATTCTGACTGTAAGAGGCCTACGCTTGACTTCACCAATCTTTTTCTCTTCTCATATCTATAAAAGCTTTTACAGTCAGTTTTTATGTTCCCTGCAAGCTTAGTTTCATAATCTATTTCCCCCCTCTTAATTAATCCCTTTGTCCTCCTTTGCTGAATCCTAAACTGCTCCCAATCCTCAGGTTTGCTGCTTTTTTTGGCCAATTTATATGTCCTCTCTTTGGATCTTATGTTATCCCTAATTTCCCTTGTTAGCCACGGTTGAGTCACCTTTTTTGAATTATTTTTATGCCAAACTGGGATAAACAAATTCTGTAGTTCATCCATGCGATCTTTGAATGTTTGCCATTGCCTCTCCACCGTCAACCCTTTGAGTGACATTACCCAATCAATCCTACCCAACTCGCGTCTCATGCCATCATAGTTCCCTTTATTTAAATTCAGGACCTTAGTCTCTGAGTCAACTACTTCACTCTCCATCTTAATGAAGAATTCTATCATATTATGATCACTCTGACCCAAGGGGCCTCGTACAACAAGATTGCTAATTAATCCTTTCTCATTGCATAATACCCAGTCTAAGATGGCCTGATCCCTAGTTGGTTCCTCGACATATTGGTCCAGGAAGCCATCCCGTATACACTCCAGGAATTCCTCCTCCACAGTATTGTTACTAATTTGGTTAGCCCAATCTATATGTAGAGTAAAGTCACCCATGATGACTGCTGTGCCCTTATTGCACGCTTCTCTAATTTCCCTTTTAATGCCATCCCCAACCTCTGCATTACTGTTTGGGGGTCTATACACCACTCCCACTAACGTTTTCTGCCCTTTCGTATTTCTCAGTTCTACCCATACAGATTCCACATCATCAGAGCTAATATCTTTCCTTACAATTGTGTTCATCCCCTCTTTAACCAGCAATGCTACCCCACCTCCTTTTCCTTTTTGCCTATCTTTCCTGAATATTGAATACTCCTGGATGTTGAGGCCCAGCCTTGGTCCCCCTGTAGCCATGTTTCCATAATTCCAATCATATCATATTCATTTACCTCTATTTGCGATGCTAATTCATCCACCTTATTACGAATGCTCATTGCATTAAGACACAAAGCCTTCAGGCTTGTTTTTTTTAATGTTCTGAGACCTTTTAGAATTATTATTTACTGTGGCCATGTTTGTTTTAATCCCTTGATTTCTCTGATTGCCACCTTTGTTTTTCTCCTTCCTGTCTTTTGCTTCTATCCTTGTTTCCCTTTCCTTTGTCTCCCTGCTCAGGTTCCCAACCCCCTGCCATTTTAGTTTAAACCCACCCCCACAGCACTAGCAAACACTCCCCCTAGGGCATCGGTCCTGGTCCTGCCCCGGTGCAGACCGTCCAGTTTGTACTGTTCCCACCTCCCCCAGAACAGGTTCCAATGTCCTAGGAATTTGAATCCCTCCCCCTTGCACCATTCCTCTAGCCACGTATTCATTTGAAGTATCCTTCTATTTCTACTCTGACTAGCACATGGCACTGGTAGCAATCCTGAGATTACTACCTTTGAGGTCCTATTTTTTAATTTACCTCCTAACTCCCTATATTCAGCTTTTAGGACCTCATCCCGTTCTTTACCTATATCGTTGGTGCCTATATGCACCACGACAACTGGCTGTTCACCCTCCCTTTCCAACATTTTCTGCAGCTTCTCCGAGGCATCCTTGACCCTTGCACCAGGGAGGCAACATACCATCCTGGAGTCTCGTTTGCTGCCACAGAAACGCCTATCTATTCCCCTTACAATAGAATCCCCTATCACTATAGCTCTACCCCTCTTTTTCCTCCCGTCCTGTGCAGCAGAACCACCTCTGGTGCCAGGAGGTTGGCTGCTGCCGCCTTCCCCTGTTAAGCCATCCCCCCAACAGTATCCAAAACGGCATAACTGCTCGAGAGGGGGATGACCCCAGGGGATTCCTGCTCTACCTGCCTGCGCCTAGTATTCTGCCTGATGGTCACCCATTCCCTTTCTGCCTGTGCAACCTTTACCTGCGGTGTGATCACCTCCCTAAACATGCTATCCATGACTTCCTCAGCCTCGCTAATGCTCCAATATCTATCCATCTGCTGCTCCAGTGCCGCAATACGGTCTGTCAGTAGCTTCAGCTGGACACACTTCCCGCACACATGGTCGTCAGGGACACAGGAAGTGTCCCTGATTTCCCACATAGCGCAGGAGGAGCAAACTACAGGGCTGAGCTGTCCTGACATGACTTACCCTTTACTTCCTTTAAATTAAGTTAAATTTTTGGTTACCAGCAGCCCCCGCTACACCTCAGAACTTAGAAACTATAAACCACAGAGTTTAAGTTTGGAAAAAAAAGGAGAAAGAGAGAAATACTCACCAACCAATCACTTACCTGCTTTCTGGTGACGTCACACTTTGATTACTTTTTAACCTCTCTCCCCCGTTGCTGAATTGGTATGCCTCGCTGCTGCCGCCGCTTTTGTACTCACCTCGCTGCTTGCTCCTCACGCCACACCCAGGTCCGCCGCTGTGGTCGGGCCTCGCTGCTGCCGCCGCTTTTGTACTTGCCTTGCTGCTCGCTCCTCATGCCACACCCAGGTCCACTGCTGTGGTCTGGCCTTGCTGCTGCCACCGCTTTAGTACTCGCCTCGCTGCTCGCTCCTCATGCCACACCCAGGTCCGCCGCTGTGGTCGGGCCTCGCTGCTGCCGCCGCTTTAGTACTCACCTCGCTGCTCGCTCCTCATGCCACACCCAGGTCCGCCGCTGTGGTCGGGCCTCGCTGCTGCCGCCGCTTTTGTTCTCACCTCGCTGCTCGCTCCTCACACCACACCCAGGTCCGCCGCTGTGGTCGGGCCTCGCTGCTGCCGCCGCTTTTGTTCTCACCTCGCTGCTCGCTCCTCACACCACACCCAGGTCCGCCGCTGTGGTCGGGCCTCGCTGCTGCCACCGCTTTTGTTCTCACCTCGCTGCTCGCTCCTCACACCACACCCAGGTCCGCCGCTGTGGTCGGGCCTCGCTGCTGCCGCCGCTTTTGTTCTCACCTCGCTGCTCGCTCCTCACGCCACACCCAGGTCCGCCGCTGTGGTCGGGCCTCACTGCTGCCGCCGCTTTTGTACTCACCTCGCTGCTCGCTCCTCACACCACACCCAGGTCCGCCGCTGTGGTCGGGCCTCGCTGCTGCCGCCGCTTTAGTACTCACCTCGCTGCTTGCTCCTCACGCCACACCCAGGTCCGCCGCTGTGGTTGGGCCTCGCTGCTGCCGCCGCTTTTGTACTTGCCTCGCTGCTCGCTCCTCACGCCACACCCAGGTCCGCCGCTGTGGTCGGGCCTCGCTGCTGCCGCCGCTTTTGTACTCACCTCGCTGCTTGCTCCTCACGCCACACCCAGGTCCGCCGCTGTGGTCGGGCCTCGCTGCTGCCGCCGCTTTTGTACTCGCCTCGCTGCTTGCTCCTCACGCCACACCCAGGTCCGTCGCTGTGGTCGGGCCTCGCTGCTGCTGCCACTTTAGTACTCACCTCGCTGCTTGCTCCTCACGCCACACCCAGGTCCGCCACTGTGGTCGGGCCTCGCTGCTGCCGCCGCTTTTGTACTCACCTCACTGCTTGCTCCTCACACCACACCCAGGTCCGCCGCTGTGGTCGGGCCTCGCTGCTGCCGGCGCTTTTGTACTCGCCTCGCTGCTTGCTCCTCACACCACACCCAGGTCCGCCACTGCAGGTTTAGTAAGCAAGTGCTGATTAGATGCAATTTTCGTGGAGCATTATATGTGGGCTCCTTGCACCCATTTCCACTGAAGGAGTGGAGTGCACTGGCTGGCACACAGCAGCACATTGCAGGATGGCTCAGGGTTGGAGAGAGGGTGCACAGGTTCTCGGATACGGCACTGGAGGTCCTGGTGGAGGAGGAGGAATGTCTCGTACCCGCAGAGGGGGAAGGACGCCACTTCGCCCTCCTGTCCCTCTCTCCTGCAGAAGCTGGTGCTGGTCTCATATCCTCCTCTTATTCCTTGTCCAGATCAAGGGGGACCCCTAGCAAGATGCCCATAACCAAGCACTCCCTTTATCCTGGTTACTTCTTTAAGTTGTCCAATAAGGTGGAGTAGCACAGCACTTACTCCTTTAGGTGAAATCCTCAGAGAATTTCCAGAATAAATACTGCTAGAGTGTTGGTGAAGTTTTGACAAAGTGTCCCAGAAAGTCTCCGGATGTGTTTCAGAGGTCCTCTTCACAGCTCCAGCAGCAACTGAACATGAACTGGTGGGCATCCCTTTAAGTAGCACTTGAAATCCACATCAGCGCCTTGTTTGCTTCCAAACAGCTGGTTGTTGTTAAGAGAGGGTGTCAGGAGTAGCACTCGCCCCAAAATGTCATGCGGTCACCTTAATGAGTTCTAGCAGGCATTTCAAGTGCCAATCAGCCCCTTAACGAGCCTTCGGGTGGCTGTCCCTAGCACAAGCTTCAACTCCTTTACCAAGGTGGCGAGGAGTGGGCCTTTGGCGTAGCGGTAGCATCCCCGCCGCTGGGCCAGAAGGCGTAGGGTTTCGAACCCCGCTCCAGACAGTCCCAGCAAGTGGAGTCGGAGCTCCGGCTCTAAATTCTGGGTTGACATCCAGTGGGATACTTGCGTCCGTGGGTGTGGGTGGCCCCCCCCCTCGTATGGGTTGTGGGAGCCCGTAAAACCCTCCCGCCATAGGACTAACCACCCTAATGGCTGGTACGAAGATGGTTACGGTCACGGAAGGAGCGTTAATCGCGGCCAGTAATCCTTCCACCACTTCATACAGTTCCCCAAAGGGAACAGTGTGAAGACACGTACGACGACGACCAAGGTGGCATTCAGGCAGCAGCCCATTTGGTGTGGTCACTTGGACAAATGTGTCACATAAAGATGGATTGGAACTATTACAAAACTTGTAAAAAAAAATGTACCAATACTTTGTCTTTTACATCAAAATATTCTTTGTTGCAACAATCGTGAGAGACTCACATTTTGTATCACCATGTTTGTTTTCATTCACACATGCAGGAAGCCAACAGGACCTTTAAATCACAATGACAAAGACAAAGTATGCTGAAAGTCTTTGTGAACCCTTTGCAAATAACTGATAGAAGAGCCATCTATCGCTAATACTCGAGCACTGCTTTTGCAGTTCGCGTGCTTGGTCAGATTTCCACACGAGTAAGTAAACAACTCTGATTAGTTCTAGTCATCAAGGTCAATGCAAATTATTGTTGGTGAAAACAGATGTTTATCAAACTGCAGTCTCCTGTCACCTCAGGTTATTAAAATAAAGTACGAGTGGCTTGCTGATTCCAGGAAATCATAAATTGCATTGCTAATGTCACACATAAACACTTCATGCTTATTTGCTACCACATTAGTGTCTCAATGCTTTATTGAAGGTGAAAGGCAATGTTTAGAATTTACAACCTAAAATTGTTCTACTAGAGGAGAAAGTATCAACAACTAATAGTGTGAGGAGGTTTTATGAAGTCTGCATGAATGAACAAGTATCACATGGAAATCTAACCAAAAGGTCATCTAAATGTGCATGTAAAGGCAACAGAAATGTGGAATCCCTGAAAGCTTTTTATAATTACACTATCAAACATTCACATAGATATTTTATATGAAACAAAATTTGATATAGAAGTAGTAAACAATGAGCCTCAACCAACTCATCCAACTCAACCAACTCATAAAAAGGCAGACCACCGCACAAATCTGTCCTTATAATTCATTCCTAGGATAAATTATAGCAAGAACATTAATAAAAAGATTGAAAACAAAACCTGCAAATAGCGGTCTTGTTGAATGCTTCTGTTTTAGAAAGAGTGCAATGTAACAGCAACTTGGGTGGGTGAGCTAACATTACAAATTGCTCAAACCTTCATAAAATATGGTTTGGGTACTTAAAAAGGGAAACATAGTGGTAGAAATTGGTATACATTGTGCTGTGGCGTACCGATCACAGAAAGGACACAATCCGCTTTCCGGTCCGTAGACTATAAATCAGGCGTCATGCCTTTAAGAAGGATCACACCTTTAAGAAACTCAATCTGCAACATAGTTAAGCCCAGAGCGGGGGAGGGGCAGTCGAAGCTGTGCACTGATGAAAGGCAGTCGTACTTTGTGTAGTCTCTGACTCCATTTTGTGTTCAGTATGCAGCCTCAACAATTAAACTTTTCTGTTGAACCTCTCCAAGTTCAGTATTTTTTGCTAGGAGTACGTAGACTCCTACATTGGTGACCCCGATGCTCAGGACAACTCCTAAGCGTAACCATGGCTGACACAAACGCAGTTTCTGTGAAGCTGCCGGAGTTCTGGGAGAACCTGGCCACCGCCTGGTTCCTTCAAGCCGAATCGCAATTCTGACTCCGCGGCATCACCGCCGATGCAATGATGTACGATGACCTCCTCACCTCCCTGGGCAGCTCCACAATCACGAAAGTCTGGACAACACTACAAAACCCTCCGGAGGAAGGCAAGTACGCACATCTCAAGGCCGCGCTCCTTAAAAAATTCACAGCCTCCCAATTCTTGCGCAACTGCCACCTCCTCGACCTCCCGGGCCTCGGTGACTCCACGCCGTCAGACTTGCTCTCACACATGCTTGCTCTGACTGACGAGAAACCGCCCGGCTCCCTCTTCCGCACGCTCTTTATCCGCCAACTACCTCCCAGCATCCGCCCGGCGATTGTGGCATCCAGCCTCATGGACCTCGAGGCCCTGGCCGACGAAGCCGATAAGCTCCTGTCCGCCAGCTCCAACCACGCCATCACCCCCGACCTGGCCTCCGCAGCATCGGCGCGCGCTCCACCCTCTATCGCGCGGCCACACAGCTCGGCCACGAGGCCCCCCAGGCCCCCACGTCCCCCAAGCCCTCTGACCCAGGGCTACTGCTACTTCCATACCCGGTTCGGCGCACGGGCACGCCGCTGCAGCCATCCCTGCACGTTTCCTACCGCCCCCACACCGGCCTACACGGTGGCCGTGGAGCAAGCAGGCGCACTGCTGTACGTTACGGACAGCGCCTCCGGACACCGTTTCCTATGCGACATGGGCGCGCAGCGCAGCATCATCCCCGCGTCCGCCCTCGAGATCCAGCGAGGCGGCCGCGGCCCTGCGCTGGCTGCCGCCAACGGCACCGACATCCGGATGTACGGCACCCGCACCGTCACCATCGACCTCGCAGGCCACCGCTACCACTGGAAGTTTATCACCGCCAAGGTGCTCTCCCCGCTCCTCGGTGCGGATTTCCTGTGCGCCCACGGCCTGTTGGTCGACAAGCCTCGGCGCCGCCTCGTGGACATGAACACCATGTCACCTATCCCGGGCGCCATGGCACCCCCCCAACCCGCCAAAATGGCATGGCAGTGCCGCGCCCGCTCAACGGACGTCTACTCAGCACTCCTGGCTGAGTTCCCAGCCCTCACCAACCCGACCTTCTCCGCGAAGGTTGCTAAGCACTGGGTAGAACACTTCATCCCCACCACAGGCCCACCGGTGTATGCCCACACCCGCAGGCTGGACCCGGCCAAGCTGGAGATCGCGCGGGCCGAGTTCACCACAATGGAACAGCTCGGCATCATCCGCCACTCCAACAGCCCCTGGGCCTCCCCACTCCACATCGTCACCAAACCCGACGGGGATGGCACCCCTGCGGGGACTACCGGTGCCTAAACGACGCCACCACGCCGGATCGGTACCCAATACCGCACATTCAAGACTTCTCGGCTAGACTGGCCAGCCGCTCAGTCTTCTCCAAAGCCGACCTGGTGCGCAGTTACCATCAGGTGCCAGTCCACCCCACGGACGTTCCCAAGACGACCATAATCACCCCTTTTGGGCTATTCGAGTTCCTCCGAATGCCCTTCGGCCTCAAAAATGCGGCCCAGGCCTTCCAGCGGCTCATGGACTCGGTCCTCCGGGACCTGAAGTTCCTCTTTGTCTACCTGGATGACATCCAGGTAGCTAGTTCCTCCAAGCAGGAACACATCGAGCACCTCCGCACCCTGTTCCAGTGGCTCGGTGAGCACGGGCTCATCATCAGCCCAGCCAAGTGCCAATTCGGCCTCAGCAGGATCGAATTCCTCGGCCACCACATCACGCAGGACGGAGCCATTCCCCTGCCCGCCAAAGTGCAAGCCGTCCAGCAGTTCCCCCGGCCTACCACCATCAAAGGCCTCCAGGAGTTCTTGGGGATGATCAACTTTTACAACCGCTTCATTCCCGGAGCGGCCTCCCTCATGCGGCCCCTATACAAAGCCCTCCGGGGTAAGAAAGACAGAATGGCGATCGAGTGGTCGGCGGACATGTTGACCGCTTTCGACTCGACCAAAAAGGTGCTCGCCGACGCCACCATGCTCGCTCACCCACAGCCCAACGCCAGGGTGGTCCTCACCATGGACACCTCCGACCACGCGGTCGGCGCCATGTACGAACAGTGGGTCGACGGGGCCTGGCAACCGCTGGCCTTTTTCAGCCGCCAACTGCGCCCCCCGGAGGCCAAATACAGCGCCTTTGACCGCAAACTCCTCGCACTGTACCTGGCAGTCCGCCATTTTAGATTTCTTCTGGAGGGCCGCCCCTTCACCGCGTTTGTCGACCACAAACCCCTGACATTCGCGATGGCGAAATCTGCGGACCCGTGGTCAGCCAGGCAACAACGCCAGCTCGCCGCGGTGTCCGAATTCACCACGGACATCCGGCACGTCTCTGGTCGAGACAACGTGGTGGCCGACTGCATATCCCGCCCCGCCATCCACGGCGCCCACCTGGCAGTGGACTATGCTCAACTGGCAGCGGAGCAATGCACCGACCCCAATCTGCTCTCCGCGCCCACAACCCTCCCAGGGCTGCGACTGACCGACGTCGCCTGCGGCCCGTCCGCCATCACAGTCAAATGCGACACCTCCTTGGTGCAACCCCGCCCCGTAGTCCCGGCGTCCTGGCGAAAACGGGTGTTCGACATTGTCCACAGCCTCTCATACCCCGGCACCCATGCGTCCATTAGACTGGTGGCCAACCGATTTGTCTGGCGCGGCCTGCGCAAAGATGTGCACGTCTGGTCCAGGTCCTGCATAGCTTGCCAGCGTGCCAAAATCCACGAGCACGTCAAAGCCCCACTCGAGGAGTTCACCGTGCCAGAAAGAAGGTTTGACCACGTCCACATCGACCTCGTCGGCCCCCTGCCGCCATCACAAGGTCACACGCACCTGCTGACAATCGTGGACCATACCACCCGCTGGCCCAAGGCCATTCCACTGACGTCCACCACCACCGCCAACATCGCGAGGGCGTTCATCGGTACCTGGGTCGCTCGGTTCGGCGTCCACTGCGACATGACGTCGGATAGAGGCCCGCAGTTCACCTCTGATCTGTGGGCCGCCATCGCCCGAAACCTCGGGGTGGCCGTTCACCACACCACGGCTTACCACCCCAAGCCAACGGACTGTGCGAGCGATTCCACAGGTCCATGAAGGCGTCCCTCCGCGCCAGCCTCGAGGACGAGGCTTGGATCGACCGCCTCCCGTGGGTGCTACTCGGCCTACGCTCCGCGGCCAAGGAAGACCTGCAAGCCTCGGCGGTGGAACTCATGTACGGCCAGCCGCTGCGCGTACCCGGAGTGTTCCTGCCCACCGCCACGACCCCCTGGTCGGCTGACCAGCAACGCCGCGCTTTCGCCAACCGAGCACAACAGTTCGCTCCGGTACCCACCGGCCAGCACGGCGAACCAGCAACCCGCGTACCACCTAGCCTGCACATGGCCAAATTTGTTTTCGTGCACCATGACGCCCACCGAGGACCTCTACGGCCCCCATACAATGGACCCTACAAGGTACTCCAGACGGGGAACAAGTTCTTCCTCCTCGAAGTGGGCGGCAGAACTGACAAGGTGTCAGTCGACCGGCTCAAGCTGGCGCACCTAGAGCCCGGCAAACCCGTTCAAGTGGGCCAACCCCCACCGCGGGGCAGACCGCCTAAGAGCTCGACGCGTCCGACCGCCCCGCTCCCGACACCAACCGCCAAGAGCCGTTCCGGCCGTGCCATCAAGCCGCCACGCCGGTTCATACACTCCCTACTAGCGGATTCTGGGGGGAGCTGTGTGGCGTACCGATCACAGAAAGGACACAATCCGCTTTCCGGTCTGTAGACTATAAACCAGGCGTCATGCCTTTAAGAAGGATCACACCTTTAAGAAACTCAATCTGCAACATAGTTAAGCCCAGAGCAGGGGAGGGGCAGTCGAAGCTGTGCACTGATGAAAGGCAGTCGTACTTTGTGTAGTCTCTGACTCCATTTTGTGTTCAGCATGCAGCCTCAACAATTAAACCTTTTCTGTTGAACCTCTCCGAGTTCAGTATTTTTTGCTAGGAGTACGTAGACTCCTACAGTGCTGTGTTTTTTTGGGCGTAAAATGGTTGCAAAGCCTACCAATTTAGAAGTGGGATGGCTTGCGCCCAATTTGCACGGGCGTTGGTCTCACTGCTAAATTCATGGGGCAATACATAGGATTACATGGGATATACAGCACAGAAACAAGCCGTTCGGTCCAACCAGTCCATGCCGGTGTTTATGCTCCATTCGAGCCTCCTCCCATCTTTCCTCATCTAAATCTATCAGCATAACCCTCTATTCCCATCTCCCTCATATGTTTGTCCAGCCTCCCCTTAAATGCAGTAGTTTTAGTGTCCCGGGCGAACACCTAAAACAGGTGTTGGGCCTCTCACATGTAAATGAGGTGCCTAACAACTGCTTAAGGACCCCTTTGTAAAATTTGTTGCCGATAAGCTGAGCAGGTATCGAGCCTGACCTGCTCATGATTCTTCAGCGGCCCCCACGGCCACCAACTATAGGTGAGTTGAATTATTTTTTTGTGAAAACAGCATAATTATGCTAATACCATGTCTGGCAGGATTGTGGGAGGGCACAGGTATCCCTTGTTCTAAAATGTGGCTACTGAAATCATCCTGGAGCAGCACGGTGGCATAGTGGTTAGCACTGTTGCCTCACAGCGCCAGGGACCCGGGTTCGAATCCGGCCTCGGGTGACTGTCTGTGTGGAGTTTGCACATTCTCCCCGTGTTTGCGTGGGTTTTCTCCGGGTGCTCCGGTTTCCTCCCACAGTCCAAAGATGTGCGGGTTAGGTTGATTGGCTATGATAAAAAATTGACCCTTAGTGTTAGGGGGATTAAATACGTGGGGTTACGGGGATAGGGTGGGATATGTGTTGGTGTAGGGGTTACGGGGATCGGGTGGGATATGTGTCGGTGCAGGCTCGATGGGCCGAAATGGCCTCTATCTGTACTGTGAGGTTTCTGTGATTCTGTGATTCAGGTAGGGCAAAGGAGGGGCTTATCCTCTTCAGCACACAACCATGTAGGCCCCCAAAGGAGCTACTCAAGGATGGAAATGGGAGGACATGGCCACTTCTGACAATGCCACCTCTACCACTCTGCACATATGGCAGCAGTGCCAGAGGAAATTTAATGATTATACCTGGCCTGCTAAGGTATGTGAACCCACCATAATCACCATTAAAGTAGTATACTAAGAATGTCTGGCAGTTACAACCACCTGTCAATCACAGTGTCTTCATGTACTTTAAGACTTTACCATTAGTGCCCACGAGGCAAAAGGGTGATTTTTCTATCCCCACCTTTCAACTGGAAGTGTACTTTCATTCACATCTGAAGAAGAAGATCGTCCATAACAACAGAAAGAGTAGTGATTTGTCCTCACCCCTCTCATTAACTGGTGGATAATTCGTGCACCAGAACAAATGCAAAAAATGGGCGGAGATTTTCGGTGGTTATGCTGATAGAGTTAGTTGAGGAAAGACGGTAGGAGAATCGAGTGGAACATAAACGCCGGCATGGATTGGTTGGGCCAAATGGTCTGTTTCTGTGCTGTGTAATCCTATGTAATCTGATGTGATGGATCTCCAGTCAATTTTCTGGTCAGGAATGGTAGCTACTGGACTAGTAATACAGAGGCCTGGACTAATGATGGGGAGACATGAGTTCAGAACCCCACCACAGCAGCTGGGGAATTTAAATTCAGTTAATTAAATAAATCTGGAATAAAAAGCTAGTATCAGTGGTGGCCATGAAACTACCGGATTGTTGTAAAAACCCATCTGGTTCACCAGTGAAGGAAATCTGCCGTCCTTACCTAGTCTGGCCTATATGTGACTCCAGACCCACAGCAATGTGGTTGACTCTTAACTGGCCTCTGAGTTGTACCAAGCTGCTACAAAGAAGTATCACTACACAGACTGCAGTGGTTGAAGAAGGCAGCTCACCACCACCTTCTCAAGGGCAAGTAGGGATGGGCAATAAATGCTGGCCTTGCCAGCGATGCCCACATCCCATGAATGAATTTTTTTTAAATGGCCACTTTGTACCCAAATATTATGCAATTTTGATTGAAAAACATACCATGCATCACATTCTCATGTAATCAAATACTCAATTGCACTCCCAAGATGAATATTCCAGGATAAAATTGTATAAAGCTACTGAGAGCATCTTAAAACCACCAATTTTCTTACTGAAACTTTATCCAAGAAATCTTCCCCTTATTATTGTAATGCAACAATGATGTAAAGCTAGGTACATTTTAGTTATTGAAAAACATTAGGATGAAATGTTCAATCTATTGACCCTTCACATTCTATGCACAGTGAACGAATGGTGCCAGCCGTTTGTTAGGCTTGCACTTGCCCATAGACTTTCTCTGGACTTTTGCATGGCAGGTTGCTGTAAGCCAACTATCCAAAAAGTGCAGGGCAAGCAACTGTGCATCTCCTTAACCAATCAGACTGAAGAAGCATTACTGAGGGATGCAGAGTCTGAACTTTTATGTCAGAGTTTTTATAACAGAGTTAGAATATTTATAACAGAGTTAGAATATTTATGTCAATGTCAAATCAGGTACAGAAAGCGAAATAAAGAGAGGGAAAGGAAGATTGGATTAAGAGAGAGACTAAAGAGACAGAAAGAGAAAGTAAAAAATAGATATTTGCTGTTCTTTAAAAAAAAAATCTCCAACAATAATGAAAAGCTAATGGATTGCGACTTCACATTTGTAAAAGTTAATGTACAGTGCCAGAGAGGTTATTTAGCAGTAATTAAGACTTACCACGCCATTAAAAGGGCACTTACACTGGAATGGACAAATCCTAACATTTTTTGGTGAGTTTAGTCCATATCTTTGCAGTAGTACACCAATTTCATGCCATTCAATATATTTGAATAGTGAGTCAGATGGCGAGATACTGATTTCGTGCAGCTTTTGGAGGAGCATAGCATCTCGGGCAGCAACTTCTGGATTTCTGCGTTTAACTGCGCATGTGCAGCCACTAGAAGTTGCTTTTCGATTTCCAGATAAATAACTGTGAGCGCAGTTAGTCTCACCGGTATGTTTACAGCAAAATCCAGCTCATTGTGTGTGATTTTTCACTCCTGGTTTGCCTTGTGCGCACAAGGCACAACATGTTATGCAAAAAGGGGGACAGGTCAGCTCCTTTATTTGCCCACGATCGATTTTCAACTCTCAGTTGTGAGAAAACTGTCTGGGCAGATAAAAGCTGAGTGAACTGTGTGCACTGGGGTTTTACATAATGAAACGCTTTAATCTGGCAGAAAAATCCTGTCCCTGTTAGAACAAGTATTCAGCAAAAAAAAAGTGGGGCCAGCAGTTCCTATGTTATTGTGCTTTTGGGACTAAAACACAGTGCTGATGTTATTAAGTTGTACACATGTTTTGAGATGAAAATTCATGCAAAATTGAAAGCTGCTTCAGTGTCAAATATGGTTACGGCAACAGTTCATCTGAAAGGGTGCGGATATGTTTTTGGAACTTTGTGTAATGAGCAGTGCACCAGCTGGATGGATCATGTATGGCAATATGCCACTAACTTAAGAAGTGGGTCTGTTTTTGTCAGTGCTTCACGAGAACGAAGAAGGATCAAGAGTTGCAGTGTCTGCTTTTTCCTTGGTGTGCGTGTCTGCTGGCTAAGTAAAAGTGGCTGTGCTTTTTTGCTATCATCAGAAACTTTTGCCCAAGCAAAGTTTGGAAAGAAGTAGGAGTGACCATTTAACTCCCGCTCCTGTTTCCCTGAAAGTTATTTCATGAGTTCCAATTATATCCTGAAATCAACCAAAACTCAAGTTGAAAACAACCCTCATCCCACATGGAAAAGATAGCAACTTCAGGTCAAGAGAAAGCAATATGAGTTAACCCTTTCTTCCTCAGCAGAAATTTAAATGAGGCAAAAATGAAACCAGTGTTTGTTAACACTTACAGTGGTTCATTAATAGTTTTTCAAGACAGATAAGATCATCAGGGATAAAACATGTGCAAAGGACTTTTGGAAAAAAATTGAGAGGCCTTGTGACCATTTGAGACAAACGGGCTTTGAAAGAGAGGAGGCCTGATGCACAGAGTTAAAAAAGAACAAATCAGAGTCCTCAAAGGGGACTACAGAGAAAGGAAAACAGATGCAAAGAAACAGGGAATATTTAGAATTGTAACTCTCCTTCTCTGTGAAGACTCGCATAGAATGACATAAGCAGGAAACAGACATTTGTTAACAGTTAACTCTGTGAATGCTGATTTGCATGATGACAATGTTACCTGCTTACTGAAAGAATAGGGTATTCAACCTTTCACAATACTGCATATGATTACTATCTTGTGAACCTTGATTTTGGAAATTATGTTGACCCCAAAATTATCATGCTCCTCACTTTGTTCACTATATTTAAATCACAATAATTTATTTCTCGGTTGCAAAAATAGCAATGCTAGTTTTATTATTTTATTCTTGTTTCACCGTCAAGCAACTTCAGCTCTGTATACATTTCCATTTCTTTCAAAACATTATATTCAACCTTTTATCACATACCAAAAATATAAATCTGCCATTGCCAAAAACTATAACTCCACTATCTTAATCAACCTTGATATTTTGAGCCAGCTACCCTCAAACCCTCCTCATAGTATTAACTTTGTGACCATTATTACTTTGAATTTACTGTAGACTGTGGTACGTTGTAACTGGTGCCAATTTTGCATTATAGTAATTGCCACAAAATGCATTCTTCTTATTTATAAATAAGCTTCATTGAAGCGCATAGTTTAAAGCATAAATTGAGGGAATTAAACAGAGACAGATCTGGCTAAAACAATCTATGGCATGCTAATGATCTGAAGTCCCACGTAGTCCTAATTGAAGCAGGGTTTAATACTGTCACTCAACAGCCCAACCATGTCTGTGAGCTTAAAAATGTCTGTCAGTGGAGTTTTTGTTTAAGTTGCTGCATCACATGCAAAATAGAAGAAGAAAAAGAGAAATTCCTGTAGACAGGATGCTCCAGCCAAAACAAATTGCTTGGCTTTGACTAAGCATCAGGGCTTGCATTGGTTTTAACTAACCAGCGGTGCCCTCCTTGACATCTGCCACATGTATATTAAATGGCCATTCTTGATGGTGATGACTCTACCGGTAGTAATAAAAGCTGACCAAAGCTATTGGGCTCCTAACAGGGAGGGAATTTTGTGATACTGCACAATATGAAATGTTTAAAGGAATACTCCACTTTTAATGAAAGGAAGATTCACCTCCCCAGCTTGGCACCGAATAACATTTATATGAGATTACTGGATTCCTCGTGGTGCCTTAAACTTGATTGGGAATAACAGCACCTAGGCACAAATCATCAGTTTATATAAACTGCAAAAAATTGCACTCAGCAATGTTTCAGCTACAATTTCAGAAGTGCTTTAACATTGGGTAATAGTAAGTTCATAGAAGTTCTCATGAAAAAGGTTTTGCCACCATATGAACCCCTTTACAGAAACAGAACTTATGCTGTTGTCAAGTTAGAAGTCTGTACCTCCTTCACATCCAACAAGTAATGTGGACAAGATTAATTTGGGTAAGTTGCCTGTAAACATTATAATTTGTATTCACATGAGATGGACTGGCTTGTAATGGGTCGTGTTCTTTAAATATACTTGATATAAGTTGATTTTGATATTTACATTGCAATGAGAAATGTGCACACTATTTCATTAAAATGTTTTGAGATTAATCTGATTAGCTTTATTTATTATATCTATACTCTATGATATACATATATTTCTCATTGAATATTCAGTTAGATTTATGATCTTTGTGTGTTACCAGTGACGGCACCAACAGACATCCAATTCCACACACGAAATATGAACTGACGTTAGCAGTACATCTGCTTTGGACACACAAACTTTCTGTGCTCCTGGTGGAGAGTACACTGGTTTCTGTTGCAGCTTTAAATGTTGTATATCTGACATTTGACACTACCATAGGCATTACACTGACCAGAGAGCCCTTATCCCAACCCAAGAGTTCCAAATCAAACATTATAGAATTTTGAGAGCAGTGTGGTTCACATGAACTTGGCTGAGTTCAGTCTGGAAAATATCCCAAATGCCCGTAAGCGATCCTTAATGTCACCAAGTCCCAAAGAGATGATTGTATTTTACAACAGCAACTTTCATTTATATTATGTCTTTAACACATCAAAAAATTCCAAGGCACTTCACAGAGGTGTAAGGAATAAAATGGCGCCAAACCAAAGGGGTGAAGAGGTGGGTTTTAAGAAGGGTCTTGAAAAAGAAGAAGGTGATGAGGTTTACAGCAGAACAGAGGGGATGAAATTTGTTTTGGGCATTAAGACAGAACGGGCAATAGCGAATCGGTCTGTTTACACTCCACCTGAATTTCTTTTCATTCCAATGGAAAAGAAAATCCAGGCAGAGGGTGAAACAGGCCGATGATTCACTATCTCCCGTTTTGGACTACCACTCAAGGAATTTCACCTCCAGAGTGTTAATTTAGGTGGGGGGGGGGGGGAGAGAGGGGAGTGGTACCGCTTGAGGAGGTAACAGAGCCAGGGAGGGGTTAAGGTCATGGAGAGATTGAAACACAAGAATTAAAATTCAAAATGTGCGTTGGGGGACTGGGAGCCAAAGTAGGTCAAAGAGAATGAGATGAATGGCGATTGGGAGTAGATACGGGCAGCAGAGTTTTGGATGATCTGAAGTTTATCAAGGGTGGAGGATGGGAAGCATTGAAATAGTCGAGTCTAGAGGTGACAAAGGCCATGAATGACTATCTTAGAAACAGATAGTCTGATGTAGGGGCGGAGATGGAGGTAGATGTTATTGAGCTGGAAATAGACAGTCTTTGTGCTGGAACCCCAATATCTCATGCCAGATAAATTAATTTATGTAAATAACTGCAAAATAAGCTCTATGGCATTTGCAGCAATGTGCAGAGTGTAATGAATTCCTTCCAAAGAGGACTCAAATACTCAATACAACTATATTGAATTGCTTTGCATGTCTGTCTACAATATACCTGTATGCAGGACAAAATATAAGGACAAATTCAGTGATGCTCTGCTCCCAGCATCGATTCTTGCTTGATTGAATCACAGACCAGAGAAGCAGGTGTGGTGCTCAGTTCAGTGCTTAAGGTTTGTCTTGCTATATTACTTATCTCAGTTACTGAAAACATGCCCTGGTTTGTTCGCTAAATTTACCGCCAATGGTAAATTACAATACAGAAATGGAGGATGCTATTTCTATGGGTCTGTGGTAAATCTGCAGCTTGTTCTTGCCTGAGCACTTCTATGCAGGATAATTTTGCCCATACTTCTTAATTTTCTTTTTCTCATTCATTCTTTTCTGATCTGTACAAATGGTGACTCCAGTATAGCTACCTAGTGGATAAAGTATTGCTTAATTTTATGTAAGTTAATACGTTTTCCACTTGGGGTTGTAAATTATATGACTGTAAAATATACATAAATACTACTGTTGTACCATATTCAAACAGAAATTACACCAATTCAATTTAAAAAAAAATAGATTTCTCATTACTGCAAAAAAAGTGGAAAAATACTTTATCCTATAAAGCAGAATTGACATAATTGCAGAATTACTGAACAAAAGTATTAATTTCTCCCGCTATTGAAACTGACCAACATTGAACTGCTCCAGCAACTTTAAGATTTTTTTGGATGGTTGACGGCCTACAATGTATCCT
The DNA here is from genome assembly GCF_052327205.1 of Somniosus microcephalus. Classification (NCBI taxonomy): domain Eukaryota; kingdom Metazoa; phylum Chordata; class Chondrichthyes; order Squaliformes; family Somniosidae; genus Somniosus; species Somniosus microcephalus. Next base: position 57,953,964 of record NC_140992.1, read on the forward strand.
GAAACAAAAGCTTGTGACCTCGGACACTTATTTAACAAGGCCTGTTTGCTCATGAACAATGGATGGATCAATCTTCTTGTACAAACTAATAGTTAACAATCAAATAAATCATCAGAACAGGAAGCAGAGAACTGATGGATAACATATTTAAACCTTCAGCAGACTTTCTCAATGGTTTTGGTCACTAAAAAACAAAAATAACATTTATTGAGTGCTTCATCTATTTTGAATGGATTTCCCCTCCCCCACCCTGTGATGTGAATCTTGGTCTATGTGTAACAGAGAACTCTCTTAACAACCAATCAAATTGATCTCCCTTGGAAACACAAGGCAAGGGTTTAATCCTATGTTTGTGATTATTATTGCTGAACAAAAGTTGACCCCTGCTGACCAAACAATCCTGTTTACTGCCAAAAAAGGGATGCGATCCCTTTTTATCAACAGTATTCCATAAGCATAGCTGCTCTTTGGGCCTAGTCTATGGCTGTGAATGAGAACAATTCAGTACTAATGAAAGAGCTCTGTTGATACTTGCCTCGGCCAATTTACATGATATTTTCCCCAGCAGTAAGAAGTTCAGGCAGTAATGTAGGCACTGCCACAGATGGATTCAAAGACTGGCATTTCAAAGAGTTATTATTCAGTGACCTGGGAGAATTTGCAGTTTAATACCCAGTTGGCCTGGCACTGAACATATTCAGCTTTGTGCAGATAATCTGTTGTGACATATTCCATACAAAGGTCTGTGAACTCGACATATTAAAGTAGCACACCTGTTAACTGAGGCCCATTCACACATTAAATCAGCCCTTTTCTTAATTATCTGGACAACATAAGTAACACGGCAGTTTAGCAGTTCAAACCCAGTCTTTGTCTAGATGTTCTTGTGATCAACACATTTTATTTGCTACCTAGATTGATTTAAGGTTCAAGTACAATTGCATCATATTCTTAACAGCAACAACATTTTCAGAGAGTTATAAAAGTGATTTTGCCAGGTTAATAATGCAAATGCTTATAATCTGGTTTTAATAGACTTTCAGACTTCACTATTGGGTGAAACTCAGCAGTTCTTGTCTGATCCAGAAGATAGAACATTACTTCATAGTGGCAGATGATCTATCAGCTGGGCTTGGAAAAACTAGCAGAAAATCTTCACATCACAGAAATATGTTATTGTCCATTTGCAGAATGGTATTGTCAATGGTCCTAACTAGTCTCATCTTTCTGAGCAAAAGAGAAAGCCTCACTACAGATGTCAGCACTGGGAAAATAGGCAAAAGATGTGCAATCTCCATATAGTGCTGTAGATCTGTGCACCAGCGCTAGTTGTTCTCCTGGCCAAGTTGTTCCAGTATAGCTATGATGCAGGCATATACTTGATAATATGGAAGGCTGCCCAAGTACACCCTATCCTCAATAAAACAAAAAAATGTAACTTAGCCAATTACTGCCCTACTAGCTTCCTTCCAATCATCAGTAAAGGGATGAAAGGAGTCATCAGCAGTTCCATCAGGTGTCATCTAGGGGGGAATTTTTCGGGGGGTTCAGTGAGCGCATTTGGTGGCGGGTCGGGAGGGAATTTTTTTTGACAGCATGTAGAGAATCCACTGTCAACCTGCCGCCATGCTAGTTTCCCAGATGTCGGGTCTGTCAGCGCTGAACAAACCCAACACCAAGCAGCGGGGGAGGCGATTTAGGTGATTAAGAGCTTGTTAGTAGCCTGTTAAAGAGAATTTTGAGCTCACCTTAACATCTCTTTACTTGACATCTGCAAATATGGTATAAAAGCTCTCATCTCACAGCTGTTCATTTTCCAAGCTCAGGAGCTGTTGCTTACTGCATTCGGAGCACAGATTGAGCTTTATGCAGGTTGCAAGTGTTTGGCGTCATATCTGTATCCAGTGTCACCTCACTGGAACAACCTCTCTCACCATTGACAGATCGCTACTGTCTTCTCAAATTCACCTGCCATCTATTACATCAGCATCAGTGCTCTTGAAACTGTCTCACCTTGGTCCTCAGAATCCCACCACAATCAGCCCCAACACCAGCAGCACCAGGCACACCAGCAGCACCAACAACAACACCAACCTTCTCTGCAATCAACTGATGCTGCACAGGACACAGGGCATCAGCCCCCAACCACATTGCTGCCCGGGAGGCCAGAAATGGCCTCACCATGGCCAGATTTACCTCACTTGGAGCTGTACACCCTGGCTGCCACATGATGCACCTGTGACGGTGCCAGTCAGTCCCTTTCCTAACCTCTAGATGGCACCTTCACTTGTTAGTTTCCTGTGTTAATTGTTCTTAGCCCTGTGTTAATTCTTAACGGCCTGTTAGCTGTTCATGGGTTTCACCTGGTTTCTTGGTATATAAGTTCTGTTGTTGCTTCACTCTTTGCTCAGTCCTCACTAGGGTGGACCAGGGAGTTAGTCTTGACAATGTCCTCTGTCTTGACTAGGTGCTCTGTGTGACTAGCCTTTTCTCTATGGCAGCTTGCCTTCACTAGCTGGCTGCCATAGTTCTCTCGAGCTATGTATCTAAGTCTGTGTTCTTGTCTCTGGATTTAATATGTATTTAAGTCTGTTGTTTTGTTAAGTTGCTTGTCTTGGTAAGGTGCTGTTTGGACAAGCGTGTTGCTATGTGGGAGCCGTTGGGATCTTGTCTTGAGCTTTGCATTGATAAGCCGATTACCCTTGGGGTAGCTTGTCTGGAGTTGTGCCTCGGCAAGCCGTTGGCCCCTTGTGGTAGCTTGTCGCAAGCTCAGTATAGACAAGTGGGCTTCCTCATGGAAGCTGTCCTGAGTTCCTATCTTGACTAGCTGTCTTGTAACTTGTCTCGAGTTCTATGTATATTGTTCTTGTCTCGAGTTCTATGTATTATCTGGTGTTTTGCTGTCTCGAGTTTTTACGTATGCTGTTGTGTTTTCTTGTATGAATCTAGTGTTGTGAATCTAGTTAAGTAATGAATAAAGTATTGTTCCTTAAGATTGTATACCTGCCTTTAGCCTGGTTTCTGCACTTGGGTCCAGAACCTACCTTGCCCGGAGGGCACGGCCCCATATCTATACGGCCCCATGGCTCCCCAACCCTGACAGCACCAGGTTGGCACCACCCCACACCAACACCATAAAGCAGCCCTACAATGCCCAAGCCATTCCTTTCACACACATCACCATTGTGGGGGCTACCGTTATGTCTCACCATTCACTGCAACTCACTAAGCCACTTCTAAATGTGCACACAAAACTGTCCAAGAACGCAAAGTGTTGAAAAGAAAGATTTCAATGTTTGACAGCACATTAACAGAAACTTCACATGAACATTGCATAAAACACCCAAGTGCCTACCCTTATGTGTTGTTAGTTGGTATGATTGAACTAGGAAGAGGGTTATTGTGAAGGGCGGCTAGTGAGATGGGGAAGTGATAATGTAGATAGAGAGGGATGGGTGCAGGTGCAAGGTAAGTTGGTGTGAGTAAGGATGTGCAGGAGCAGGGAAGGCAGAGTGATGGGGATGTGATGAGACAGATTTTTGAAAAACAGGGGTATCGATGGTTATGGGGAGCAGGCAGGAAAGTGGAATTGAGGCCAAGATCAGATCAGCCATGAATTTATTGAATGGCGGAGCAGGCTCATGGGGCCAAATGGCCTACTCCTGCTCCTATTTCTTATGTTCGTATGAGTGGCACAGCAGGATGAGGTTGCGTGTGGCTTTGCAGTAACGTTTCGTGATCTACTGAGATCATTGAAAGGTTTGCGCCACTGCAGCCTGGTCCTCCTGATGACATCCCTGCTTGTGCCCTCCTGTGCAATGTGCAACCTGGCTGCGTTGGTTTCCTGGGGAGACCTCTTCTGCTCATGGGAAGGGAAGAGAACCTCCCTGCGTGTTGTGACTCCCTCCATAAGCATATGGAGGGAGTCATGGGAGAGCTTGGGTGCAGCCGTGCACCTTTGTGCAGTGCTTCTCAGTGTTTGCAGCACCTCAATGCTGTAGAATACTGACAGCACAACTGTCAAAAACATTTTGCGCATGGTCCCTTTAAGGAAACCGGCTGATGACACGTCATTGAATGACGTCATTAGACCCACTTCTTTCAATTGGCCAGGAAATGCTCTGGGCGGGCTTAACAAGCCAAATCATTGTAAAATCATCTCACAGAGTGGGCTCGAGCCAGCAGCGAGGTCGGGAGCCACCACCGACCCCGGCCACACCGAATCCACCAAGGCAGGCGAAATCGAGGTCATAATCACTAATAACCTGCTTGCCAATGCTCAGTTCAGGTTCTGCTAGAACCACTTGGTTTCAGAACTCATCACAGCTTTAATCCAGACATCGATGCAAGAGCTGAAGGCCCGAGGAGAGATGATAGTAGCTGCCCTCAACATCAAGGCAGCAGTCAAAGGAGTATGGCACCAAGGAGCCCTAGCAAAACTGAAATGGAATCAAAGGGAAAACGCTCCTATGGCTAGAGTCATACCTGATTCAAAGGAAGATGATTGTAATTGTCAAAAGTCAGTCAGAACAGCCTCAGCACGTTAATGCAGGAGTTCCTCAGGGAAATGCCCTTGACCCATCATCTTCAGCTCCTTCATCAATGACCTTGCTGTCATCATAAAGTCAGGAGTGGGACTGTTTAGTTGTATATGTTGATAAATTTTTATAAGATTTGTCTTGGTACTGTAAAACGAATTAGTTTCTTTTCATGAGCTTTGAATTTGTTTGAAGCAGTTACTTCATTTTGTTGATATCTTATTTTTTAAGCTTATGATTCATAATGTGTTGCAATCCTTCCTCAATCACAGGATTAGCAATTTTTTGAGGATAATTGAAGCAGTTAAAAATTAAGTCAGACAGTGCATGATGAATTATATGTGGAGTCTGATCCAGTTGTCCATGGCTCCGTGTTTTGTGCAAGGTGTGCCGATTTTCATTATTCACCACGCATGTTCTGCACTTGGACAGAGATTGCCTATGTAATTACATGTAGCATGTCTCCCTGCAGGAAAGCTGCCCCATAGAGATATCTCAATGGTTTGGACCTTACTTGAATTTCCTAACTTATTATGTATTTTTACTGTGTGCTAGTGTAGTTCCTAAAAAGCCAGCTTTGTTTCCATCACAAAGAAGACCTGGCTCTGCTACCAATCCAGAACAGTTGTGAGTTATATGCTTTCCAAGAATAGTTGTTATGGTGCATTTGCCCAAGCATGTTGCTGTGGATGCTGAGGTCTGCCAGTACAGCAGGAGGTTTGAATGGGAAAGTGGGTGATAAATAGGATGCGTAGTGATGGATTGATGAGGTGTGAGGTTTGGAGTGAAAGTAAGACTAGGCAGAGAGGATAATGGTGCCTGAGGCTAAGGTTCCTATGGTCTGTTTAGTAGATTGTTGTTTATTATTCAGCAATTCATTAACATTTTAACCAATCATGATCTTCTTATGGTCTATAAACACTTTGGAGGTGTGAAGCCCTACAGATGTGCACTAGATGCAGCACGTTTAGTTACATAGATAGATATGAGACCAAACTGCTTTGTCAACAGATCTCAAAATCAACACAAGACAGCTTATTACATTTTTGTGAATCAAACAGTAACAGGGAAAGACAAAAATATCCATTTGTAAAAGTGATTCCAATTGTGAGTATGACTTTGATGGGAAACAATTTGCTCCTGAAGCAATTGAGCTATATTTAATAACAGAAGACTACACAATTATTGTCATCCTTAATAATTACAGCAGACGTGTACAAGTAACAAATCTCCAAAAGTTCTAACCACTTACTAGCACATATCATGAATTTTTCCTTAAAACTTATTTCAATTTCTGGACTAAGCTTGTATTTAGGGAATTCATCAATAGATGGTAATGTTATTACGTGGCAAAGTTGTAGACCTCAGACAGACTCTGTCTCATTGATCTCAGCTTCATGTAATGAGTACGCTGGTTTATGCTTTTAGTTGCCAGTGTGCCTGCTCCACCACTTTTCAGTATGTAGTTTTATTTACTCCCTAAGTTATCATAGCCACTGCATTCCCACAACAGCTTTTGAATTTTAAATAGACTTGACAATATGTTCCCATGTCTAGTAGATTTCCACTCATATTGAAACACAAGATCAATATGAGCTGCTTTAACAAAGCATATTCCCTCTTTATATTATAAAAAAAAGGCAGCAGTTGTAGTTCTTTCTAATTATCGCATCATTAGACAGTGCCTAAATGCCATTCTCTGTCTTGTTGCCACACATAAATACCTCGGGGGGAATTTTAACCCAGAGGAGCGCGTGGGTTTGGGTGCGTGTGGGGGGTTAAATCCAGCAAAATTGTGAGCGTGTCAGGAAGCTGGCTCCAACCCGTCAACTTCTGCATTTAACTCAAACACGTTAGGCTGGTTGCGCACAACCACCTCCGGAGAGGCGGCTTGCCTAACACATATGGTAATCGCTCAATTGGAGCGATATTTAAACACAGTTTTAAGTTTAACGTTGCATCCATGGGTTTTCCAGGCTTCCTGAAACGTGCCAGTGTAAGCAAGGCAAGAAAACAGCGGCAATTGAGGGGGCTAATTAAAACACATGGAAATACTGCAATAAATGCTCAGTACTCACAACCGCTTTCTTACCTGCTAGTGGGAAAGGGTTTGTTCACAGTGTGTTTACTGAGAGTTCTCTTTTTCTAAACTTTGGAGGCTTTCTGATTCACATCAGTGTAAGATTTGCAACATGTGTGCATCTCCCCGAAGGTTTTTTATCGATAAAAGGGACCCTGCGTGGACATTTTTTTTTTAATTAAAAAGGGTACCCAAGATGGCGTCCGTACCTCATGGCAGAAAGCCTACGGGCCTCCAAAATGGATTCTGCAGCACAGACAGTTTGGGGGAAATCGAAACTAAGGCTGCAGTTTCCTGTGAAAAGAACTTTGTGTTTTGGGACCCAGACAGAACTGTGAATTATGTATTAGACCGAATTGGAGACAGATCTAAATTCAATGAGGCCTACAGTTAAAGCCATCAAACAGCCTGCATACATAATCGGAAACAGATTAAGCACATCCATCGAGGCTGGACAAGCCCATCAAGGACTTTCAGGACAATACGAGTCAATTATCGGGCCGTCAGTATAGATTGCTACCATTATTTTAACTAGCCCGCCAAAATTAAAACAAAGAACTAACCTGATTTGGCGCGCAGATAAGGGTTTTTCGACGAAGGTATAATTGAAGGCCCCCAGGTAGCAATCGGTGAACTCCTGCTCTGCTCTCCTGCTGCTCTGCTACTGTGCTGGTGTCAGTACTGCCGCTCCCCAGCTCTTCAGCCCCTCGCCCTCGTGGCTGCCGCTCTTCCCACATCCGCGTTTACCCCCTGGCCTTTGCCCATGCCCTCTCCCACTCTATCTGGACTCGCCCCGGCACTGGGTCGGGCGAACACGGGCAATTCAGGCCAGGCGAAGCGGGACGCGATGAGGGGAGGAGGAGGGAAGACCACCGGAGGGAAGGCCAACTGAGGGTAGGCTTCAATTCATCGGGCCTTCAGCCACAGCTGACCTGCGACTACCTTCATGCAAACTCAAGCTGTCGACGAAGGACCATCCCTGCAAGGTAAAGTACCCAAGCAGAGATTTTAACTTTGGGGTATTCGAACCTGGACAACGCCCTTGCAGCACCCGGAGCCCACGTGATGACGGCAGGCTCCAGAGAGCACCAAGAGTGAACCCTGAACCCAACCGCTGTTTTGAGTCTAAAAAAAACCTTTTGATTGGTGAGCATGGATTCTGACCCCTCATAGCTTAGCCTAGTTAGGTATAGGGGGTGGGATAAGGATAAGGGGATTGTTAAGATAATTGTTTTCCCTCGATGTGCCGTGTGTTCCCCATTTCCCTGCATAAGTATAGTATTATTATGACGCTTCTGTAATTTTTGCCTGTAGAAGTGTGCACTAGTGATTTTCCATAAGATTGTATCAAGTTTTCCTCTTCAATAAAAATCCTGGTTTTGTTTGCATCCAACCACCTGTCTACTCGAGTCTTCTCTGTATCGCTGCCTGTATCTAAGTCCGGTGTCCAGAACCCAGGGGGCGATTGATTCGAACCGCTCAAGGAAGGTAGTCAGAGGCAAAGCTGACTGACCCGAACACGCCTGTGCAAAACCCCCTACAGGAATGGCGACCACAGCAGGACACCGGCAACAAGGTTGCGATATGGTAGACAGTGGTTCGGATGAGCGAACCGTGATGGAGGAAAGGATTTCTGATTATGTTTTTAGCAAGGTGAATATCACTAAGAAGTGGATCACCACTCTGTTAAAGGCTGGGCGTCCAGTAGATGCAGCAGCCAAGTGGACAGAGGGAAAGGAACACAAGAAGTCCTTAGAGAAAGCAGTTTGGCTGATCTGCTTTAAAAAGCAGATCCAGCTTCTTGATGGGCTCGTTGCCGCACAGGCAATCGAGTTGAGGGAGTCAGCCCTGGAGATCCAGGATAAGGCTCTCGCGGGGGAAAAGTTGTTAGTAGATCTGCAGGCTTTGAACCAAGAAAGAGTACATATAGTAAGAGAACACAAGGCCCAGTTGGAATACCTACGGTGTCAAGTCACCGAGGCCAAGGGAAATGAGTCAAGGTTGCGGGAGAAAAATGCCCGCATGGCAAGGCAGGTTAGGGAACAGGAAGAGAAAGTGCAGGAGGTAAAAGCCACTTACAAGCTAGCTAATGAACAGGGGTTTGAGGAGGCAGACCACGGCCCCTGCCAAGAGAGGATAGAAAATCTGAGCCGGGCCCTCCGGAAGGCAAAAGGCATGGTATGCCTCATAAGCCCAAAGGCAGTTCGAGCAGATTTTATGGGGAACGAGGGGAGAACAGTTCCAGTGTCACCGGTAGTGTTTAGGGATGACCCGGTTGAAAGAGAGGAGCCCTCACGACCACCACCCATAACGCCAAGTTTCAGCGAGGTTTGGCAGCAAGGGGGGATGGAGCCCAGAATGGAGCCAGAGGTGGAGGCGGAGGTAGAGCAACCCCCGCCTGAAAAGTTGGAACCAGAGCCGATGTGCCCAGCACAGCATCGGAGGTTCAGCCCATCCGCCAATGGCGAAGATGAGGGACCCCTCCAAAACCAGTTCGTATTACCCTTTAACACCCAACAGCCTAGGGTTATGGTCAACCATGTCCCGAAGCTTTCCGCCAAGGGAGATCCCTCAATCCACTTCAGGGAAATAGAGCAGGCCGCCAGCATCAACAACTGCGATGACGCTGAAAAGGCCAAGATGCTGCTATTCTCCCTGGAGAGTAATCTCCTCCAATCCCTCTCTGAAGAGTGTAAGAGGGGACAGAGCAGGTACGAGGTGCTTAGAGACGCAGTACTGGAGGCCATGGGGATGGATGAGAGAAGTTCTTTCTCCCGCGTGGAGAAGACGGTACAGCTCTCAGGGGAGACCCCACAGGCTTTTGCGGACCGGTTGTGGCGGTATACCGGAAAGCTTGCCCGGGGACGCGGGACCGGGGATTCCTGGACGGGGATTCTCTGACGTATTGGCTCTGTTGTCTAGTGGCGAACAGCTTGCCACAGATCTGGGCCAAGGCAGAAGCCTGGTTCGACCCCAAAGATCCCCAGACCACAGAGATCACGGTAATTAGACAGCTCACTCTGGCCTATAAAAACGGTAGGGGAGCCGATACACACCCACCCAAGGGTAAGCTGCATGAGGTAAAACCCGGACCGGGTAGGAAAGAGTGGCACCAGGAAGGGAGTAACCCCCCCAGCACAAAGACCAATTGTTACGAGTGTGGGAAGGATGGTGACTGGCAGAAGGAGCGTAAGAACCCTTGGAAGCATAACAAGGGAAAGCATCCCACAGCCCCCGCCCAAAAGGCGGGGGTAGGAACCCCTTCCACAGAGGTTGAGTCGCTTTTGGACGCCATGAGGTCCTTGCTGACTGGCCAGGGGAGAGTAGCAGCCGCCACCGGTGGTCTCACCCCATCCACCCCATCCAACCCATAACCATGACTAGAGCCGGCGCAGCCTGTGTATCTGTGTTCGCTCCGATATGATGAGTGGAGGAGACCCATGATGGAGATGGAGATGGAAAAGGTAGCGAGGACCTATCTGTTGGACACGGGGGCATCACGCACCATGGTCTACTCAGCTAACCCCATCGCCTCACCTCTCTCCAGTGGGGTCCCATACAGTCTATCGAGGTTCACGGGTAAGGAACAGGCTAGCTCGGTCTCCATCCCGCTCTCCATTCGGATAGGACTGCTCCGCTCCAAGTGGACGTGTGTCCTGATGAATTGGGAAGTGGAGGGTGGAAGAGGGGTACTGGGGCCGATTTTATCATAGGTCACGGGATCCTGGTGGATTTAAGGAATCACTGCCTCTGGGGGGCAGGAAAGGTAAAGAACGGTGAGATCGTAGTTATCCCGGGTAAGGAAGAGAAGGGGACCCTCTGCACCATGAAGCCCAAGGAGGATTATAACCTCGGGCTCATGGTCAGCAACACCCCACCAGAGTTCCAGGCATTTGTGCAGGCCCACCTGGCCGCATTTGCCACTCACAAACACGACTGCGGGAGGGTCACAGGGTTTGAGGTCAGAGTAGACGGGGACCCCATGGCCCGACCACAGAAACAGTATAACTTCCCCAGGGAAGCAGAACCGGACATGGAAGCAGCCATGTCCTCGTTAGTGCAGCACGGAGTTCTGAGGCCGATAGCCACCCATGTGAACTCTCCGTTGTGACCGGTTAGAAAACCGGACAATTCCTGGAGGGCCAACGTGGACTATCGGGTGCTCAATAACAACATCTCAGCCTGTGCACCTACAGTGGCAGCAGTTGCCGACCTGATAGGGAGCATCCCAGCATCCGCGACCACTTTCACGGTGCTGGATATTTCCAATGGGTTTTGGTCCATCCCTGTAAGGAGGGAGGACCAGTACAAGTTTGCCTTTTCATTTAAAGGGCAACAGTACACGTGGAACTGCTTGCCTCAGGGCTTCCATAATAGCCCCAGCATCTTCCATCAGTGCATGGCAGACAGTTTGAAGGACTTAGTCAGCCCGGACAGTTGGTACAATATGTGGATGACCTGCTCCTGTTCACTGATTCGAAAGAGGAGCATGGCCCACTATTGGCCGAACTGCTGGAGCTGTTAGAACAGAAGGGTTTCAAAGTGTATCCCAAGAAGACGCAGATCGGCCAGCAGGAGGTGAAATTCCTCGGTCTAACCGTGCGCGCTGGAGAAAGGGCCATAGATAGGGCTGGGGAAGGAGAGTCCCGGGACCCCTATCGGGCAGGTCCGGAAGCCGCAGTCCGGGACAAGGGAGGCACACGGGGGGTAGTTTTGGCCCTGGACCCAAAGCGGGTCCGGATCCAAGATCCCGTCTGTAAGACCGTCCCGGTGAGAAAAGAGAAAAGACAGCCCCTTGAAGGTCCGCTCGGGGCAGCGGGCGAGCCCTCAACAAAGGCTTTAAAACAGGCCGCTGGTTACATCAACCAGTGCAAACTGTTTCAGCCTGAAAGGGGAAAACAGCCAGTTGGGGTAAGGTCTGAGGATAAAGATCCTCAGCCTGCAGCACGAGCGGGTTCACAGACCACACAGGCAGGGAGGGGCCATCCAGCCCATCGATTGGGACACGCCCCCACTCTTCTGGGATCCAGACGAGAGGGAGGGACTTGAGGGTGAAAACCCCGCCCCTAACCCAGGTGTAGCGAGGGAGGGACCTGAGGTCGAAAACCCCGCCCCGGACCCAGCCATGGGACCTGGGGGCAGAGACTCTCAGCTCACAGCAGCAGGCTGCGAAGAGTTACCTGCCCCCAGCCTAGGTTCGGGAAGGGTCAAGCCCGGGGGAGCAGCGGTTCGGGTAAAAGGCCCAGCGGCCAAGAAAGCCCCACCCGCCAAAGCCCCCAGAAGGTCCCCGCGGACGCCACAGCCGAGAAAGCCATGGTCATCAGTCCTCCAGTCCCCAAGGGCCGCCCCTTGAGCCAGGGAGAGGTCCAAGGACAGAGGTCCTCAGCCAACAGCCTCGGGCTGCGAGGGACCAACCGTGAAGGACGGTGCAGTTATGCCGGGGGTAGCAGCGAGCCGCAGTCCGACCAGGGATTAGCCTGGCCGCCCGGAGGCGGGCGGCGGATGTATATAGTTGGTTTAAGTTTAAGTAAGATGTAGTTGTTTAGCTTAAGTTTGGGTGTTTGTAATTTAAGTTAAATAGGGTGATGGGTAGCTTTAAGTTAAGCAGTCTGTTAAGAGTGTATCTTTGGGTCGAGGTCGCGAGACCCGACCATGCCTCATCAAGCCAGAGAATCTCTTGGGGACCTGGCTGCATGTTTTTACATCTTTTTGCAGAAAGATGTTCGGGATGGAATGGATTGTGGTCCTATTCGCCCTAATCAGGATGAGTAAGGAGAGGAGAGGCGACGTCTAAGACTCCCACATCTATGGGTGTTCAGGAGACAAGGCGCCCCTGGCAATCGATGGGAGCGGTGAACGGGATGCGGAGCAGACCGCTGTCTACTTCCACGAGGGAAGGTGGCCAGGATGGTTGGGGTCCAATTCATCTCAGTACTCCAGCCAAACCAGATTCACGTACGGGGAAGCCTCCCTCCTGTGCCCCCGGGTGCGAGTCGTTTCCACGAGGGTCAGCGTCACCGTTGGAAAACGAATATGTTTAACATGCAAAGGACACATTCCACTGGACAGATGGTGGTGGCTCAGAAAGTTGAGCAAGGACATGAGGAACCCCGAAGTCAAATGGGAGCGTTTGGGTAAAAACACCCATCGGACTGAGTGTGTGCTGGGACAAGTGATGGGAACCGGGCCAAAGGATTTACATGTGGGGGTCAGAGAAGGTCTGCCCCGCAGACATATCCATTATGTTCCACCGACAGTGGCACGACACCGGGAAGGGGATAAGGTGGGATGCCAGCCGGAAGGTGTGTGCGGTCCCGTATTCCCAGATCCCAGTCAATGACACTGGGCTGGTAACCCACCCCCGTAAGCCCCCGCCCACGGCGCAGGCGGCGAGGTTTTCCAGGGAAGATTGCCCCACCACCACCAAGGGACCAGGGAATGGATTGGTACTAGTCCCCACCGATCAGATGCTATACCAGGGAGTACAGTACGCGGTAGCCTCCGTGATTTTAAATCTCACGGAGGTACATTTACCGGAGTGGTGCCCCGAAGAAACAGAGCAGTTATACCAGGCCCTATTAAAGGACATGTTCAAGAAAATTTACGAGTTCGATTTTGCCCACGTGGACAAGACTGAACTCTACACCACACGCTGGGAATTTTTGGGTAACCCAGGGAGACAAAGAAGGTGTGTATGGAATGAAGTTTTTACTGCGTTTAACACTGGGTCCTCTGTCATCAACAGCTTGGATGACAGAGAGCTGCAGACCCAGATAAATGGTTTAAAAACACAGTTAAAAGGGATATTACTGGATGAGAACAAGGTAGTGGGCTCGGAGTTGCATGAGGACCAAGCCATGACGGTCATTTAAAAGAGATCATAGCTGAGTTCAAAAAGCACGCAAAGACAGTAAATGCTCTCATAAGGAAGGACAGAAATGCTTCTGACCAAGCTGCGCAGAATGAGGTGTGCGTGTTATATGGGGCGTGGTTACTGGGCGAGGGCCGCAGTAACCTGGAGGATTTAAAACAAGGTTTGGTCCCCTCCTGGATTAGCAACAAGCACCTCGCAGCCCTCCACCCTTTTGAGAACATATTGAACCCGTGCCAACTCCGGCTAGCCTCCGAAGCCTATCCAGTCCCCGTGGATTGTGGGCGGTCCAACCACACAATCATGGGAGTAGTAGTTAGGATGCCGGTCATGGGTAGGACAGCCTGACCTGCCCCAGTATACAGGGTTGAGAACATTGGAGTCATTCAGGGGGGTGCACACATTCAGTTCACAGCAGTCCCGCCTTACGTCATTAAGTGGGAGCACGCTATGACAGGTACTGACCTCTCAGGGTGCCGGAGCCGGGGAGCAAACATAATCCTGTGCCCCCAGCACTTGAATGCCTTCTCAAGACCACAGTGTGGGTTCAGAGCTGCTGACGCGAAGCCTATAAATTGCACCATGGAGGCAATGGCACAAGGCCATGTTCCCCCGCAGGTAGCATATATAGGGGGTGGGACATATTGTGTCACCACCGGCGCGTCCCACTACCAGCACGGACAGCACAGCTGGTACCCGGTTAGTGAGAGCAGTTTCTGTTTTAAACCCAAGGCAGAAGTTTGAGTGGCCCAGGAGCGAATTGTCCCCATCCCTGAACCCTCCACTGTTCACCTCACTGTGAAGGAGAATTTTACGAACTTGCAGAAGTACGTAGCGCACTTTGGCTATGAAATTCCCCCTCTCCCTGAACATTTGACCAAAATTCTAAAAGCCGTCATAGTTTCACAGAAACATTTCTACACTCTCGAGCAGAAAACGGTAGAGATAGGGACTAAGATATTGGATATTGTGACTCCACCCTGGTGGAACCTTTTCAATAATATAGAGGTCCCTTCGTGGATAAGGCTGGCTTCTCACATTCTCGTGGTTTGCCAGTTAGGAATAGTGCTGTATTTAGTTTGCATTCAGTGTAAGGGAAAAGGTCAGTGGTCAGAATTCCGAAACCAGAGCTTTTGGAAAGAACATTATGTAAAGGTGGAGGAAGATACGCCGGTTTAAGTTTCTCCCTGTTGTCGATTGAACAACTGTTGTTTCTTTGTGTTTGTTATTTTCAATTAAAGGTTTTTCTTTTGTTTTTATTTGCGATGCGGTTTAATAAAGATATGTGTACCAAGTGGTGCAGGGGTGTAGGACCCCTCCATGCTTGGATGTGTGTGTAAAGCCTGTAATTTTACTCTTTGTATGCTGATGTACACTACATTTTCGCGGAATGGGAAGTGCATGTGTCGTGGGTATGTTAGATAGATAATTACAGGGGAAGGTTGACTATGGAGGGTCAGAAAAATATTGCTCACTTTGAAAAGTATGATACTTCAAGCAAGTTTTAGTATCACAGGGGGGAATGTAAGATTTGCAAAATTTGTGCATCTCCCCGAAGGTTATTATCGATAAAAGGGACCCTGCGTGGACATTTTGTTTTCATTAAAAAGGGTACCCAAGATGGCGTCCGTGCCTCGTGGCAGAAAGCCTACGGGTCTCCAAAATGGTTTCTGCAGCACAGACAGTTTGGGGGAAATCAAAACTAAGGCTGCAGGTTTCCTGTGAAAAGAACTTTGTGTTTTGGGACCCAGACAGAACTGTGAATTATGTATTAGACCGAATTGGAGACAGAACTAAATTCAATGAGGCCTACAGTTAAAGCCATCAAACAGTCTGCATACATAATCGGAAACAGATTAAGCACATCCATCGACGCTGGACAAGCCCATCAAGGACTTTCAGGACAATACGAGTCAATTATCCGGCCGTCAGTATAGATTGCTACCATTATTTTAACTAGCCCGCCAAAATTAAAACAAAGAACTAACCTGATTTGGCGCGCAGATAAGGGTTTTTCGACGAAGGTATAATTGAAGGCCCCCAGGTAGCAATCGGTGAACTCCTGCTCTGCTCTCCTGCTGCTCTGCTACTGTGCTGGTGTCAGTACTGCCGCTCCCCGGCTCTTCGGCCCCTCGCCCTTGTGGCTGCCGCTCTTCCCCCATCCCACGCTTACCCCCTGGCCTTTGCCTGTGCCCTCTCCCACTCTATCTGGACTCGCCCCGGCACCGGGTCAGGCAAACACGGGCAATTCAGGCCAGGCAAAGCGGGACGCGACGAGGGGAGGAGGAGGGAAGACCACCGGAGGGAAGGCCAACTGAGGGTAGGCTTCGAATCATCGGGCCTTCAGCCCCAACTGACCTGTGACTACCTTCATGCAAACTCAAGCTGTCAACGAAGGGCCATCCCTGCAAGGTAAAGTACCCAAGCAGAGACTTTAACTTTGGGTACTCGAACCTGGACAACGCCCTTGCAGCACCCGGAGCCCACGTGATGACGGCAGGCTCCAGAGAGCACCAAGAGCGAACCCTGAACCCAACCGCTGTTTTGAGTCTAAAAAAACCCTTTTGATTGGTGAGCATGGATTCTGACCCCTCATAGCTTAGCCTAGTTAGGTATAGGGGGTGGGATAAGGGTAAGGGGATTGTTAAGATAATTGTTTTCCCTCGATGTGCCATGTGTTCCCCATTTCCCTGTATAAGTATAAGTATAGTATTATTATGACTCTCTTGTAATTTTTGCCTGTAGAAGTGTACACTAGTGATTTTCCATAAGATTGTATCAAGTTTTCCTCTTCAATAAAAATCTTGGTTTTGTTTGCATCCAACCACCTGTCTACTCGAGTCTTCTCTGTATCGCTGCCTGTATCTAAGTCCGGTGTCCAGAACCCAGGGGGTGAGCGATTCGAACCGCTCAAGGAAGGTAGTCAGAGGCAAAGCTGACTGACCTGAACACGCCTGTGCAAAACCCCCTACATCAGTATAAGTGGTGCCTTGGCTGCCTTTGATTGGAACTCGGACGAGGAGCAATATGATCAGCAGCAGCAGCAGCAGCCTACTTTTTTAAAATTTGTTCCTGGGATGTGGGCGTCGCTGACAAGGCCAGCATTTGTTGCCCATCCCTAATTGCCCTTGAGAAGGTGGTGTTGACTTCTTGAACTGCTGCAGTCCGTGTGGTGAAGGTACTCCCACAGTGCTGTTAGGGAGGGAGTTCCAGGTTTTTGACCCAGCGACGATGAAGGATCGGCGATATATTTCCAAGTCAGGATGGTGTGTGACTTGGAGGGGAACTTGGAGGTGGTAGTGTTCCCATGCGCCTGCTGCCCTTGTCCTTCTAGGTGGAAGAGGTCATGGGTTTGGGAAGTGCTGCCGAAGAAGGCTTGGTGAGTTGCTGCAATGCATCTTGTAGATGGTACACACTGCAGCCATCGTGTGCTGGTGCTGCAGGGAGTGAATGTTTAAGGTGGTGGATGGGATGCCAATCAAGCGCGTTGCTTTCTCCTGGATGGTGTCGAGCTTCTTGAGTGTTGTTGGAGCTGCACTCATCCAGGCAAGTGGAGACTATCCCACCACACTCCTGACTTGTGCCTTATAGGTGGTGGAATAACTTTGGGGAGTCAGGAGGTGAGACACTCGTCGCAGTATACCCAGCACCTGGCCTGTTCTTGTAGCCACAGTATTTATTTCGCTGGTCTGGTTAAGTTTCTGGTCAATGGTGACCCCAGGATGTTGATGGTGGGGTATTCGGTGATGGTAATGCCGTTGAATGTTAAGGGGCGGTGGTTAGACTCTCGCTTGTTGGAGAAAGTCATTGCTTGGCACTTGTGTGGCGCGAATGCTACTTGCCACTTATTAGCCCTACTGTTGAAAGACATGAAAGACCCTTGTCTCCTAGCAGCCACCCCTTAACTATTCTTGCAGGTCCAAAGACGTCAGGAAGCTTAGACTGCCGCAGGCCGAAAGCATCATGGCAGCTCCCTGGGAATCTGGTGTACACCTGCAGAAATATCTTTTTGTGGTTGCACACCAGCTGCACATTGATGGAGTAGAAGCCCTTGCGGTTAGACTCTCGCTTGTTGGAGATAGTCATTGCCTGGCACTTCTGTGGCGCGAATGTTACCTGCCACTTATCAGCCCAAGCCTGAACATTGTCCAGGTCTTGTTGCAAATGGGTATGGACTGCTTCATTATCTGAGGAGTTATGAATGGCACTGAACACTGTGAATTCATCAGCGAACATCCCCATTTCTGACCTTATGTTGGAAGGAAGGTGGAGATGAAGCAGCTGAAGATGGTTGAGCCTAGGACACTGCCCTCAGGAACTCCTGCAGTGATGTCCTGGGGCTGTGATGATTGACCTTCAACCACTACAACCATCTTCCTTTGTGCTAGGTGACATGAATCAGTCATTCATGAAAGAAAGACTTATGAAATAATACTGAGCGGCCTACGGGTGGCGCTGTCCAGGGAGAGTATAAATACTCGGGCACGGGCCCAGCTTGCGCAGGACATTCTTAACAAGAACTAGTGAAGGACACAACTAGACCTCCATGTTGTAAAACAGTTGATTAAAGCTTTGTTTAACGCTTAGACCAAGTGCCTAGTAGTTTTCTTATGTCACTAGGTATGACCCCAGCCAGTGGAGAGTTTTCCCCCCAATTTCCATTTACTTCAGTTTTACTAGGACTCCTTGATGCCACACTCGGTCAAATGCTGCCTTGATGTCAAGGGCAGTCACTCTCACCTCACCTCTGGAATTCAGCTCCTTTATCCATGTTTGGACCAAGGCTGTAATGAGGTCGGGAGCCGAGTGGTCTTGGCGGAACCCAAACTGGGCATCAGTGAGCAGGTTATTGGTAAGTGCCACTTGATAGCATTGTCGATGGCACCTTTCATCACTTAACTGATGATTGGCCAGATTGGATTTGTCCTGCTTTTTGTGGACAGGACATACCTGGGCAGTTTTCCACATTGTCGGAAAGATGCCAGTGTTGTAACTGTACTGGAATAGCTTGGCTAGAGGCGCGGCTTGTTCTGGAGCACAAGTCTTCAGCACGACAGCTGGGATGTTGTCGGGGCCCATAGCCTTTGCTGTATTCAGTGCACTCAGCTGTTTCTTGATATCACATGGAGTGAATCGAATTGGCTGAAGACTGGCTTCTGTGATGGTGGGGACCTCAGGAGAAGGCACTTCTGGCTGAAGATGGTTGCAACCGCTTCAGCTTTGTCTTTTGCACTGGCATGCTGGGCTCCTTCATCATTGAGGATGGGGATATTCATGGAGCCGCCTCCTCCTCCCGTTAGTTGTTAGGTGATAGGTAACTTTTATATATTTATATATATCATGACAAAATAAACACAATTATGTTGATTTGCATCACACGTCTAGGATGCAATTTTCATGCACGTATCTCATTTACGTGTAAAGTTACAGATGTGAAATTATTTTCAAGCCAAGTAGCCAGGATATGTTTTAATATCACTTTCAAGCACAATACATATGGTTTATACTTTATGTGTGTATTGGCTCAGTTCTGCTGTACTGGTATAAAGTTGTCAGTATAAACAGAGTATATAATGCCACCATTGTTCACCCACAACAACCAGGTCAAAATTCAAAGATCAGTATTTAAGTCCAGCCCAGTCTGACCAAAGTCATCAGCAAGATTAACATTTCAGAGGTTGTGTTTTGATCGGCAAATTACAGTAACAAATAAGAGTTAGCTTGAAAATCTACTAAAGAAATCAGCATATTTTAAATGGGACCACAAATTAGCCCAGGAGACAGAAGATGTTGGGTTCCATCATGCTCCAGGACTTAATTTAACCAAATCTAAGCAATAACTGTTCTTCCCAGGCAGCACAATAAGCTCTGTGTAAGGCAACTGATTTTGCTGCATGCACTGGTGTGAAGGTTTATATAAAAGGATCCTTAAGCTTGGTTATTAAATTTGTGACAAGCAATTTTTTGTTAGGAAAGTGCTCAGTACAAATTTGAAATGTGTATGAGGAAGTCGGGAATGAAAACAAATCACAAGTAAACAGACATTTCAGCTGAAATTACATAACCTAGAATTATCAGACAATTGCATCATATTAGCTCTTGAATAGGTTTTCTACTTTAACCAAGCAATATTACTTCATCATAAACCCTGACGTAAGAAAACTCACTAAACACTTGGTTTGAGTATAAAACAAGGCTTTAATCTACTGTTTCACAACCATGGGATTCTAGTTATGGGAAACTTTGGTTTATCCGGAGGTTGTATGCCCGGAAACCTCGATCTAACGGCAGAAATCAGCAGCCGTTTTGGTTAGGTTTTTTTTCTTCTCCTAGCATTTTTTTAACAGTCAGGCTCTGGAAAGCGTCTCTGTAGCTTAGCAACAGCTTCAGAGACGCTTCCAAGGTACGGGCCGAGTGTTTACAAGCTGTTGCTAAGCAACAGTGTTTGTTGTCAGATACGGAGATGAAAACCTCCGTATCCTTCAACATTAGCGCTAGTCTATCCGGAAGTTTTGATAGATCGGCAGCAGCTCGGTCCCGTCGGTGCCGGATATCGCGAAGTTTCCTGTACATCACTAGTTCCTGGCTACAAAAACGTCCTGGGCAAGCTGGGCCCACGCCCGAGCATTTATACTCCTTGGACGGCGCCACCAGCTGGCCGCCCAGTGTTATTTCATGAGTCATTTCTTCACGAATGATAAGATTCATGACAAACCCTGTGGGGTTATTCAAGTTTTGGTACATTTCTTACCCCACTTGCATCAGACAGAAAATTAGATTTTAGGCAGAGTTGATTTTTGGCCAAATTCTGTGAATGCATCCTCCACTCTGTGCAGAAAGCAGTTTATTACAAAATAAACAATGTCAATAAATCCAAATGTATTTTAAACTCTGAACCAATTGTTAACTATGAGTACAACCTTCTGCCATGTACAGAGTTTACACCAACTGTATCAACTTTATTTCCCGAATGATCTGAAGATTCTCCACCACATTTTCCAACCAAACAACTTAAAAAGAGCCTCTACATGTGTCAGTGGTCCAATTTCAGACTCGTCCTCATAATTAACAGTTATCACTGGTGCCGCTGGGCAATTGGATGTCTAAAATCTGATATTTATTTTCTGTCAGTGTATCTTATCATGTGGTGGGTGATTTTAGTGGAAACTGCTGAGTAGATGTTTTCCTCTGAAATAGCTACATCTGCTAAAATTGCCATTCCATCCAACACTTGAAAACCATTCTGCCTTCCCTATTAGAGAATGGTGCAACTAATTTAGAAAGAGAAAACATAACTAATTATTCTATTTTTAAACAAAGCAGAGACTTATAAAGAAACCACAACAGGCAGAATTGAGAACGCAACCACAACTATACTTAGCCAGAAATAGTATTTTTAAAATATGACTAATGTGTACGCTTGTCATGTGAACAAATGCATTCTATACACTTCTGTTTGATAGACTGTGATAGTGGTTACATTCTCTTTTAATGTGTTTTCCTGCTAAGGGTATCCAATTAGGGGTTATAAAAGACACCCCACTGAAATCTATCTTGCAAGATAACTCACCTCATGTTTAAATAATGAATTGAACCTACATTTTGGGCATACATGAGGAGAAGGAAATAGAAGGATATGGCGACAGGGTGGTAAGAGATCATTCGAGTGGGAGGAGGCTCGTGTAGAGTATAAATGGCAAAATAGACCAGTTGGGCTGAATGGCCTGTTTCTGTGATGTAGAATCTATGGAATTGCCTTACAGCAGGTACAACATCTGTGCCTCCAAGAGGAATGTGATGGCTTTGAAAGACTGGTTGTTCCAGGAATTGAAGAAAAAAACACTCCACTGGGACAAAAAAGCCAGTGTTCACCTAGACTGCAGATTTTCCATTATTGTTTATATATTTCTCAGAAGTGTGCACTTAAAAGGAGTGGCCTTCAGTATGTTGTAGTACAGTTCAGAGGGTGATCAACCAGAGTGAAATCCAAACCTTCCAGCATGGTTTAGATTTGCCGTTGTTTTTACTTTAATATTTAAATCACCTTAAGCACGGTTCTACACTTCTCCATTTCCATGACTGTGCTTTTTTGGGGTTTAGAAAAGATTTACTCTTTTCCAGAGTGCAATTGTGTCACAAGTAACAAAAGGTCAGCACAGTTCAGACTTAAGTTCAAATTCAGTGGGTGAGAGGGTTCAAACTCAAGATTTGAACTTTGACTTGCTGTCTTTTGAGTTGCTGAGAACATCTCTAATACTGACATATGAGCGAGAAGAAGAACTGAGCTATTCCCTCTGAATGGAACTGCAATGATCATCCCTGTGCCCTTATCGCTCAGGTTTAGTACTTTTGATAATTCTTTGTTCTATGTGGTCTTTGTTAGTTTGAATCCTGCCCTTGATGTATTCACCTGTGCATCTTACAGATCTCCAAAAGTGATTCCAATGCTTTCGTTTCAGTTACCAACCAGAGGTAAGTCCCTCAGAAACCTAAAATTGATGTGGCAAATCTCTTCCTCATTGTTCACAAGAAGGTATGCATATAGACTCCAGTCAGTAGCACAAGTCTCAGCAGGATCAGAACTTTAGAGAAGGTCATTATCACTTTATCGATATCCATTTGGTGAATAACAGGCATAAAACCACAAAATATACAAACTTAAGGCCATACTAGGATGGGACATAATGGCCCCGATTTTAATGGGAGGGCGGGAATGGTGCGTGTGGGCCCCCAAGCGGGCAGCACGCCCGGAGGCAAGAGTGATGCCGAGGCCTGGACGATTTTAACCGCGGTCCTCATTTCCATAAGATTGGCGAGTTGGCCGACCTATTGCGCCGGCTGCAGGCTGTTTGTCCGCCCACATAGCATATTTACCATTGAGAGTCCCGGCCAATATTTAATGTGTGAATGCAACTCCTAAAGGGAGGCTACATTCACTGAAGTGAAATATCAGTGGAAGTTGCTACAGAGAAGCTGTGAAAGTTTCAGGATGGTTTGCAAGAGAGGGAAGGTGGTCCCCAGGTTCTCTGACTCCTTCCTGGAGATTCTACTGTCAGTCGTGGGGGCCAGGAGGGATGTCCTATCCCCAAAAGTCGAAAGAAGCCCAACACTCTCACCAATAAAACATGGTTGGAGGTGGCGCAAGAAATGAGCAGCCAGAGGATCTGGAACCAGTGCCGGAAAAGATTTGATGACCTCATTAGGTCAGGAAAGGTGAGTACAGCTTGTCCTTTACCCATCTCTCGCAATACACCAGGCTCACAGACCCTCTCCTTCCTCCTCCACCATTCACACCAATCTCCACCCTGCATCACTTCCCTCACCACCAATCACAAAGGCGCACTCTACCACCTCTCGTCCTCACTCCTAACACACACTCACCTCCAACTTACTCCTTTCACTGCTGTCACTCATGCCATCCTTTTCTCACCTGCTCAACTTGCACCTCCTCTCATCACTCCTTCTCAATTCACATTCAACATCAACAACTTGCATTTATATAGCACCTTTAATGTAGTAAAACACCCCAAGGTGCTTCACAGGAGCGTCCTCAAACAAAATTTGACACCGAGGCGCATAAGGAGATATTAGGACAGGTGACAAAAAGCTTGCTCAAAGGGTAGGTTTTGAGGAGCGTCTTAAAGGAGGAGAGCGAGGTGGAGAGGTTTAGGGAGGGAATTCCAGAGCTTCGGGCCTAGACAACGTTCCCTGTAAACTGCACAGCCATGTGGCTGCGCAGCTCTCTGCCGGTCCTGCGTAGCCTGGGACCGAATTTTCCAATGTTAAATTTTGTGAATGGGCTGCACGGCCCCTTAAAGGGGCCGCACACCCAAAAAGGAAATTAGAGGGACTGTTGAGCCTGGGCAGCTGAAAGCACGGCCGCCAATGGTGGAGCGATTAAAATGAGGGATGCACAAGAGGCCAAAATTGGAGGAGTGCAGAGATCTCAGAAGTTGCAGGGCTGGAGGAGGTTACAGAGATAAGGAGAGGCGAGGGGATTTAAACACAAGGATGAGAATTTTTAAATCGAGGCATTGCCGGACCGGGAGCCAATGTAGGTCAGCGAGCACAGGGCTGATGGGTGAACGGGACTGCAGCAGAATTTTGGATGAGCTCAAATTTATGGAGGGTGCAAGGTGGGAGGTCGGCCATGAGAGCACTGGAATAGCCAAGTCCAGAGGTAGCAAAGGCATGGATGGGTGTTTCAGCAGCAGATGATCTGAGGCAGGGGCAGAGTCGGGCGATGTTACGGAGATGGAAGTAAGCAGTCTTGGTGATGAAGTGGGTATGAGGTTAGAAGCTCATCTCAGGGTCATATAGGACACCAAGGTTGTGAACGGTCTGGTTCAGCCTCAGACAGTGGCCAGGGAGAGGAGTGGAGTCGGTGGCTAGGGAATGGAGTTTGTGGCGGGGACTAAAGACAAAGGCTTCAGTCTTTCCAATATTTAGTTGGAGAAAATTTCTGCTCATCCAGTACTGGTTGTCAGACAAATAGTGTGACAAATCAGCGGCAGTGAAGGGGTCAAGAGAGGTGGTGGTGAGATAGAGGTGGGTGTCGTCAGCGTACACGTGGAACCTGGCGTGTTTTCGGACAAGCCTCTCATGACGTCTCCACTATCATACCATCTACCTTCTTTTCCATTTTACCTTATCCACTACATCCAGAAGCACCACACACCTTCAGTAGTCACTCATAACTCTCTCATTCCCCTTCTGCAGGAGAAGAGAACGCACAATAATAGGGAGAGGAACAGTTGTGGCCCTTACCCAAGCAGAGGAAGAAGCACTGGAAATTAGTGCAATGCTGTCAGCATCGGAAATGGTGAGGTTTGCATCTCTGTTGAGCAGGGTGACTATTTCTCACTTGTACCCCTTCTTCTAATACAAGCAACTGCACCTTAAGTCAACTTCAAGACCTCAACCAGTATGGTCAAGCCATTCATGTGCTCCTATTCAGCTTCTCATTGCCATCCTAACTCTTCTCCCTTTTTTCTTCCCTCTAGGTCCTTCACATCACCAATCTCTGCCTCTTGCAGAAGAAGGCACCTTGGATGAAGACCTCCCTCTTGAGGATCTATTGTCCTCATTCCCACATCCTACCCAGGCACCCGCACACAGATTGGCACTCTACGTGGGGCTGATGGCGAGATCAAGGGGCCTGCTCCTGGTGAATCGCACATCACCAGTGAACATGCGCTGATAGTGGTGGCAGGGTCAGCCCTGAAGACAATGCGGCAGAGGGCGCCATCCTCGCCGAGCTCTGCTCAGCACGACAGAGATGTGGAACCTCCGGAGCCCAGCCATGAAAAAGATGCTTGAGACCTGTAGCAGTTCAACAGCATAGTTGTGATATTAACCATTTCAATAGTACTAGTAGTAGGTCATGTAAACTCTAATCTGAAATTCTCCCTTTCTCCTCCATCCCCTTACACATGCACACAACAAACAGGATATAAGGAATGAATGGACCGTTTCACAAAGTCTTATAATCCTCCTGCTTCTGACATAATTACAGAAGTGAATAGAAGAGGAATTTGCTGGGAAACAAACATCATCAGTGGCATTCCATTTTCCAAAGCTATAGATAACAGCACAAAGTGGCTTATTACTAAGGCTCCGATGCCATGCTAATCTGAAACTAAGAAACAACTACTGGAGCAAAGTACAAATTACAGAGATTAAATTAAAAATAAAACGTTTTCACTTTTTACACAACATTTCTAGTGTGTATTTCTAATGTTAGTAAGCAATGGGTGTTCTTATTCTTATTCTATTAATAAGAAACTATGCCCAGCACAAAGGGGTACTAAATACAAGCAACTTACAGGGCTGTGAATTTTGCTGGAGAGGACTCACTGGGGATCACTATTTGTGCTCAATATTTGGTAGCGTCTAGCAATATTAACTTCAAAGTTCTGATTTAAAGGTCACAGAAACTATCCAATAAAAGATGAAGCAGGTAATAGTAGATGTTAAAAAAAGATTTTAGTCACTCTTGATAGTAAAACTTGAGGAACGTCAACATTGTATTTTTGATAATTGAGCTGGAAAGGTCTTTCGTATTCTGAAACAGAGCCAAGGCTTAGTACTAAATCCTACAGTAAAGGAATATTAATGGGTCAAATTTGTTCTTTAACAGTTCCAAATTCCATTTCAGCTCTACACCAGAAACAGCAAAGTTAGTTGGATGTTAATGCTTTATCTTTTGGAGCTATCTTATCAAAAGTAAATGCCTTTCAATCCATGCAACATATAAAATTTACACTAACATAAAAAAAAGCATCTAAATTAATTAAGCAATTCCTTATTTCTGTCAGAAATCTGTAGCAGTTCAGAAGCATGGCCGTGATCTTAACCATTTCAATAGAATTTGTAGTAGGTCATCGACACTTTAATCTGAAATTCTCCATTTCTCTTCCCTCACTCTGCACATGCACATACAAACAGGATGTCAATCTGGGTACAAGTCTGGGTTATTTGCAAATTTATATTAACCCTTTGAAAACCCATCTTACAATTTTATAAATTTACTTCACAGAATTATTTGTTTGATCATGACTCCTTATTTCACTAAGCACCAAGACATGAATGTCAATCACTGCCTGGTTACTAAGTGCATGCTGTGGATGATTGACAAACTTTTAGAAAGAAAAAAATACAGACATGACATTCACAGTCCTGCACTGTGAGAATCTTTAACTTGACTCATACGGAGTTGAGCTGACAGTAAAAGACACATACAATACTAGTTCAGTAGGGATCTAGTAACTGTAAATTAGCAATAAATGGATAGAAGACTTTGTCACAGAAGTCCCATTAGAGTTGCACATTCAAAATGAATACGGATTTGCAGCTGAATTGCATCAAAGAGCAAAGGAGAACGATGTGGTTATTTACTTTATATTTTAGGCTAAAATAGTGCTTCCATCTCTGCTGACCTCAGAGGTGGCCTGGGATGCAAAACAGGAGATTCACATCAGGCTGGTGGTATAAATGGTTGTTGTGAATCTTCTGCGCTTTTCTGAAGAAAAGGAAATCTCCGCTCAGCACATATGTTGTGCTGGTAAGTTAAAACCACTCAGTGCATAAACTGAATGTGTGCAGCTGTCAGTATAAACCCTGAGAGAACACATTCAGTTCACAGCATCCTTATTCAGACTGAATGGGATCTCTAAAGGGATGTAGTATAAATAGGCTATTTCAGTTCTGTATAATTTTTTTTTAAACTGAAGTAATTTAACACATGCTCTGGTTCTTGCAACTGAATCCAAGAGAGTGCAGGGGAAGAATTTGAAATAGAACTGTGAATTAAATAAAATTATACATTTGCCCATAGTCAGGGAGCCTCCATTCACTTGAAATACATATTCTGTTATAAGATGCCCCTAGTTCTTTTTACCACAACTAGAACATTGAGTAAGTGTAGTAGAGGCAAAAAAGGAAAGCAGAAATAAACAGCAATTTCCCCTTGACATAAAATAGCACATTTTCTGAGGCCAACTTGTTTTAATTTCATTGCTGAAAGTTGTATTATTAGTGAGTATTTATGTACCTCGACAGAAAGTGTGAACCAACGTGAAGGATGAAATTTTCTTCTCAGCCTCTCCGTAGTTACTTAATTTTGTTTAATTCCAGATCTAAATATGTGTAATTTATGCTACACAACTGCAAGATACAAAAACGTTTTATCAATTAAAAAACACCAGGGACACTTTTTTTTCTATCCACACAATATATCAGCCCATCAACTATGCAGGCGTGAAAGCCAAGAATATAAGTACCCACAATTCTGATCCAATCTTTACAAAGCTCTTTGAAAATAGTTTAAAGGCACAATGTGAGCTTCTCACTGCTCCAGGAATACTGGGAGAGAAAACAATTCAGAATTATGTGAATTAGCACAAAAACACCAGCTTGAGGGACCAGAGGAAAAGAATTCCTGTTTGAGTGGGCAAACAGTGAGAAAGGGAAGTGGGGGAGTGAAGACGTTCATTTTTCCAATTTGCTAACTCTGCCATTAAATCCCTTCATAAAAGGGTCAGTGGTTGGCACTGAAAGTGGGTCACGAGTTGTCTTTAGAAAAATGGGCAGAAAAGAGCAGCAGCGTTCCTGAGCCACCACTTCTATTTGAGAAGGAAACACTCCATTCTTGGTACACTGAACCTGTGCGGCTACCTCCAAATGATCTTCTCTGTTAGACTGAATCCTTTAAACTGTGGATTAGGCTGAACACAAAAGCATTATTCAAATAAGCACAAATCACCCAGCACTTGGGATATCTGAGTTTAAATGGAGCCTTCTCTTTGTTTTCTCAGATAGAATATGGATAGAAAACTGAATTCTAATTTGTTTGGGTTCACTGAGGCCCTTAATAAGCAGCAGAAAATTTGAAGTGAAGTTCTTTTTGAAGCACTGCATTTCTAAGTAGGGATGTTAAGAAGTGCTAAGAACACTAATTAAAGGGAAATGCGCTGCTTGCAAACAAATGGAGTCATACTGGTGAATTTTCACAATGCCTTCTTTCAGATTCTGCAAATATTTAGAGACATTATTGCATTGTGTACTCAGCCCTCGACAGCCATAAAGTACTTTCACAGCTAATGTCACGATTTTGTGGCACTTTAAACTTTATAATGCCGTAGCTGATATATTAGTGAAGTTACTTACAAGATTCACAGAAATGGCTACACTATTTTGCAAGTATGTTATACTTACTAATTTATATTTCTAATACAGTCTAAATTTGTTGGTAAGTTCTGCCTTGTTACACAGCACGACTAAATCATGGGTTAACCATTTAATGTCTTATAGGCTTTCTTCTTTCCCATCATTGTAGTTTTATATTATGTCTAAAATATTTGCAAAGCATTCTGCTCAAAATGATGAAAGTGCAGGCCAAGTGGATGTGTCTCTGTTTATAATAAACTCAAAGAGAAAGCAAGATTCTAATGCATTATTCATCTGTGGTTGGCTCAAAGTTAACCACAAAGCCAAGTTAACAACATACATTTTAAATTCTGACAGCCAATAAGTCTCTTATTAACAGCAAATGTTCAAAAGTGTAAACGTCAGACAAAACAGCATTGCTGTCGTCTTACTCAATAAACCATTATACTTGACCAGGTGAAGTTATTGCTTGAATGGATAATTCAACAGCTAGGTTTTTAATCATTAAGGCTCATGGTATTAGTAACAAATTAACTCATCAATTGAATACGCATACACACAACTACAAAATACTGTTCCTGGTGTACACAAGTACCATTAGCACCTTCAGACAGGAAGGATAGACTAGGTACAACAGTAATTGGGAGTGATGTTTCTTCTGCTTTATTTTCCAGTATAGGTATGAGTAAAATGGGTCACTGGCAGGCTTCCAATCTCTACCCTTTCTCTAGTGTGAGAAGGATTAGAGAAAAGGGTGCAACGATTTGAAATCAAGAAAAGCTTAGGAATAACATATCTTGTGGCATTCCCCTTTGTATAGTGATACAAATAGAAGCTGGGATACAAACAGTGTAGGGGGTGGCGTATGCCCAGTCAGCTCTGCCCCTGACTGTCTCTGAGCGGTTCGAATCGCTCCCACACCCCTGGATTCTAGAAACCGGACTTAGGAACAGGCGGCAATACAGAAAATCGAGTAGACAAGTGGTTTGGTGCAAGAAAACCGCAATCTTTATTAAAGGCACAATAAAACACAATCTTACTGAGAATTACTGAAATAATTACAGGCATATAAAATTACACTTATATGGGAATGGGGAACACACGGCACATCGAGGGAACAAACACATTAAAAATCCCTTTGTCCTTATCCCATCCCCAATACCTAACTAGATTAAGCTACGAGGGACCAGGAATTCATGCTCACCAATGGGGTTTCTTTTACGGTTCGAAACCTGTCGATTAAGCCGGTTGTGGTTTTTGGGGTTCGCTCTTGTTGTCCTTGGGGCCTGCCATCGTCACGTGGTCCCAGGGCGCGGCGATGGAGTTGTCTGTGCGAAGTACCCTCCTTTTCCTTCGTTGGAGTAAAGTCTTTTGTTGGGTACTTCACCTTGCAGGAATGGTTGTTCTTCTGGTGGTGGTTTGGTCACCGACGGTTTTGTTGCGGTTGGGGCTCAATTGGCGGTTTACACTGTCGATTGATTTTACTACCCAAGCTTCAAATGCCAGCTTATAACTAGGCCGTTTGTCCCCCAATGCTTCTTCTTGCTGCCCTTCTCTGCCTATCGGTTTTACCGTTCGTCTCGTCTCGTCTGCCTGGTTGCGGCCCCGTGTGTCCTGTGCGTGTTCGAATTCGGTTCCGTTCTCCTCCCGCGTTTGGCCCCCGGTGTTGTAATGGGCGTCCTCAGTGTTGGGAGCGAGCGAGAGGCAAGAGGCAAGAGGCAAGAGAGAGAGAGCTACCGGTGGGCCTACAATTATACCCGGTTCTTCACCCTTTATCTGCGCGCCAAATCAGGTCAGTTCTTTGTCTAACTTTTGGCGGGTTCGTCTAAAATGATTACAGTCACTTACTTTAACAACTTCTGGGGCAGTTGTCTCCTTGTTTAATGGCTTCGATATCCTGTTATTTATGAAATTTAATCGTCTTTCCTGGCTTGGCAGCTACCTGTGAGCTGTTACCGATTATTTATGCGAGAATTGATGGCCTCAAGATTAGGTCCATCCTGACTTGATCTGTTCCAAGGTGAAGAATGCATATTCTGTGTTTACCTAGCTGTCTGGCTTTAGAAAAGGACAAAGTCTTTCACAGATCCATGCATGTTAGGTTTCGTTTCAGGTTTTGAAAGGGCCTGCCTTCTGCAGGGCCTTTCTTTTAAAATCCTGCAAGACTTGGTCATGAGGTCTCAGAAGCCATTTTAATTATCACATCAACAATAGAGACTTGAGCACAAAACCTAGGCTGACACTTCAATGCAGTACAGAGGGAATGCTGCACTGTCAGAGTTGTCGTCTTTTGGATGAGCTGTTAAACCGAGATTCTGTCTGCCCGTTCAGGTGGATGTAAAATATCCCATGTCACTATTTTGAAGAACAGCAGGAGAGCGGTCCCCGGTGTCCTGGTCAATATTTATCCCTTAACCAATATCATTAGACAGGGGTAACAGAGAAGCTTGATCAAGGTAATGCAGTAGATGTTGTATATATGGACTTTCAGAAAGCATTTGACAAAGTGCCACACAGAAGGTGGAAGATGGAAGCCCATGGAATTAGGGGGAAAGTGGTGGTGTGAATACAAAATTGGCTAAGTGGCAGGAAGCAAAGGGTAGTGGTGGACAGATGTTTTTCAGATTGGGAGGTTGTTTGCAGTGGTGTTCCCTGAGGGTCAGTTTTGGGTCCATTACTCTTTTCAATTTTTATAAATGACCTAGACTCGGACGTAGGGAGCAGCATTATAAAGTTTGCAGTTGATACTAAATTTGGTGAAGTAGTAGATAGTGATAAGGATAGTTATGGACTTCAGGATGATATAAGATGGTGAAATGGGCAGAAGCATTGCAGATGGAGTTCAATGCAGGGAGGTGTGAAGTGATGCACTTTGGTAGGACTAATATAGAAAGACAGTATAGTATAAATGGCACAATTTTGAAAAGTTTAGATGAACAGGGAGACCTTGGTGTCCATATATACAAATCCTTAAAGGTGGTAGGGCAAGGTGGTTAAAAAAGCCAATGGTTCCTTGGGTTTATAAATAGAGGAATAGAATATAAATGCAAAGAGATCATGCTAGAACTTTATTATTCACTGGTTAGACCTCAGCTGGAGATATGTAGACAATTCTGGGTGCCACACTTCAGGAAAGATGTAAAAACATTAGAAAGGGTGCAGAGGAGGTTTACCAGGATGCTGCCAGGGATGAGGGACTTCAGCTATGAGGAGAGGTTGGAAAAGTTAGGACTGTTCTCCTTGGAACATTGAAGATTAAGAGGTGACCTAATAAGAGGTTTTCAAGATGATGAGAGGTATTGCTAGAGTCGATAGAGAAAAACTCTTCCCTCTGGTGAGTGGGTCAATAACCAGAGGTCATAGATTTAAAATTGCTGGAAAAGAGATCTAGAGGAAGATGAGGAGAATTTTTTTCACTCAGAGAGTTGTCAGGATCAGGAATGCTCTACCTGAAAAGGTGGTGGAAGCTGATTGCATAAATAATTTTAAAAGGGAGTTGGACAAGTATTTGAGGATGAGGAACTTACAGGGTTATGGACAAAAAAGCAGGGATGTGAGACTAAGCACGACTGCTCTTTCAAAGAGTCAGCACAGGCACGATGGGCCGAATGGCCTCCTTCTGTGCTGTAAGTTTCGAAGAATCTATGATTAAAACAGATTATCTGGTCAGTATCACATGTTTGTGAAAGATTGCTGTGTGCAAATTGGCTGCCATGTTTCCTATATTCTCTTCTTCTTAGGCAGTCCCTCGGAACTGAGGATGACTTGCTTCCACACTAAAAATGAGTTCTCAGGTGACTGATGAGCCCAATGCGGGACCTACAGTCTCTGTCACAGTTAGGGCAGACGGTGGTTGAAGGGACAGGTGGGTGCTTTCTATATTAGTCCTACTAAAGTGCATCACTTCACACTTCTCTGCATTGAACTCCATCTGCAATGCTTCTGCCCATTTCACCATCCTATATCATCCTGAAGTCCATAACGTTGACGTGCACTCCTTCCGCTGTTTGCGCTTGGCTTCCACTTGCTCCTGGCGAAGAGACTCGAGGTGTTCGGCACCTTCCTCCACTTTGTGCAGTCTTGGGCCAGGGATTCCCAAGTGTCGGTGGGGATGTTGCATTTTTTCAAGGAGACTTTGAGGGTGTCCTTGAAGCGTTTCCTCTGCCTGTGGTGTATGTGCCTTTAAGAGCCCCCTGTGTACTGTAATGCCGGTAATGACCACTCGGGCTATATAAGCCTGTATATTGTCTTGTATCTGTTAGTTCACCTCCAGACTTTGTTCAGTAAACACCTGTGAAACCTACTCCTGCCTTCCGTGTCTCTATTAACACACGGATACAACAGTGGCGACTAAGTGGAAATGGACTTACCTGCAATTCGGCAGCACCTCAAGAAGATCGATTCCTCAGACGAAAGTCAAAGAAAAGCAAGAAAAAAAAACTGTGGTTTCACCAGCTAGCCGAGCTGGTGGCAGGTACTGCAATAATCCTTCCTGGGTGGCGGGCTGGGGCTCCATCGGCTGGTTCTGCAGTGGGGCCGAGCAGCGAAGGCGGAGGCAAACACAGACAGAGGGGGGGAGCACTCGGGAGACGGCCGGCGCTGCAAAGCAGGTCGGCGGTCGGACAAGCAGAGGGAGGGAAAAGTCCCAGAGAGTCCGGCGGGAATGAGTCTCCACCTGTAAATAAAAACCGCGGAAAACAGCGTTGTCAGCAGCAGCAGCGGTGGGAAAGCGCGGGAGGCGCCATTTTAATTTTTTTTCCAAGATGCCTAAGGCTGGCAATATTAATGCTTTCGATAACGATATAGAGAATTGGACCACATATGTGGAAAGAGTGGAGAAATATTGCACAGCGAATGAAATAAAAGATGATAAAAAGGCATCGGTACTTCTAAATCTAATGGGCGCAAGGACATACGGGCTGTTATGAAACTTAATCACTCCAGCCAAACCGATGGACAAGAATTTTAAGGAGATTGTTGATACCCTACACTGCCAATTCGGAACAGGACTGGCAGATTCTCTACGAGACAAATTCTTCTGCAGTCTCCTAAGTGAAGGAACACAAAAAAAGCTACTTTCTGAGAAAGATTTGACATTGGACAAGGCTTTCAGTGTGGCTGTATCATACGAAGCAGCAGCAAGAGGAGCTGCAAAGATACAGCAAAAGCCACAGGACTTCGGCACCCATGAAATGACACGGGGTTTCGAGAGATGTTATCGCTGCGGCAGATCCACCCATGACCAGAGGGACTGCTGGTTCAAGGACAAAGCATGCAGGCAATGCGGAAAGATGGGACACATTACACGTGTATGCCGATCTGGAAACAAAAAATCCACTGACAGAAAAAAAACCAATAAAGAAAAGTACAGAAAGGTACAAATGATGACGGACAGTAGCTCCGAAGACCAGAAGAGCGATAGCGACTCCGGAAACAAGAGACTAAGCTCTCTCAAATTACATAATGTAATTGCCAAAGAAGATTACCAGACCATTTGGGTTACCCTCATGATAGCGGGGTCCCCAGTTAAAATGGAGCTAGATACAGGATCAGCTCTGACCGTCATAAGTAGACGGGATTACGAGCGGCTATTTCCGCATATACCTTTGAAAGACACATCCATTATCTTGAAAACATATACGGGGCAGAAAGTATACCCCAAAGGGAAAATAAAGGTGCCTGTTGTATACAACGGCAAGGAAATACAGAAGTTGTATTTATACGTTCTGCAAGATGGTGGTCCACCGCTGTTGGGACGTGAATGGATCAGGAAGATGCGTTTGGACTGGCACTCCATTCAGGCACTGACGGTGACCAGTAAGAAAAAAAATGATGATGACATCATACCTGAACGATTAAAAGACATCTTGGCCATTGCCAAAGAAGTGTTCCAACAGGAACTAGGAACCTTGAAAGGCGTCACCGCCTCAATAAAGGTGGAAGATGCGGCAATTCCCAAGTTTTTTAAGGCAAGGCCGGTGCCATACGCAATTCATCCAGCAGTCGAGGCAGAGCTGGAGAATTTGGAAAAGACAGGCGTGTTATCCAAGATAGATTGGAACGAGTAGGCAACACCCATCGTCCCGGTCATGAAGAAAACGTTAAATAATGATAAATCTGAAGAACAGAGAAAAATTCGCATCTGTGGGGACTTCAAGGTGACTGTAAACCCAGTCCTTCACACGGTACAGTATCCTCTTCCGAGGATAGAAGATATTTTCGCCTCACTATCTGGAGGGAAACGTTTCACCAAAATTGACTTGGCACAGGCATATCTACAGATGGAGGTTGAGGAGGCCTCTAAAAAGTATCTCACAATAAACACACACAAAGGCCTGTACCAGTACAATCAACTGGTTTTCGGAATAGCATCAGCTCCAGCTATCTGGCAAAGAGCTATGGAGCAAGTCCTGCAAGGGATTCCTGGGACTCAATGCTACCTAGACGACATCCTTGTAACAGGAGAAAACGACAACGAACACCTTGCCAATTTGGAGAAGGTACTCACTAGGCTGAGAGAACGGGGCCTTCGAGCAAACCGCCCCAAGTGCGAATTTTTCCAGAAACAAATATCATATTGTGGCCACATAATTAATGAAGAAGGGTTGCATTAGTCCCCTGAGATAATTGAAGCGGTCATAAAAGCACCAGCACCTGAAAATGTCTCACAATTAAGGTCGTTCCTGGGATTAATAAAATACTATCATAAATTTTTACCGAACTTATCAACTCTTCTACACCCTCTTAATGAACTGCTACAAACAGGAGTAATTTGGAAATGGAGCGAAGACTGTAAACGTGCCTTCCATAAATGCAAAGACTTAATCACGTCCAAAGAAGTTTTGGCTCATTACAACCCATCACTGCCAATCAGACTGGCGTGCGATGCATCCCCTTACGGCGTAGGGGTGGTATTATCACATAGATTCCCTGATGGCTCAGAACGGCCGATAGCTTTTGCGTCATGCTCATTGAACTCAGCTGAGCGTAACTATGCCCAGATCAACAGGGAAGCACTCAGCCTGGTATGGGGAGTGAAGAAATTCAACCATTACCTACACGGACAAAAATTTACCTTGTTGACTGACCATCAACCCCTCGTCTCCATATTCAACCCTAAAAAGGGTGTTCCCATTATGACAGCGCAAAGGCTACAGAGGTGGTCCCTTTTCCTAGGGGCACACCAATATGACATAGAATACAAAGGATCAAAACAGCATGGGAATGCTGACGGTTTATCGCGCCTACCGTTCCCAACGGTAGAAGGGGCACCTACAGTAGACCCAGTAGAGATGTTCCACTCAACCATAGTGGAATGTCTACCAGTAACAAATTCTGCCATTGAAAAAGAAACGAGAAATTACCCGACTCTCTCACGAGTCTACGATTTAACAGTGAAGGGATGGCCAGCACATGGCAAACCACTGTTGCCAGCATTCTCGCAAAGAAGAGAACAGCTGTCAGTGTGCCGAGGAACCTTGATGTGTGGATCCAGAGTGGTGATTCCACCCAAACTCCAGGATAAAGTGCTAAAGGAGCTTCACGAGGGACATCTGGGTGGAGTGAAAATGAAGAACCTAGCCAGAGCGTTTGTGTGGTGGCCAGGTATCGATGGAGACATCGAAGAAATGACCAAGAGCTGCCTAGGATGCCAGAAGGTCCAAAACGCCCCACCACAAGCCCCTCTACATCCATGGGAGTGGCCCTCATCTCCATGGCAAAGGGTACACATCGACTTTGCTGGTCCATTTATGGACTCAATGTTCTTAATCGCGGTTGATGCACACTCCAAGTGGCCGGAGTTAATAAAGATGTCCTCCACCACCACGGAAAAAACCATCACAGTATTAAGGACCATATTTGCCAGGAATGGGCTGCCTGAACAGATCTGTTCTGATAATGGACCGCAATTTGTGTCCGAAGAATTCAGGAAGTTCTTAAAAAACAATGGGGTTAAGCACTACACGTCCGCCCCATACCATCCCGTCACCAATGGATTGGCTGAAAGGTTTGTCCAGACCTTCAAGAAGGCCATAAAGGCCATGGGTAATGAAGACATAAAACTTCAGCATAAGGTGGATAACTTCTTGTTTGCATGCAGGAATGCAACACATGTGGTTACAAACCAAACTCCCGCCATGATGTTCTTCAATAGAAGCCTAAGATGCCGGCTGGATTTGATCAAGCCAAACATCAGAAGGGACGTGGAGAACCGACAATTTCAAGGCATGAATGAAAGGCCAACTAGAACCTTCCAGATAGGTCAACAAGTTTTGGCCCGGGTCTACCGTACCGAGAAATGGCAGCCTGGAACTATTTGCACACGACTAGGACCGCTGATGTATACCGTGGACATTGGAGAAAGCATAATAAGGCGCCATGCTGACCAGATCATAGAGTCATCTGAAAAGGGACAACCTACACAACAACTCTATACGCCTAATGATGAAGTAGAGATACCCATAGTATCTACCTCCGATCCGGTGATACTGGAACCAGATGAACCCGACACTGGCATTCAAGCCGAATCAGCCTTGCCAAAAGAACCTACTACACCACCAGAAACTACTACACCACCGAGGCGTTATCCGGACCGAGTCAGGAAGCCTCCAGAAAGACTGACTTATAATTGATTAACTGCAGCAATGTGTAGATTATTGTTCTTGTAACATGTTAATTAATGATTACTTAAAATATTATGTACTGGTTGTCTAAAAGGGGAGGAATTGTGGTGTATGTGCCTTTAAGAGCCCCCTGTGTACTGTAATGCCGGTAATGGCCACTCGGGCTATATAAGCCTGTATATTGTCTTGTATCTGTTAGTTCACCTCCAGACTTTGTTCAGTAAACACCTGTGAAACCTACTCCTGCCTTCCGTGTCTCTATTAACACACGGATACAACACTGCCCACCTGGGGCTCTCTTGCCTGTCGGAGCTCGGAGTAGAGTACTTGTTTTGGGAGTCTCATATTGGGCATGTGGACGATGTGTCCTATGTTTCCTATATTACAACAGTGACTACACTCCAAAAGCACTTAATTGGCTGTAAATCACTTTGGACTGTCCCAAATTCATGAAAGGCACTATATAAATTCAAGTCTTTCTTTATTTTCTTTCTTTATATAGCTGCTTTAATATAACACAGATCCCAAGGCACTTTACAGAAGGAAAAAAACAACAACTAAGTGACTGAAAGCTTGGTTGAAAAGATGGATTTTGATAAGACTTTTAAAAGATGGAGGGAAAAATATGCATAGAGGTTTAGAAAGAGTTCCAGGGAATAGAGCTGAGTGGCTGCAGGCCCCACCACCAATGATGGAGTGAAGCGGGGAGGGTGGGCATGCAAAGAAGTCCAAAGTCAGAAGACCAAAATGTGG
This sequence comes from Somniosus microcephalus, assembly GCF_052327205.1. Lineage (NCBI taxonomy): Eukaryota > Metazoa > Chordata > Chondrichthyes > Squaliformes > Somniosidae > Somniosus > Somniosus microcephalus. The sequence continues at coordinate 57,991,497 of NC_140992.1, forward strand.
TGGAAGGGATCCAAAACTAATGAACGTTGCAGAGGTAGGGTGGGTGAGGTCATGAGGGTATTTGAAAAGAAAGATGGGGATTTAAAATTTTAAGCAGGAAGGAGCCAGTATGAGTCAATGAGGATTGGTGTGATAAGCGAGCAGCACAGTGCAAGATAAGATATAGGATGAATTGGAGTATATAGAGGGTGGATGGGGGGATGCTGGCAATGAGGATGTTGGAGAACTTGAGAATAGAGCTGTTGCAAACATGCATAAGTGTTTTGGTGATGGTCAGAGTGAGGTTTGGGATGGATTTGAAAGTAAATAGTCATGGTGAGGAATAGGATGTGTGATTTGAAACTAAACTCTGGGTCAAACAAAACACATCACCTGATTTAGCCCAGTTGAGTAGCCAGGGGAATGGAGTCACTGTCAAAAGAGTGGAATACATGGCAAGGGCCAAAAAAGATGACATCGGCCTTCAGTTGGTGCAAATTATGATATCCACAACTTAATGTCAGACAGTCAGTCCTATAGCGTAGACATAGGTTGTGCAGTCAGGGGAAGTGATGGAGAGATAGAGCTCAGTTGCAACAGGATATAATCGAAAGCTGATCCCATGTCTGCAGATTATGTCACTGAAGGACAGTATATGTACGTGAAGAAGAGGACAGAAGCTACCTCCTCTGAAGTCCCGAGTTGCGTTACCAAGCTGCTGTTCTCAACAGATACATCAGTCTGAGGCCTGTGAACTTTGGGCCTCTCATGAGGTCAAGATGCTGCTGCTGCCTCACCTCCACTGCCCGGCTGGCCTCCCACCACATTCCTGGCCATTAGTTGGGAACAGTGTCTAAATTTTGCATAACCTCTCATTAGCCATTTGCTGGCTTCTTAACTTGGTCCCAGCCATGAGCCAAAAGCTAGCTAAGTTATTTAAAGCTGTGAGGTTAGATGATGCCGAGCAATTCAATTCTTCTTTCCTCTGGCTCTTTCTACTTTCCTGCATTTTAGCAGCCAGGGAACAGAAAACACAAATTCTGACAACTAAAACCACTGTGGAATTTTGGCCCACAGTTAGCTGAGACAATTGATGAGACCAGCAGCCAGGAGCAGGAGGGATTGTCACAGCAACAGCCTCCATAGCGGATCAGTCAGATAGCATCAAGAACAATCATGTCTCTCCGCCAAGCAGTACACTTTTAATGAAGCTCTACACTTTTAATGAAGCTCAAAAGTCCACGAGTCCTAGAATTAAATTAAAAACAATTCCCTTTTGCTGTTTCTTCACATGTTTTTCTTCGCAAGTCTCATCCATGGAAACCTCCTGCTGATTCCTACCTACCACCCTCCCGCAGCCAATGAATCAGTACTCCTCCATGTTGAACAACGCTTGGAAGAAGCATTGAGGGTAGCAAAGGCACAGATTGTACTCTGGGCGGGGGACTTCAATGGCCATCACCAAGAGTGGCTTGGTAGCAACAGCACTGTCTGAGCTGGCCAATTCCTGAAGGACAGAACTGCCAGACTGTCCCAACAGGAAACTACGATGGTATGAGGCGCGAGTTGGCTAGGATGGATTGGGGAACGTTACTTAAAGGGTTGACGGTGGATAGGCAATGGCAAACATTTAAAGATCACATGGATGAACGACAGAATTTGTTCATCCCAGTTTGGCATGAAAATAAAACAAAAAAGGTGACTCAACCGTGGCTAACAAGGGAAATTAGGGATAGCATAAGATCCAAGGAGAGGACATATAAATTGGCCAGAAAAAGCAGCAAACCTGACAATTGGGAGCAGTTTAGTATTCAGCAAAGGAGGACAAAGGGATTAATTAAGAGGGGGAAAATAGAGTATGAGAGTAAGCTTGCAGGGAACATAAAAACTGACTGTAAAAGCTTCTATAGATATGTGAAGAGAAAAAGATTGGTGAAGTCAAGCGTAGGTCCCTTGCAGTCAGAATCAGGGGAATTTATAATGGGGAACAAAGGAATGGCGGACCAATTAAATACATACTTTGGTTCTGTCTTTACAAAGGAGGACACAAATAACCTCCCAGAGATGTCGGGGAACATAGGCCTAGAAATTCCCTTGGGTTTGCGCCCATTTAGGGGCGCAAGAGTGGGTTGCGCCGGAAGTTGCGTCGCCGCTGAAATTAGGTGGGCCTTTAAATCGGCGTAAGCCTGTAGCGCTGCGCCGGCACCGATGACGTCATCGGTGTGCGCAGCGCCCCGGTACCGCCCGAAACCACGCCGATCCCCATCTTCAGTAGCGGCCGCCTCTTCCCTGGCGGCCGCTAACAATGTTTTGAAAACCTGGCCGTGCTGCAGCCTTAGAGGCGCTATTTAAAGCGGAGGTGCGGCCGGCCGCTTTTTCGGCGGTCGCCTGCCCGCACCTCCTTCCCCGGCCTCCTCCACCACCCCCCCGCGGCATTGCCGGCTGGTTTCCGTGGAGCCCGGCACTTCGCCGTTGTGCCGGGCTCTTTTGCCGGCACTTTCAACGGGGCTCCGGCCGTTGCAGGCACCTCCCCCTTAAGAGAAGGGGGAGGCCTGCAGTACAGCAGCCTGCCGCTCCGCATCGGGTGGCGCAGCAGGACCGGCAGCGCTGAAATTCACTTTCAGCGCCCCAAGCGGGGCGGGCACACCCTGTACCAGCGCCCGCTTCCGCTTTGGGGCGCTGAAAGTGAATTTGGGGCGGGCACAACTGGCTCGGCGGCGGGCGCTAAATTTCCGGCGCAAACGTGCTGGCGGGGCGTCACCGAATTTATAGACCATAGAGTCTAATGAGAGGGAGGAACTGAATTAAATCAGTCTCAGTAGGGAAATGGTGTTAGGGAAATTGACGGCATTGAAGGCCGATAAATCCCCAGGGCCTGATAATCTACATCATAGGGTACTTAAGGAAGTGGCCCTGGAGATAGTAGATGCATTGCTGGTCATCTTCCAAAATTCTATAGACTCTGGAAAAGTTCCCATGGATTGGAGGGTAGATAATGTAACCCCACTATTCAAAAAAGGTGGTAGAGAGAAAATGGGGAATTATCGACCGGTAAGCCTGACATCGATAGTGGGGAAAATGCTAGAGTCCATTATAAAAGATGTAATAGCAGAGCACTTGGAAAACAGTGACAGGATCGGACAAAGTCAACATGGATTTACAAAAGGTAAATCGTGCTTGACTAATCTACGGAATTTTTTGAGGATGTAACTGGTAGAATAGATAAGGGAGAACCAGTGGATGTGGTGTATTTGGACTTTCAGAAGGCTTTCGATAAGGTCCCGCATAAGAGATTAGCATGCAAAGTTAAAGCACATGGGATTGGGGGTAAGGTACTGTCTTGGATAGAAAACTGGTTAGCAGACAGGAAGCAAAGAGTTGGAATAAATGGGTCTTTTTCCGAGTGGCAGGCAGTGACTAGTGGGGTAACGCAGGGATCGGTGCTAGGACCACAGTTATTCACAATATATATTAATGATCTAGATGAGGGAACTAGATGTAATATCTCCAAGTTTGCAGACGACACAAAGCTGGGTGGGCATGAGTGCTGTGAGGAGGATGCAGAGAAACTCCAGTATGATTTGGACAGGTTGGGTGATTGGGCAGATGCATGGCAGATGCAGTATAATGTGGATAAATGCGAGGTTATCCACTTCAGTGGCAAAAACAGGAAGACAGATTATTATCTGAACGGCAATAGATTGGGAAAAGGGAAAGTGCAACGAGACCTGGGTGTCCTTGTGCACCAGTCGCTGAAGGTAAGCATGCAGTTGCAGCAGGCGGTTAAGAAGGCAAATGGTATGTTGGCCTTCATAGCGAGAGGATTCGAGTACAGGAGCAAGGATGTCTTGCTGCAGGGCCTTGGTGAGACCACACCTTGAGTATTGTGTGCAGTTTTGGTTGCCTTATCTGAGGAAGGATGTTCTTGCCATGGAGGGAGTGCAGCAAAGATTCACCAGACTGATACCTGGAATGGCAGGAATGATGTATGAAGAGAGATTGGGTCGATTGGGCTTGTATTCGCTAGAGTTTAGAAGAATGAGAGGGGATCTCATTGAAACTTATAAAATTCTAACAGGACTGGACAAACTAGATGCAGGAAGGATGTTCCTGATGGCGGGGGAGTCCAGAACCAGGGGTCACAGTCTAAGGATAAGGGGTAAGCCATTTAGGACTGAGATGAGGATGAATTTCTTCACCCAGAGAGTGGTGAACCTGTGGAATTCTCTACCACAGAAGGCAGTTGAGGCCAATTCATTAAATATATTCAAGAAGGATTTAGATATATTTCTTAAGGCTAAAGGGATCAAGGGATATGGGGAGAAAGCAGGGACAGGGTACTGAATTTGGATGATCAGCCATGATCTCATTAAATGGCGGAACAGGCTCGAGGAGCCGAATGGCCTACTCCTGCTCCTATCTTCTATGTTTCTATCTAACATGAGGGAACAACTTACTTGACCTCGTCCTCACCAATCTACCTGTCACAGATGGCTCTGTCCATGACAGTGTTGATAGGAATGACCACCCCACAGTCCTTGTGGAGAAGAAGTCCCATCTTCACACTGAGGATGCCCTTCATCGTGTTTTGTGGCACTACAATTGTGCTAAATAGGACAGATTCAGAGCAGATCTAGCAGCTCAAAACTAGGGATCCATGAGGCATTGTGGGCCATCAGCATTAGCAGATTTGTATTCCACCACAAACTGGAACCTCATGGCTCAGCATATTCCTCACTCTACCATTACCATCAAGCCAGGGACCAACCCTGGTTCAATGAGGAGTGTAGAAGAGCATGCTAGGAGCAGCAGCAGAGGTGCCAACCTGGTGAAGCTATAACACCGGACTACATGCATGCTAAACAGCGGAAGCAGCATGATACAGACAGAGCTAAGTGATCCCACAACCAACGGATCAGATCAAAGCTCTACAGTCCTGCCACATATAGTTGTGAATGGTGGTGGACAATTAAACAACGAAAGGGAGGAGGAGGCTCCATTAACATCCCCATCCTCAATGATGACAGAGCCCAGCATGTGAGTGAAAAGGACAAGGCTGAAATGTTTGCAATCATCTTCAGCCAGAAGTGCTGAGTGGATGATCCATCTTGGCCTCCTCCTAAGGTCCCCAACATCACAGAAGCCAGTCTTCAGCCAAGTCAATTCCCTGTGATATCAAGAAATGGCTGAACGTACTGGATACAGCAAAGGCTATGGGCCCAGACAACATCCCAGCTGCAGTGCTGAAGATATGTGCTCCAGAGTTAGTCGCGCCTCTAGCCAAGTTGTTCCAGTACAGCTACAACACTGGCATCTACCCGACAAAGTGAAATATTGCCCAGGTATGTCCTGTCTACAAAAAGCAGGACAAATCCAATCCAGTCAATTACCATCAGTCTACTCTCAATCATCAGCAAAGTGACGGAAGGTGTCGTCAGCAATGCTATCAAGCGCCACTTACTCACAAATAACCTGCTCACCGATGCTCAGTTTGGTTTCTGCCAGGACCACTCGGCTCCGGACCTCATTACAGCCTTTCCAGATGTGAAGTGAGAGTGACATCAAGGCAGCATTTGACTGAGTGTGGCATCAAGGAGGCCTAGTAAAATCGAAGCCAATAGACTTTCTTTCCACCATAAGGTCAAAAGTGGGGATGTTCGCTGACGATTGCAGTGTTCAGTTCCATTCGCAACTCCTCAGATAATGAAGCAGTCCATGCCCGGATGCGGCAAGACCTAGACAACATTCAGGCTTGGGCTGATAAGTGTCAAGTAAAATTTGTGCCACACAAAGTGCCAGGCAATGACCATCTCCAACATGAGAAAGTCTAACCACCTCCCCTTGACATTCAATGGTATTACCATCATCAAATCCCCCACCATCAACATTCTGGGGGCAGCAGGCGCATGGGAACACCATCACCTCCAAGTTCCTCTCCAAGTCACACACCATCCTGACTTGGAAATATATCGCCATTCTTTCATCATGACTGGGTCAATATCCTGGTACTCCCTCTCTAACAGCCCTGTGGGATTACCTTCACCACATGGACTGCAGCAGTTCAAGAAGGCGGCTCACCACCACCTTTGTTGTGTATGTACCTTTAAGAGAATAACTGGTCTCAGACTGCAGTACCGGCAGTGACCACCCCTGTATAAAAGGCGCTAGAGAGCCTCTGTTGTTTAGTTTCGTTATGGACTTCCACCAGTAAACATCTGTTGTTTTCTCTCCTGCTAGTCCATGTCTAAATCATTCACGGACTTAACACTGGCGACGAGGAAGAAACGAACTTACCTGCAACTCAGCAGCAGCTCCGACGACGTGTTGAAGGTCGGAGCCAGAAGAAAGAAGAAAAAAAAAAATAGGCCATTGAAACTCGAGAAACGGGCGTCGACCGTCAATCATCGATTTCAAAACTTGCGGGAGAGACTGTCCAGAGCCAGGCTGGGTTCCTCGGTCCGTGGTTTCCCAGCTAATCGGGCTGGTGGCAGGTAGTGCTCTGATCCTTCCTGGGCTGCAACGGGGCCGGGCAGCGAGTCGGGAAGCAAGGAGAGAGAGAGAGGGTGGAGCATAAAGGGCGCGGCCGGTGTTTCGAAGCTGGGCAGCGTTCGGACCTCAGAAGAGGGAGGGAAGTGTCCCAGAGGGTCCGCTCCACGACGGGAACATAATAAAAGAAAACAAATTAATATTTAACGCGCAGGAAACTGTGGAAAGCAGCGCTAACAACAGCGGGGAAGAAGACAAAGCGCGGGAGGCGCCATTTTGTTAAATCGGGGAAGAAGGCAAAGCGCGGGAGGCGCCATTTTAGATTTGCAAGATGCCGAAGCCTGGCTGTATCACTGCTTTTGATAATACATTAGAGAACTGGACCACGTATGTGGAAAGAGTCGAGGTATATTTCGAGGCAAATGAAATAGCGGAGGGGAAAAAGGCATCAATATTGCTAAACTTAATGGGCGCTAGAACGTACGGCCTATTGCGGGATCTGATTACTCCAGCCAAACCGAAGGCGAAGAGTTTTAACGAAATTGTTGCTGTTCTACAGGAGCACTTAAACCCTGCACCGTTGTTGATAGCAGAAAGATTTAAATTCCACAGGAGAACTCAGCACAAAGATGAGAGCAATGCTGAGTATCTTACGGAACTACGCAAGCTATCAAAGCACTGCCAGTTTGGAGCAGGACTGGCAGATACCCTACGGGACAAATTTGTCTGTGGACTGCTGAGTGAAGGAACACAGAAGAAGTTACTCACAGAAAAAGAGCTGACGCTAGATAAGGCTTTCAGCGTGGCAGTATCGTATGAAGCAGCAGCCAGGGGAGCTGCAGAAATTCAACAAAAACCACAGGAATACGGCACCCACGAAATGACACGGGGATTTGCAAAATGTTATCGCTGCGGCAGAACTAACCATGACCAGAAGGACTGCTGGTCCAAAGACAAAATATGCAGACAATGCGGGAAGATTGGACACATTGCACGAGTTTGTAGGTCTGGGAAGAAGACCAGCGACAACAAAAAGGCTACTAAGGAACCGTACAAGAAAGTACAAAAGATGACGGACAGTAGTTCTGAAGACCAGATGAGCGATAGTGAATCCGGAAACAGAAGACTAAGCTGTCTCAAACTTCACAATGTAATCACAAAAGAGGATCACCGAACCATTTGGGCCACTCTCACGATAGCAGGGTCCCAAGTTAAAATGGAATTGGATACAGGATCAGCGCTAACCGTCATGAATCGACGAGACTACGAGCGGCTATTTTCACACATACTCTTGAGAGAGACATCCATCATCTTGACGATGTATACGGGGCAAAAAGTATACACCAGAGGAAAAATAAGGGTGCCTGTCGAATACAATGGCAAGAAAATACGGAAATTGTATCTCTACATACTGCCAAATGGTGGACCACCGTTATTGGGACGGGAATGGATCAGGAAGATAAACTTAGATTGGCATTCCATTCATGCAATGACGGTGGACGGTAAAAAAGATGAAGACGTCACTCCTGGACGATTGTCAACAATCTTAGCTAACGCCAAAGAGGTATTTCAACAAGAACTGGGCACGCTTAAAGGCGTAACCGCCTCGATAAAAATAGAAGAGAATGTAGTTCCCAAGTTTTTCAAAGCGAGACCGGTACCATATGCAATTCGCCCAGCCATCGAGGCAGAGCTGGAGAATCTGGAGAAGGCGGGCGTGTTGTCTAAGGTTGACTGGAGCGAGTGGGCGACACCCATCGTTCCTGTCATGAAGAAAACATTAACCAATAAGTCCGGAGAGCCAAGAAGATTCGCATCTGTGGGGATTTCAAGGTGACGGTGAACCCTGTCCTTCGCACAGTACAATATCCTCTTCCAAGGATAGAAGACATCTTCGCCTCGCTGTCTGGAGGGAAGCATTTTACAAAAATTGACCTAGCACAAGCATATTTGCAGATGGAGGTTGAAGAGTCCTCTAGGAAGTATCTCACGATAAGCACTCACAAAGGTCTTTACCAGTATCATCGATTGGTATTCGGAGTAGCATCGGCTCCGGCGATATGGCAAAGAGCGATGGAACAAGTCCTGCAAGGGATTCCAGGGACTCAGTGTTACTTGGACGACATCCTTGTGACAGGTGAAGATGACAGTGAACACCTTAACAACCTAGAACAGGTGCTCACTAGACTACGGGAACATGGGCTGCGAGCCAACCATCCCAAGTGCGAATTTTTTAAGAAACAGATATCGTATTGTGGCCACGTGATTGATGAAGAGGGGTTACATAAGTCCCCTGACAAAATTGAAGCGGTTGTTAAGGCCCCAGCGCCTGAAAATGTGTCGCAGCTGAGGTCATTCCTCGGGTTGGTGAATTACTATCATAAGTTTTTGCCGAATTTGTCGACAACTCTGCACCCACTGAATGCCCTGCTACGAACAGGGGTAGCATGGAAATGGAGCGATGATTGTAAGCGTGCTTTTCAGAAGAGTAAGGACTTAATCACTTCAAAGGAAGTATTGGCTCACTACAAACCAGCACTGCCAATCAGGTTGGCATGTGATGCGTCTCCCTATGGCATTGGGGCGGTACTGTCACATAAATCCCTTGATGGTTCGGAGAGGCCGATAGCTTTTGCGTCACGCTCGTTAACTTGTGTCGAGCGTAACTACGCCCAGATTGACAGAGAGGCCCTCAGCCTAGTGTGGGGGGTGAAGAAGTTCAATCACTATCTGCACGGTCAAAAATTTACTCTACTAACCGATCATCAACCTCTTGTCTCCATTTTCAACCCTCAGAAGGGCGTACCGATAATGACAGCACAACGGCTGCAGAGATGGTCCCTTTCCCTAGGGGCACACCAATATGACATCAAGTACAAAGGAACTAAACAGCATGGAAATGCTGATGGATTGTCACGTCTACCGTTGCCGACGGTGGAAGAAGAAGACCTTGCAGTGGATCCAATGGAGTTATTCCACTCGACCATAGTCGAATGTCTCCCTGTGACGAATGCAAACATAGAAAAGGAAACACGGAATGACCCGACACTATCACGGGTCTATGATTTAACGGTGAAGGGATGGCCAGCACATGGCGAACCACTGCTGCCAGCATTCTCGCCGAGAAGAGAACAGCTGTCAGTGTGCAGAGGAACCTTGATGTGTGGATCCAGAGTAGTAATTCCACCTAAGTTGACGGATAGAGTGCTCAATGAGCTTCATGAGGGTCATCTGGGTGGGGTAAACATGAAGAGCTTAGCCAGAGCATTTGTGTGGTGGCCGGGAATCAATAGAGAAATCGAAGAGATGACCAAGAGCTGTGCAGGATGCCAGAAGGTCCAAAACGCCCCACCACAAGCTCCTCTGCATCCATGGGAGTGGCCCTCATCTCCATGGCAAAGGGTGCACATTGATTTTGCTGGTCCCTTCATGGACTCGATGTTTTTAATTGCGGTGGATGCACATCCAAAGTGGCCAGAGGTAATAAAAATGTCCTCAACCACCACAGAAAAAACTATCACAGTTTTACGAACCATATTCACCAGGAATGGGCTGCCTGAACAGATTTGCTCTGACAATGGACCACAGTTTGTGTCTGAAGAGTTCCGGAGGTTCTTAAAGAACAATGGTGTTAAGCATTACACATCTGCCCCATATCATCCAGCCACTAATGGATTGGCCGAGAGGTTTGTCCAAACATTCAAGAAGGCTATCAAGGCAATGTGTAATGAAGATATACCCCACAACACAAGGTGGACAACTTCTTGTTTGCCTACCGGAATGCGACACATGCGGTTACCAACCAAACTCCAGCCATGATGTTCTTCAATCGAAGACTACGATGCCACTTGGATTTGGTTAAGCCAAACGTCCGAAGAGATGTGGAGAACAGGCAGTTTCAGAATATGAATGAAAGGCCGACCAGGAGTTTTAAGATAGGTCAACCAGTTTTGGCCCGGGACTACCGCACTGAGAAATGGCAGCCAGGAACGATTTGTACACGACAAGGACCTCTCGTGTATACCGTGGACGTTGGGGAGAGCATTGTAAGATGACATGCTGACCAGATTCTAGAGTCACTGGAAAACGTCAACTCCACACCATGATCTGATACACCTGGTAATGAAATCGACGTTCCAATTGCAGCTACCGCAGACCCGGTAATATTGGAAGCAGATGAACCAAACAACAACATTGATTCCGACTCAACATTGCCAGAAGAACCTGATACCCCAAAGAGGCGTTATCCAGACAGAATCAGGAAGCCTCCTCAAAGACTGAACTTATAATTGCTTAAACTTAACCAATGTATCTAGCAACAGTAATTGTGATTGTAATTCGTTATCATTAGTTGTTAAATGAATGTTATGTACTGTTTATCTAAAAGGGGAGGAATTGTTGTGTGTGTACCTTTAAGAGAATAACTGGTCTCAGACTGCAGTACCGGCAGTGACCACCCCTGTATAAAAGGCGCTAGAAAGCCTCTGTTGTTTAGTTTCGTTATGGACTTCCACCAGTAAACATCTGTTGTTTTCTCTCCTGCTAGTCCGTTTCTAAATCATTCACGGACTTAACAACCTTCTCAAGGGCAATTAGGGATGGGCAATAAATGCTGGCCTTTCCAGTGTAGCTCACATCCTGAGAATGAATAAGAAAAAAGTACTGGAGTAGAAAGTGGAAGAAAAGGAAGGAATCAAACACTTGGCATGATGCAGTAGTGACAAGCCATTTGTACTGCTGTACTGAGGGAAAATGTGGGCCACGTCTGTCATTTTCTCAGTGGCTAATAATACTTTTCAAAGACAACTTATTGTTTTAATATTGCTCCTTATTTCCAGATGTCACATTAAATGTGTTTATATCACAAAAAGTTCTTTTGAAAATGAATCCTTTCTAGCAGTCACTGGTTCACTTGAATACTCTGTCTCCACGCTCCTAGTGATTCTTTCATCCTTATACTTTTTCTTGGTTGTAGTGTTTAAATATTTGGTTTGAGACAAATTGTAACTTCATCCATTCTTCTACATGACACAATTCTCACAGTTATGGAAGAAAAATAAAACAGCTTTAAACACTTCAGTGTTCTCCTTTTATAAAATAGCAGTCTGATTTGGTGAGAAATAGCCTGTTAAGGGTAAAGGATAACAATCCATTACATGTCCATTCTATATGACTCCTTGCTGATTATCATACCTAGTTATAGCATAAAATCAAGAAAAGCAGAGCAAGATTATCGAATCATTTGTCACTGCTATTCTTATAATGTTTCTATTAGTTACAGGTATTGCATTGCGATTTTAATAGTTCATTTAATATTTTATATGATGCATGCATTGGTAAGCCAGGGTACTTCTAGCTAAGATAACATATTCATATCAAGAAGAACAGCTGGGAGAGGTAACTCAATAAGTTGCAGTGTGGTCTGGGTCATATTTTACTTGTGTGGCATTTTCACGTCTACTTTGAGTCTACTGTAGGTCCCTAAACCATGTAAAAGTTTAATTTTTTTCATCATTTCAACCCTTTTGTCGGAGTAAGCTTAAATCTATGTTTGAACTAAATACCTCCTGGCTAGCAGATGCCTATAGAGAACAGTTTATACAACTAGCTTATTTTCACTTGATAAATATATCACAGCTGTGGAATGTTCTGAATGGAGAGCACCAACCATAATAAGATCATCTTCCAATGTAGAATCATCAATTTTGGCTATCCACATTTTTCTATAACAAAAAAATATGTTGCAATCCATGAGGAGATAGTACAGTACATAGGGGTTCAGTTTCTAAATTACAACATTTTGCAAAATCCCATGTGTGATCGTCAACACAAAACTCGAGCAGTTTTGCTCCATATTTAAAGTCACACAGTTATCAGAAAATTCTTTCTAAGCTTCCCCAGGGGCTTAGCTGATTAAAGCAGCGAGTAGCTGAGCCCTATAGAACAGGAAGGTCCCCGATCTGTACAGAGTTAGCTGACTTCAGCCAGGGAAGTAGTAGGGATACTTAAATTGGTCACAGCAGTCAGTAAAGGGGAAATTAGCTGTGTTCGCATTTAGCTCCAGTTCACTATCCAACGACGCCTGCTTGAAGTGCACCCCGTATACGGACTTGTATGTGAGGGCAGCATTGGGCTCGGCAGTGATAACCATATGGTTAAATACCCCACTAATACTCACCCGGGATAATTTTTGCCTTCACTGCCTAGAATGGCAACTTGTCATAGTGGATCGCTCACCTATTGTCGAACCTGTCCAATTTTCATCCCATTGATTTTAGATTGCCACACATATGGTGAAAGTGAAAATTACTCCCACCATCTTGGCTCACATCGAAAGTACTGGCCGCTTGGGCTACGTGGAGAAGGGTGAATATCGTGAAACTGTATAGCGGAGAGGAGAGGGAAAACTGGTAGAAAAAACAAACCTGTTAATAAAGGGGAAATAAAATCCTCTTGCCCCTAAATCAAAAAAAAGTGATCAAAGATGGCCTTATCTGCGATTGACACGATGGGAGTAGTGAGGCCACGTGAGATGGTGAGGTCGAGGGGGTGGCCATGAATATGGCTAGGGAAGTTTATATGGAGGGAGAGATTTTGGGAGGACTGTGAACTCAGAGGAGAGAGACGATGATGAGTTGAAATGGAGGTTGAAATCACTGAGGATGAGAGGTTGCTCAGTGCCGAGGCTGAGGGAGGAAGCCAGTGAAGATATCTCAGTGAGGAACTTAGCAGGGTTCTTGGGTGGGCAGTAGAGAACAAGAATTATAAATGAGGGTCAAGAAGACTCAAAGGAAAGGACTCAAATGTAGCTCACAATAAACAAGACACTGATGCATTATTGTTGATAGAAGACCAAAATAATAAAGCATTAATCAACATCAATGTGATTTTCTTTATTCTTGAAGTTACCAGTTATCAGTTCTACAAGTGGACTAGTCATTGTCTATAGTCAAACATTCACAACTTAGAAATGAAATACAACGGTAGAAATCCTTGCCAATGAAAGTGCTAATGCCAGAAGGAACTGATGAGTGAGGGCTAGAAAACCAACTTAAGAAATCTTTAGCTCCCTGCCCATTCTGTGTTGCAGATTCCTCATTTAGTTGTCCACTGGGAGTGCTCACTCACACAGGCAGGCCAATTTTACTCAAACAAGGGCCGCGATTTTGCTGACCTTGGCGGGCGATGTCGGTGGCGGGTCCCGAGCCTGCTACTGGCTCCATCCCACTGTGTAGAATGAATTTCCCTTGATGGGGCTTGTTAAGCCCGCCAAGCACATTTCCGGGCCAATTAGAGGAAGCGGGTCTGGTGATGTCATGTGATGATGCGGCATCAGCCGGTTTCCTTAAAGGGACCATGGCCAACTTTAATTTGACATTTGTGCTGTCAGTGTTCTACAGCACTACACAGAGCTGCAGAGCTGCACCCAGGCTCTCCCATGACTCCCTTCATATGCTTTTGGAGGGAGTCAGAGCACGCAGGGAGGTCCTCTTCCATTCCCATTGGTGGAAGAGACCTGCCCAGAAGATCAAGACAGCCTGGTTGCACATTGCAGAGGGGGACACAAGCAGAGATGTGGTCAGGAGGGCCTGGGTGCAGTGCCGCAAACCTTTCAATGATCTCAGTAGATCACGAAACATTAGTACAAAGCCACATTCAACCTCATCCTGCTGTGCCACTCATCATATCCCCATCACTCTGCCTTCCCTCCCCTACTCCTGCACATCTTTACACACACCAACTTACCTTGCACCTCCACCCATCCCTCTCTGTCTACATTATCACATCCCCATCTCACTAGCCACCCCTCACACTTACCCTCATCCTACTGCAATCATACCAACTAACAACACACAAGGGTAGGCACTTGTGTGTTTTAGGCAATGTTCATGTGAAGTTTCTGGTAATGTGGTGTCAAACATTGAAACCTTTATTTTCAACACTTTGCGTTCTTGGACAGATTTGTGACTTAGTGAGTTGCAGTGAATGGTGAGACATAATGGTACCCCCTGCAATCGTGATGAGTGTGAAAGGAATGGCTTGGGCATTGTAGGGTTGCTTTATGGTGTTGGTGTGGGGTGGTGCCAACCTGCCGTATCATGTGGCAGCCAGGGTGTACAGCATCAAGTGAAGTAAACCTGGCCATGGTGAGGCTATCCCTGGCCTCCCAGGCAGCAATGTGCTCGCGTGCTGATGCCCGCTGTCCTGTGCAGCATCAGGTGATTGCGGAGAAGGTTGGTGTTGTTGTTGGTGCTGCTGGTGCTGCTGGTGTTGGGGCTGATCGTGGTGGGATTCTGAGAACCAAGGTGAGAGAGTATAAAGGGCACCCATGCTGATGGATTAGATGGCAGGCGAAGTAGAGATGACAGAAGCGATCTGTCAATGGTGAGAGATGTAATGAGATCAGACTCAATGGAGAGTTGTGTAAAGACTTGCAGCATGGTGAATCTGCTGTGGAAATGCAGTGAGGAAGAGTTTGTGGCTGAGGCAAGATATCTCTGTAAGGTGGTAGCTTTTACTGTACATTTGAAGCTTTCAACTCAACAGCTGGTTCAATGGTCACTGAACTCCCGCCTCAGCTTGACAGACGTGGTCCACGACCAGCGTGGACCCCGTGGGCGAGCTGTCAAATGCAGAAGGTGAGCTGAAATTCATTCAATGTGGCTCTAAACAAGCCACTAATTACCTGAACATCGGAGAAAGCCTCTTGGCAGTGGGTTTACAGTGGGGTCCCGACCCGCTGGGGAAAAAAAACACTTTCCCACCCGACCCACCACCGATCGTGCCCGCTGACTCCCCGGAAAATCCAGCCGTAGGTCTTCAAAGTTTTGAAGGGTTTTAATAGGTTGAATGGGAAAGACTATTCCCTCCGGTTGGAGGGTCAGTGATGATTAGTCATCAATTTAAAATTGTCACTAAGCCAGTGACAACAAATCCTTTTCTGCAAAGAGTTGTTCGAGCATGGAATGAGCAGAGGCCATTGTATCTTTTAAGGGAAGAGTCAACAAATATTTTAAGCAGAGAAAAATGCAGGGCTATGGGGAGAGACCATGGCCTAGAAATTTGTCTCGGGCAGTGGCACATAATGGGCGGTATCGGATCGGCCGCCCATTATACACCGTGGCTGATATTTATTTCCATTGACTGCACGTTTTGCACCATCACCAGAGGTAAATTTCTAGGCCCATAGGTTTATTTTTGGATTGTTCGAGCAAACACCTGGCACGAATGTACTAGACCAAGTACAGATGTACTAGACTCCTGCTGTACTGTAAACTTCTATGGTTATATGACATAATGAGGCAGTTCATGAGTTCCCTGTTTTGCTGCTGTTCTCAATGCGAGGTTTGTCCATTTAAGCCAGCAAGGTTACCATTTTGTTGAGAAAGCATTCCTTAACGGTAAACTTACTTCTTTTTCTGCCATTCCAAAGTAGAATATTATAGCAACACCCATGCTGCCAGGAAGAAAAGTGCGGAATGTGCTTGTATAAGATACATTCAACTATATATCTGAGCTGCACATTTAAGATTGGCAAAATGGTCGCAAAATTCATAGCTGTACCACCCATTGTTTGGGTGCTTGAGCACCCTTAGAGGTCCAAAATGGCGTCCGCGGCATGCGCTCACACTTCTGGAGCGAGTCGCTCTGGACACCATATTGGTGAAGGCGTTAGTATGCAGAGTAGGCAGATCATGACGTCAATCAGCATGTAATGTTGATTTGACACCAGTGCTGCCATTTTGGAGCTCAACACTCCAGCTAATGCCTTCTCTTAAGCTCGACCAGCTGAACACGTGTTCAGCAACATGAAGGACCCCCACCAATGCTATTTAAAGGGATCATTAACTACTTACCGATTAGTTGCTGATTAATTTCGACTGGCTGTTGTCCACTGGGAGTGCTCTCTCACACAGGCAGGCCAATTTTACTCAAATTAGGTCTTCACAGTTTTGAAGGGTTTTGATAGGTTGAAAGGGATTGTACTAATGTTTGGTGGTTTCTAGAGTTTGTTAAAGTTGCTAAAGTTTACAGGGAGTGGTGTGGCAGGTCCTGAAGGACTTTGTCCTGACTTCAAGGCTTCTGCACAAACCACTTGCTCTCCGCCATGGATGCAGTAGTAGGCATTCCCCTTGGAATACAGTATGACTGGGAAAATGAGCAGAAGTGACACAGAGCAGGGCAAGCTGCTAGAGGAGGGAGGCGGAGGAGGGGTAGAAGGGCTCCTAGCAGGAGGCTATCTGAACCTCAGCAAGGAGCAGTGTGTCAGATGTCTGCACTTCACTAAGGAGCTGCTCACTGAAATCTGCCACCTGCTGCAACCACAACTGCAGCCTCAGAGCAGGGTGAGGACCTCATTGCCAGTGGCTGTGAAGGTGACCGTGGCCATGAACTTTTATGCCTTGGGCTCCTTCCAGTCTGGAGCAGGAGATATTTGCAACATCTCACAGTTTACCATTCATTGTGGTGTAGGAGGGTCACTGAGGCTCTCTATTCCAAGAGAGCTGGCTATATTTCATTCTCTCTTTCCAGAGAGCAGTAGGTAGAGCGAGCATGCGGCTTTGCGAGGATTGCAGGCTTCCCCATGGTGCTGAGTGCCATTGACTGTA
Organism: Somniosus microcephalus; assembly: GCF_052327205.1. Lineage (NCBI taxonomy): Eukaryota > Metazoa > Chordata > Chondrichthyes > Squaliformes > Somniosidae > Somniosus > Somniosus microcephalus. The sequence goes on from NC_140992.1 coordinate 58,008,572, forward strand.
CGTACATCACTTTACAGGCACTGCATGTCAACTCTGAGATGTACCGCAACCAGAAGGGATTCCACTCCCTCAACATCCAGCTGCTGTGTGACCATAGGCAGCGAATCATGCAAGTCAATGCCCAGTATCCTGGCAGCAGTCATGATGCTTTCATTCTGCAGCAGTCTGCTGTGCCATCTGCATCTGAGCCACCACGACAAACCAGAGGGTGGTTTCTGGGTGTCAAGGGCTATCCTTTGACAACATGGCTCATGACTCCAGTGCGCAACCCACACACACATGGGCAGCATTCATACAATGAAAGCTGTGCTGCCACATGACATGTGAGAGCATACCATAGGCATCCTGAAACAACATTTGCACTGCGTGGGCCGCCCTGGAGGAGCCCTGCAGTACTCGGCAGAACATGTGGCAAGATTCATGGTGGTCTGCTTGTGAGGGAATACGCCATATTTCAGAAAGATACACCATAATATGAACAGAATACTGATATTATTAATACATGATATACTGGGTTTAAAAGTCTGGAAAGCCTCGGAGACACAGGCTGCAAACAGAATACAGGCTCCTGAGATAAAGATCAGTTGTTAAACAAAGTTGTAAACAAGCTTTGAAATGGGAATTAGTTAAATATACTTAAAAAATGAAAGATTGAAGCAAACCATTGGCGCTTCCAAAAATTCTATGGTTTGCAACCAACACAATAAAAAGACCCAGTTTAAGGTGTTACCAAATAACACATAAAACAGAAACACAAACATTAAAAGAACCATGTGTCTTTGAAAACATGACATCAAGTAAAAGAAACACCTGCTGGTCAAATAGTTTTTATGTTAAACTTGGAAGACAGGAAACATGATTAAATATGCAACCAATTGAGATAGCTAGAAATGCATGAAACACTCTGGTCAAAGTGTCTTTAATAAATACATAGTAAAAACCATACCAACAAAAAGACTTTGAAGATATGACTTCAATAGAAGCACCAAGCAATTACATTGTGTTTGTATTGAACTTGGAGCAGTAAGGAGAGTCACAATGTCTGCTAAAAACCAGTAAAGCCAATATTAAGAATTGAATGAAGAATCTTCGATAAGAATGGCATCAAACAGAAACCATTGCTGTCATTGTTTTTATGATAGTTTTTGGAACACCTAAAGGTAGAGAAATAATTATGCATGCAATAGTTGAATTGACAGTAAGATCGAAAGCATTCGAAAGAGGTATCAATAAAGACAATTAGCTGACATCAGCAGAGAACATCAAAGAAGAAACCACTGCCAAAAGAGTATAAAACATAGACCTTTTCAACAGGAAGGCAGAACTCGCTGAACGGGTAAAGTGTTTCTCAACTCTTCAGAGGCATCTCTGTAAGTCTTTAACTATGAGTCTGGGAAGTCAAAGTAATTGATTTTGGTGGATATTCTGGATTTAGAAATAAGTAAGAAATAAGAAATGTAAGCTATCTGTATTTTGAATTGTTAATGTTGCGACTGATTCAGCAGATGTTAAATGAACATTGGCTCTTAAATAAAACTATATGGCCTAGAAATTCAGTGGCCTGCACCACCAGTTTGCGCCCAAAGAGGGCTTTTGCGCCACTGTCCAAACCTACCGCGATATTTAGCGGGGTGCTAATGGCAGCGTTAGCCTGTAGCGCTGCGCCGCCACCGATGACGTCATCGGTGTGCGCAGCGCCCCGCTATCGCCCCGCTGGCCATATTTGGTTGCTGCCGCCTCCTCCGCGCCGGCCGCAAACAGCGACCGGTACACAGGGGCCTACTTGTGCCGGTAGTGGGGCGAGTTAAGGTGGAGGTGCGGCCGGCCGCTTTTTCGGCGGCCGCCTGCCCGCACCTCCATTCCCGGCCTCCTACACCGCCCCCCGCGGCATTGCCTGCTGTTTCCAGAGAGCCCGGCACTTCTCCTTGGTGCCGGGCTCATTTGCCGGCACTCGTGAGCGGGGATCGCGCTGTTGCAGGCACCTCCCCCTTAAGAGTGAGAGGAAGGCCTGCAGTACCGCAGGCTGCCGTGCCACAGCGGGTGGCGCTGCGGCACTTTGCACGCCGATATTCAGTTTCAGCGCCCCAAGCGGGGCGCCGAAACCCTTGTTTAGCGGCCGGCTTCCACTTGGGGCGCTGAAACTGAATATCCCGCTGACGCAAGTGGCTCCGCGCGCAGCGGTAATTCCGGCGCCCAGGCGAGCTGGGCGCCCCTAACTGAATTTCTAGGCCTATATTTTTAGAATTGTCTCAAAGAGTAATTCTGTATAAACTCGCGAACCCAAATTCTGTACACTCTTTTGTAAGGACTTGCAGAATTCTGGGGGAGTATTCCAGACACTCATAATATCCGGAAGGTTACAGTCTAGTTCAACTTATTAAAAGTACTATCTGGAGGACGGTAACATCTTTAGTCATTCCTTTCCTTTAGGGAGAGAGAGCCTGAACGTTTAGACCCATTTAAGCATCTTATGGAATTCGGCTATCTCTAACTTAAGTTGAGGGTGAACGTCTGGGGAATACGTCTGATCTGGGATAGCCCAAAAGGGCTAGGACTTGTAATTATCCCTTCATGCTGCATGCTGCACAACCTCGCCATCATCAGGACAGAACCTTTACCACCAGCTATATGCCGACCAGCTGAGGAGCAGGAGGAGGAGGAAAGGAAGAGGAAACCTCGACAGCTCCTTTCGCCCCGGGCTGTCCATGAAAAACTCATCCGACTGCAATATCAGTAAATGCAACCCCAATTCCCCACTCACCAACAGTCGCACACTTTACCTTCCCTCTGCTACTGACCATCACAGCGTCTGCTTGTCCACAAAGCAAAAATAAAAGCCAACACAAAATAAATATTTCAAACCAAATTTATAAATCAAATCATGCCATATTGCATACAAACGTCAACTAAACACCGTTTTGCATTCCCTTAGTGCCCGTCTTGCATATACCTTTGCCTGCCCTAGTGCTCCTATGCAGTGCTACCCCAGTAGCTGTAGCATGGCTGGTGGAAGGCTGCTGACTTTCAGTGGGGGCGACTGCAGATGACCTTGGAGGACAACCTCAAACAGCTCTGGGCCTAGATGGCCCGGCTTCAGACTGCAGCATCTCGGCATCGGCGGCAACAGTCTGGGCTGGCTGGCTGTCAGGCAACAACACAGCCACTAGTGGAGTAGCAGGGGTGGAAGGACAAATGCTGTCATCCTGAGAGAGAACAGTAGATTCATGTGATGCATTGAGCAGTTGCTGAGGCTAGTGGTGGGATATGGCATTTGAAAACGCTGACCTTGACCACTCGTGTGAGGTCCTTGAACTTTTTGCAGGCCTGCATCAAAGTCCTTGGGGTTTGACTCCTGGCATTGACTGCCATGGCTATCTGGTCCCACTGCCTTTGCAAAGTTTGTCTGGAGGGCCTCCTGGCCACCTGTGGATAGAGCACATCACTCCTCCTCTCCACCTCCTCCACCACGGCCTCCAGTGCAGTGTTGAAAAATCTTGGAGCCCGCACTCTCTTCTGTTGTGCCATTATTACATCTTCTTCCAGGTCAGAATATCTTCCACAGTGACTTCCAGCACCTGCTCCAGCCACAATGCACCTCCCTTTTAAGAGATGCAGGCTAGCTTTAAGTAGTGCAGGCTAGCTTTAAGTGGTGCCAGCCTCTCACAATTTTGCACTCCCTGTTCAGGCATGCAGCCACTCAACCGTGCGCTTAGCGCTGGCTGCATGCTGTAATCATGTTATATAGCAGGCATCAGAAGTAACGGCTGCAAATGAATCCCACATCACGATCCTCGAGCCTGATTTCAGGCCCTGTCGAATTTAGCCCCCCTTAACTTCCTGTATACACGTGCACAATAAAGTAACCCAATATTGCATCACCAACACTCTCCTCCCGTGACTATAATACAACTGTTTGAAAAGCAGACAAGAGCAGGCCAGCACCAGCACAAAGTTTTCCTAGAAGTCAGAATTAACTTGTGGAATGCAGAAAATGGTCAAAAAACAGCCGAGAAGTTAACCAGCAGCCTAGGAGGACAAACCAGCAACTAACCTGTATGGAGCCTTTTAAATATGCTCTTGTAGGGTCCTTGCTGCCTGTTAGCACTATGAATTGCTGTGCGAGTTCATCACATGACGAGTCAAGGCCTGGGGCAGATCATTTTCACAAAAAGCACCTCTAGTTTCAAGAACACACATAGTTCACCCAAAAGCCCATCTTGAAGTTCACTGTGTATGTGCAAAAATTAAAATGCATCATGCAGCCAGGTTGTATGAGAAGGATTTGTTGTCTTAAACTCCCTTCAAGATGTCACTGTGATAAGAGTTTCAGTTATAAATTGTGGGTTGAATTTGTCCCCTGCTCAAAATGACCAGATATGGTACACGTACAAAGAGCTGTAAGGTTTGCTGAGTGCGTTAAATGAGGCAGTCGTAACAGGTTAGGAGGGAATAGCTGATGGTATGCATACTGTCACAGCAACTCAATGTAGGAAGCCTCTGGATAGTCTTACTCTGGAAGCTTTGCTGAGCTCTGCCATCTTCTTTCTTATTTGCAGTTAAGTCCTCTGTGTGTTGCAGATAACATTCAATCTGTCTACTATCTGCTGCCAGATATTTTGTACAACACTTATTGGAAGGAAGTCCTGGAGTGTCAAGCAGACAGATGTGCTTTGTCCTCAATTTATGAAGATTCACAGTTTTTTTTATTATTCATTCTCAGGATGTGGGAGTCACTGGCAAGGTCAGCATTTGTTTCCCATATCTAGTTGCCCTTGAGAAGGCAGTGGTAGGCCTTCTTCTTAAACTGCTGCAGTCCGGGTGGTGAAGGTGCTCCCACAGTGTTGCTTTGTAGCGGTATGACACAACTGAGTGGCTTGCTAGGCCACGCCAAAGGGCAGTTCAGATAGCAGATTGGTAAAATCAAATTAATTTGAAAAGCATAGGGTAAACTTTTTTACTTTTGCACGGTGCAGGCACAATCTTGCCATTGATTGGTGATAAACACTCTTTTAAAATGTGTAGTAACTTGGTGCTAAATGTCACAAATGTTTTAAATTGATACAAATGCCTTTTTCAGGACTTTTTAAAACCAAAACCACTATTATGCAAGAAGAAGCTATCGCTAGTAGAAGGGACTTTACAATACAACAAAAATATAAAACTGGATCAAATATATACCGCTAGACATCTTATGCAGCTTTTTCTTTGCACCATGATTTGGTGGGCGATATTGAAATATTTAGGAATCTGCAGACTGTTGTAGTTGCTGCATAACTAGCTGTTTAAATGAGGGACTAATTTGAAGTGCATGACCCCAGTGACAACCCATTCACCCTTGTGACAAAGCTTGAAATCATTCTATCAATTAATGGCTGACAAACCATTCACCATCATTGAATTAAAGCTGGGGGAACTAGAGGTAGGTTAGTATTATCATCATTATCACAGTGCAAACAAGTAGTATCAGGCAGGAGAGTAACCTTTCCCCTCTTAATGATGGTGCGTGACAAGTTTAGATGGATATTTCAGAACTCACTTGTTGCCAATGAGGCAGAGTGAGTAAGGTTTCATCATTCATTTTTACCAATTGCAATTCAGTAATGAACACTTAGTACCATTGGAAGCAAATATAATGAAGCTGTGCTTAGCTTCCTTTAACTGAATGTCCTCAAGGTTCTTATCTTTAATAGAAGCTTCACAAAAAAGTGTTTGGTCGACCTATTTTTGTTTGGAGAAGGGGAAGAACCATGAATGAATTTCATCCCAACGACATTATTTTCAAGAGACCCAAAGACACATTTCAGCTTAAATTAAGTCAGCATGTCATGTGTTTGTAGACAAATGAAACAAAAAAGTGTGTTAACCGCATTTTGTGGAGATAGTATTCCTTCAAATTAGTTAGGGATAAAGAAAAATTAAACATATTTTAATACTGAAATCTCTGCAGTCCAAACAAATGTTTATAAAATCCCTATTTTGATTGGCTCCAGTATATTTAGTCCTACAAATAACATTTCTTAGCATTTTGCTTGATGTCTTGATTGCATCTCCCCCTCTCATAATCGCACTATTGGCAGCACAGTTTTCAGCTCTCTCGGTCCTACTCTCCCTTGAGCTCCCTCTCTAAACCTCTGTCCTTCTCCCCATCCTCTCGATCTCTAAAACCCTTCTCAAAAGCTATCCCTTTCACCAAGATTTCAGGCACGCCTCCTTCTCCCTCCCTTTTCTGGCTCAGCATCCATTTCCTTTACCTATTTGTGAAGCACCTTGAGATGTTTCTTTTTTCTCACACCTGCCCTTGAGAGTGAAAGGATGGCTACGGTTGAGGTGAGTGACAGTGGAGTAAGGGAGAAAGGGATTACAAGTGTTCAATTGGTAGTTTAAAACATAGAAACATAGAAACATAGAAGATAGGAGCAGGAGTAGGCCATTCGGCCCCTCGAGCCTGCCCCGCCATTCAATGAGATCATGGCTGATCATCCAAATTCAGTACTCTGTCCCTGCCTTCTCTCCATATCCCTTGATCCCTTTATCCTTAAGAAATATATCCAACTCCTTCTTGAATATATTTAATGAATTGGCCTCTACTGCCTTCTTTGGCAGAGAATTCCACAGGTTCACCACTCTCTGGGTGAAGAAATTCCTCCTCATCTCTGTCCTAAATGGCTTACCCCTTATCCTTAGACTGTGACCCCTGGTTCTGGACTCCCCGACCATCGGGAACATCCTTCCAGCATCTAGTCTGTCTAGTCCTGTTAGAATGTTATAAGTTTCGATGAGATCCCCTCCCATTCTTCTAAACTCCAGCGAGTACAAGCCCAATCGACCCAATCTCTCCTCATATGTCATTCCTGCCATCCCAGGCATCAGTCTGGTGAATCTTCGCTGCACTCCTTCCATGGCAAGAACATCCTTCCTCAGATAAGGCGACCAAAACTGCACACAATACTCAAGATGTGGCCTCACCAAGGCCCTGTACAAGTGCAGCAAGACATCCTTGTTTCTGTACTCAAACCCTCTCACTACGAAGGCCAACATACCATTTGCCTTCTTAACCGCCTGCTGCACCTGCATGCTTACTTTCAGCAACTGGTGCACAAGGATGCCCAGGTCGCGTTGCACTTCCCCTTCTCCCAATCTATTGCCATTTAAATAATAATCTGCCTTCCTGTTTTTGACACCAACGTGGATAACCTCGCATTTATCCATGTTATATTGCATCTGCCATGCTTCTGCTCAATCACCCAACCTGTCCAAATCATACTGGAGTTTCTCGGCATCCTCCTCACAGCACACATGCCCACCCAGCTTTGTGTCATCTGCAAACTTGGAGATATTACATCTAGTTCCCTCGTCCAGATCATTAATATATATTGTGAATAGCTGGGGTCCAAGGACCGATCCCTGTGGTACCCCACTAGTCACTGCCTGCCACTCGGAAAAAGAGCCGTTTATTCCAACTCTTTGCTTTCTGTCTGCCAACCAGTTCTCTATCCAAGTCAATACCTTGCCCCCAATCCCATGTGCCTTAATTTTACACGCTAATCTCTTATGCGGGACCTTATCGAAAGCCTTTTGAAAATCCAAATACACCACATCCACTGGTTCTCCCTTATCTATTTTACCAGTTACATCCTCAAAAAGGGAAGAGACAGGAGTAATGATGGGTGTGATGAGGTGGTTGGAGGAGAGAGGGGTAGTGGTAAGGTGAAGTGGTAGAGATGGGTGGGGGAAGCTTGAGTGATTAGAGGGGGCAGGAAGGGAGCCATATTTTCCCAGCAATCCTCAACCCAAATAGCCTGCATCTATTGCTGGCTCCTTTCCCTGCCACAGCATGCCACACCACCCATCATCTCCCACCTGAAAGGAAAGAAGAAAAGATAAAGAGCAAAGCAAAAGACGACAGTGACAAGAAGAGTTGAGAGAGAAGCAGAAGAGAAGAGGAGAGACAGAGATACACAACAATATGTAGATATCAGAGCCAAAATCACACTTTTGATTTCATTAACAATTCATTAATTTTGTTTTAATTTGTGAAAATCACTAGTCTAAAAGGGACATAATTTTGCTCATGCTCTCTCTCTCTCTCTCTCTCCCGCTCCTTTCTATCCATTTAAACCATGTGCATTAAATTATTAATGGAATTGTAAGTACTGGCAATGCTGAACTATTGACTGTGTATAGGTGCAAAAATATAGGGGTGAGAGTGAAATCAGTCTTTGTCAGTTGCCTGAAACAGGCTCACAATGAATTTCGGCCCATTTTACATCACGCCACACCATTGAGTTCAATGGAAAAGAAAATTTGGCACAGTGTAAAACGAGCATACCAATTCGTTATCTTCCACTACTGGTGGAGATTACTTTCACCCTCACTGTTTCTTAAAAAGAGGGGGCACATATGGACCTTGAATCTCCGAAGGGGACTCAGCAAAAACAGTTTGGAAACCTTTGCTGTAGGGCATAGGGAGCTAATAGGCTTGCATTTGTATAGCGCCATTCATGACCTTAGGACGTCCCAAAGCATTGTACAGCCAATAGGGCTCAGCTACAAGGGTAGATTGAAAAAGGAAGAGTAAGACAGTAAATAAACCCCCAAAGTGTGACAGTTGTCATTAAGGATTTATTAAAGCAATTTGTAAGACTCTCTGACTTCATTTTTAAGATACAGAGGCCTAGAAATTGGGTTTTGGCTTAGCCAGGGCTTTAGCGCCGGAAGTTAGTGCTGGCGCTAAGTCCCCCTGCGCGCGCCAAAAATTCAGCAGGGCCGCGCCCAAACGGCTGCCGGCGCTACTGAAGGGTCTTTGCGGCGGTAAATCGGCGCTAACTGCCGTTTCGCGCCGCAATTCCGGCGCTGCGGCACCCGATGCGGTGCGGCAGGCTCGGGAAGTGCAGGCCTCCTCCTTCCCTTAAGGAGGAGCTGCCTGCACCCGGCCGCGGCCCGCGAAAATCTTTTTAAAAATGAGCCCGGCACCTCGGACAAGTGCCGGGCTTGCTTCTGTTCCGGGGGGCGGGGGGGGGATGTCCGGGGAGGGAGCTGCGGCCAGGCGGCCGGCGGGAAAGCGGCCGGCCGCCGCGGGGCCTTTAATGCGCCGGCGCAAAGACATGTAGGACTCTGTTGCCAGAGTCTTAGTTGCGGCTGCCACGGGCGAGGCGGCCGCAACTGAATTTCGGCGCTGGGGCCCGTCGGCATGGCAACCGGGACGCTGCGCACACCGATGACGTCATCGGTGCCGGCGCAGCGCTACCGGTGCAACGCCGCTTTAGGGCCCCAGGGAATTTTTGAACTGGCCATAACTCTGGCGCTAGTCCCTCTAGCGCCTCAAAAGCGGCGCTAAGGCAACTCAATTTCTAGGCCATAGTCTTCAAGAAAAAGTGTTCGACAAAACATTTTTTTCAATTAAAAAAGCATATGACATATTGACACACATTGACACTCATTGTGTCACTTCCATATATGTCACCATGACTAAATAGATACCAGGCTGTTCCAACCTCCAAACAAGAAAAGGTTCATCAAACAATAAAGTGTCCCTTTAAGTTTTCGCTGTAAGCCAGTCTGCATCCTAACAAGGATGTTTCTTTCCAGCTTTTACACCTGGGTTTTTATTTACTCCAATGTATTAAAAGCTGAGTATGATAAAAACATAGGGAATTGACAAGAAGGCCAATGTCTACTTCTTTACCAGTAAGTAATGCCGTCTTCTTCACTTCTAATATAACCTCATTACTGTACAGAGTCTGAATGTAGTGCAGAGAAAACTGAAAGGGAGCCCTTAGATGAAAGGGCAGATTTATCATGCAGTGATTCTGTCATCACTAATACAAGTGTGAAGCATATGGAATCTGATAGTATTAGCAAGAGGTTTGCAGCACATAGACACATTTCATCATAAAAACTTCTGGTGAAAGTTGAATATCAAATGAAAATATAGAATTTCAAAAACAAAATGGGGTGCAAATATGAATTATCAAATGCAGCAAAGCTAATTTAAGATGAGTTTGCTGTTTTGGTCAATGAACACAAAGAAGTCTGAGAAACTGTAGTTTTGTTTCATGACCTTGAGTACACCCATGTTATCTGTAGAGGTGGCTCAAGTGTTACACATAGTTTCCTGACATACAGCACCAGATACAAAAATGTTATCTCACCCAGCCATTTTAGAAAGTGATCCACAGAGGTGCACCATTTGAGTCATCTGGAAGGCGGATAATCAGATGATGAGCTAATACAGGTTTAACTTGTATTCTTCATTAATGGTCACACAGCAGCACTGGCAAAGCCTAGTTAGCAGAGAGGCTGGCTACCCACTGTCAGTTAATGGCATGCAGTATGGGAGAAATGGTGAAAAGATATGCAAGGATCGGGGAGAACCAAGAATGGAGGGATATATATTTTTAAAAACCATGGTCTCTGCAGCAAGAGGAAAAATGGGAGAAGAAAATCTACACTGGGTAGAGTTGTGAAAAAAACATTGTGATAGCTGGAAATAGATTAGCAGAATTATGTTGTGCAAAATAATGTGCTTTCATATTGTGCCTTTGGATATTTTAATCACCTTATAAAATACTATATATATGTATATTTAAACAATTAAATGTTAACACTGCGACATTTAAAATCATTGTGTAGGGTAATTCAATTTAGTAGAGATTAAATGAGCGTGTATTAAAGGATTTGTTATTCTACAAATACTAACTAAGCTTTGTCTTTAATTAGTGAAATAAACCTTCCTATTAAATCATATGCGTTCTGTTGTAATTTACCAGTAAAGTTGGGACTAGTTGTCCTTGGTTCTGAGTGATTTTTGTCTGGGAATGGGTAGTTCACTTTATTTAATTTTGTGCTTGATTCTCCAGCTGCTATTTCAGATCTGCAGAGGATAGCTAGTGCTTGCCAAGTATGAATTAACAATGATCAGATATAAGAAAACCAGAGGTAAACTCTTAAGTATGAAACATTTACAGTTTATGTGAAAGAACTATGTCAAAGCATCATTGCTGAACCTCAGTTGGAAGCAGATGCACAGGATAATGCTTCAGTTTGCATCACTGCTGCTTCTACATTTGTTGTGGTTTTCAGCATTAATTATCTCTAGGTCACAGCTTCCCCAAATGTCTAGCAGAATTCAATTCTTAAGTGTCAGTTTGACTCCTGCCTCTGAAATAGAAGGTCATGAGTTCAAGCCCCACTCCAGGGACCTGAGCACATCATTTATGCTGACACTTCAGCACAGTACTGAGGGAGTGATGCATTATCAGGCGTTCTGTCTTCCGGATGAGACATTATCTCGTCTGCCTGTTTAGGTGGACATGAAAGATCACATGGCACTATTTGAAGAAGATCGTGTCAACTCACATAGCCTGCCACAAAAGGTTCTGCTACTTTTCAAGGACAGTTCATTTAAAGAGACAACGCACTGCACCTCTCATCCAGGGTACATGCACTCATATGGCAAAAATAGAACTCCAACCATTCACATTCAGCAATATATTTTCTCCCGAAGAAGGAGAAGATGACGTACAACTACAGGTACCAACAGAGAACCAAAACTGAGGAGAAGCAGCAAGACTGAAAACCCTGAGTCTGCATTAAGGGGAAGCTCTGCAAACAATAGGCAGACAAACAGGAGAGGCTATGGGACATGGTGATGTTGGAGCTGAGGTCAAAGCCGAAAGTTGATGTGGCAGGGCTCATTGTAGGTTGCGTCAGCTTCATGTGCTTTATTAAAATATGGCAATGCCCTCACATTCAGCCACTTTTTTTTAATGACAAATGTGGACAGCGGAACAAGATTTTCTGTGTTTCACAAAATAAGGGGTGCCCTTGAGTCCAACCACTTCCATAATTACTTGGGCAATTTCAGAAACGTAGCCACATCCAGGTCTGCAACTCATGTCACTTCATGACCAACTGCGTCATGGCATCTTAACTGTACAAATACCAACATAAAGATGCCCACTCAGAAGCAAGTATTTAGTGAGTCAGAAGGGTTTTCACTGGATGAAGCATTGAGTGCTAGTGAGCATGAGGACCTGAGAGTGGCAGAGTGAGACTGGCATTTTTCCACAGAAGAAAATGAAACTATAGAATATCTATAACTGTTCTCTGATATTTCTTGCACTATGAGCCTCATTATATCACTAATTCCACCACCCCCCCCTCCTCTCTTACTGTAGAAGATACAGAAGATAGACCTGATTGCCAATTAACCACCCTGATACATGGCTGAGTCATGAGGACTGATTGTTGCATGATGAAAGTGTCTTGATAGTTCCTGGGTATTGGGCATTCATGTGTAGAATAAGGTGACTTGCATTGCATAGTAGCTGTACATTAATGGAATGAAAGCCTTTTCTGTTCATAAAATTGAAGGGCTAATCATATGAGACTTATGTTCCACATGGGTTCTATCAAATACACCTTGGACCTGTTTCTGTGGTTCCATTGTGAAGGATATGAATTACGTGGCTCCACTGAATGAAGCATCAGCAACTATATTGATGCAATGGTGAGCTTCTGCTTGATTAATGCGGGAAAGATCACCAGATGCTGCCTAGAAGGATCCAAAAACAAACAAATTCAAGGCAGTGGTAACCTTGACTCATTCAGATAGTGCTGTTCCCCTGGTGGCAGTGGGCTACAGGTCTTCAGCCAGCACTTGACATATTTCCCCAATAGCCTCCATGGAAAAGCATAGCCAGCTGCGTAAAATGGACGCCTAAGGGTCCAATATGGCGGGCAATCAGCGTGCGCTCATTCTGCGCTGGAAGTACACAGCCCATTGTATCGGTTAGGGCTCCTCCATAGGCATCCAGGGTGCGTACCTGAAATTAGCTTTAGACCCAGTGCATATGCAAATCGAGGGCCTAAAGACTGTGGAATTGGGCTGCGAATGTTCGCAGCATGCTTCGTGCAGTCAGTTTCTTCAGGCACTCAGCAGCCAAACCATCAATCCGCCTGAAATATAAGTTTTACATTTTTTAATTACCTGATTATGGAGTCAGGAGGAGATGGAATGCTTCTCCTGGCTCCACATTAAACCTGAGGGTCACTGGCAGGCATCGCTTACCCCCTTCCCGATTGCCTCTCCCATTCTGCCTCCCCCACTCTCCCAAGGACCTCAGCAGGCATATGAACCCAAAGATCTCATTACCCTCCTCCCGTGATGGTCAAGCTACCTCTGGGGCCGCAAATGTCGGCCGCAGCTCACCGGTAATACCCTAATGAAGCCATTGGGCCAATTTGCCATTTCTAATTTCTAGGCGCAAGCCAGTTTCTAGGCTAGAGTTTGTGGTTTGAAAGCCTGTGAGCACTGTTTGAGGCTTGATGGATAAAGTCGAAGAATAGAAAAATTACATTTTAATAAAAATTTAAAAATTCTAAAAGAACTAGAAAACCATTGTCTACCAAGGTATAGCCTGAGCACTGTCAGAAGTACTAGTTATTGACAAAAAGTTTAACGACATCTAATGACAACATGTAATCAAAAAGGCAGCTTTTATTGTATTTAATACTAGCTGAAGTGCCCGGCGGTGCCGAGGCTTTTTCGAGGGCATGTTGTTGTTGGAAGAGAGAGAGAGCGACTGGGGGGGGGGGGAGGGAGGGAGGGCGGGGGGGGAGGGCGGGGGGGGAAGGGGGGAAGGGAGGGGGGAAGGGAGGGCGGGGGGAAGGGGGGGAAGGGGGGGAAGGGAGGGGGGGGGCGGGGGGGGAGGGAGGGCGGCCCCCCCCGAGGGTCGCGCCCCCCGAGGGTCACGGCCCCCCCCCGAGGGTTGCGGCCCCCCCCGAGGGTCGCGCCCCCCCCGAGGGTCACGGAGGGTCGCGGCCCCCCGAGGGTCGCGCCCCCCCCGAGGGTCACGGCCCCCGCAGAGGGTCGCGCCCCCCCCGAGGGTCGCGGCCCCACCCGAGGGTCGCGCCCCCCCTTCCCCGAGGTGAAGACCGCCGATTGCGGCTGTGCGAGACGGCCGGCGGGCCCGGTTGCCAGGGTAATCGTTGACGCTCAGCAAGCCCCGCCCCCCGGCCGAGCCAGAGAGAGACGCCGCATCTCAGCTCCTGCTGCGCGCGCACCCGAGGGTCGCGCCCCCCCCGAGGTGAAGACCGCCGATTGCGGCTGTGTGAGACGGCCGGCGGGCCTGTTTGCCAGGGTAACCGTTGACGCTCAGCAAGCCCCGCCCCCCGGCCGAGCCAGAGAGAGACGCCGCGTCTCAGCTCCTGCTGCACGCGCACCCTTTAGTAAGGTAGCGGCGCTGGGCTGAGGCCCGCCCGCCCCTGCAGCCTTCGAGTGGGGCCGGGAGGTGCCTAGCTCGGGCGTGGGTGCGGAGGAGAAGCCGAGGCTTCGAGGCCTACCTGGAAAAACGGGGAAAGGTAGGAAAATTAATGAGATTAGATAAGTTAATTCGTTTCTAAATCATTTTTTTTAAAAACAATATGTGTTTTAAAAGCAACGTTTTTTTTAAAGACGCAGAAAGCGGGAAAAAGAAAGGAAAAGTTTGGAATCAAGATGGCGGCGACTCACCTCGGTTCAGAACGATAAGGCCCGGCCACACACGCACCGATTGGCCCGGCGGCACACGCCAGCAACCCGGCGTACGATTGGTCGAGCTCGAGGTCACTCTGTCGCTAATGAGCGGATAATGAGAAGCTAATGAGCGGAATGTTGAAGGTTTTTGGGATACCACAGGCGCGATTTTAGCCCTGCCGAAACGTAAATACGCTTAAAACCGTCTCGGAAGCGTAAGCTTTCTTTGGAGGTAACGCGTGCGTAGGTACGCCCTGTAACTTTCGAGCGCATAGCCCGCCAGACGCATACGCGATGACAGACAGAATGACAGAATGACAGACAGAATGACAGAATGACAGATCGACCGATTTATATATATAAGATAATTCCAAATCTCTTTTACTATTTTGCTTTAAAAAAAATTTCAAACACTGCTTTACCTGTCTGCTATTTCCTTGTTCAGAAAATTGGCTTTTAATGGACTCTAAAGGATAGGTTTTCGCCGTTGTAAAGTGTAAAAATTATAAAGTTGTGTGTAAATGCAATAAAATCAATCATTTATTTACTTTTTTAGCATTGAATACATTGAACCAGTTATTATTTCATCCATTTTGTTGGTAGCCCATCGCATATAGAAAAGATCATTGATCCACTGGCAAACCGTACTGCAACTATACCTTACAGCCTGCTTGTTTTCTACAAAAAGGGTCATATAAAATTGCAGGTTGCCTTACATTAATTAGATCTGCCTTCTAATAATTGAATTTATCTCAGTTTTATTAATTGTGAGGTAATATCTTACCACTGTGATTAGAGAAAAATGAAAATGCAGTAATTATGCAGGGTTAATGCCAAAATATCCATTCCACTTGAAATGCCAAAAAGGCAGTAACATTGCTAAAATCAATCCCCTATTATTAACTTTCTGACAATGTACTCTAAAGTTCACCACTAAGGACAGCTCCATATTTCCAATAAGGGCCTCTTTCTCAGCTTTCTCCACAAAGGAAATGGTAATACAGTAGTTTGTCTGAAACAAATTAATCATTGTTATTATCACATTCAAAGTTATGAGCATTAATAATTAAGGAATGATGAAGTCAAAACATCCAGGGGTCAAAATTGGGTCATGCCCCCTTTGGGGCACTAACTTCGCCGGGGCGCTACTTAGAGCACTCCGAAAATGTTAGCGCCCCTGCACCTGAAATTCACTGGCAGCATCCCAAGATGGAGGCAGGGCTCTACTGGAAGCGTCCCGCCTCCCCCTTGGGGCACTGTGAGTGAATATTATTAAAGTAGAGGGGCCTAGCGCAGAGCATCCCAGGGCCCAGCTGGGCCACCAGGGATCGGCGTGCTGGCAAAAGAGCCCGGCACTCCTCTTGAGTGCCGGGCTCACAGAGCGCAGCCGGCACCCTGCGGGGGGGGCTTCACAGAAGGCCGGGGACACAGCAACGGGGGCAGGTGCTGGCAGGCGGCCAGCAACAAAAATGGCTGCCCGGCACCTCCCCTTTAATTTGCGTCGCCCTGGCCCCAGGTAGGCCCCCCTGACCCTGTCGGACATCGCATCCAGTGGTAAGTCAGGGGGCGCTACCGAAGATCGCGGCTGGAGTGCAAGCGGGGCACAGCGCACGGTGATGACATCATCGCCGGAGGCGCAGCGACGCGGGCGCTAATGTTTACCACCACCACTAACCTCCCACTGAATTTCGCGGGAGGCATTAGCGGCACTGTGTCCGGGTGCTAGTTGCTTTGTGCCCCCTTAGTGCCCTCTGGGCGCTAACAGGAGGCGCAAATCAACCGAATTTCCCCCCCCCCCATACTTTGGGGATATTACTGGACCAGTGTGAGTACAAGTCAAAATTGTGCATTAAATGCCAAGAGTCAGCTGTGACTCAGTGGGTAGCACACACGCCTCTGAGTCACAAGGTTGTGGGTTCATAGTCCCACTCCAGGGACTTGCGCACATAAAGCTAGGCTGACACTCCAGTGCAGTGCTGAGGGAGTGCTGCACTGCCAGAGGTACCGTCTTTCAGATGAGACATTAAGCCGAGGCCCCGTCTGCTTTCTCAGGTGGATGTAAAAGATCCCATGGCACTATTTTGAAACAGAGTAGGGGAGTTATCCCTGGTGTCCTGGCCAATATTTCTCCCTCAACCAACATAACTAAAAAAAGATTAACTGGTCATTTTCACATTGCTGTTTGTGGGAGCTTACTGCTGCGCTTCCCACATTACAACAGTGACAGTACTTCATTGGCTGTAAAGCACTTTGAGACGTCCGGTGGTCGTGAAAGGCGCTATATAAATGCAAGTCTTGCTTTCTTAAACTCACACTAACATGGTGAAAACTGCCAATAGAAGTGAATACTGAAGTTAATTATACACCTGACTGACCTATAAGTAGAAACAAAAATGATAGAACTGACTAAGCACTGAACTACAGAGTTAATTGGTTTTCAGAGTTTTACTTAGATTAACAGTTAGTCACAGCAGCTCTGGCTAGATTCTTTCTGCAAAGCTGTATTTTAAGATGCAATTAAAATTCTAAGGCAAATGTTCTGAGGATATCCACGATTGTTAACCAAATATTGGCACTGATGGTGATTTAATAATGACCTAAAGCATTATTAATTGAAATAATTTGAATGCAACATTGTACAAGCTGCTTCAGTGAGTAAAACTATATTGCGTGGTGTGGCACTCACTTATATAGACCAGGGAGGCCCCTGGTTTATTCCCTGGCTTTATTGACTTAACTGATCTCTGGAGCATCAGCGAGCACTACATTTGGTGTCAAAGTTCCTTAAGTAGGGAGTGGGGAAAATTGCCCAGGATTCCTGATTCTCATTGCTATACAGTAATCCCTGCTGGAAAGTTCACATGTGTGGATGTCAGTTGAAGATAGAATGGAGTGCTACTGTGACACCCCCAGCTTTGAATAGCCTTCTGACACTGATGACTTTCTACATGAAGAACAGCCAAAGTACTGCCAGCACCCTTGGAACTGTATCCCAGCATGAGTCACTGCCCAAGAAAGAAAGGAGGAAGATTGGGGAGGGATTCCTGTTATTCCATTTTACAAAATATTGCATTGCAAATTCTCACTGCCATTCAAACACATCTGAATTCTTACAGCATTTGTTGTGCAAAGCAATTGTAAAGAGCTTCTGTTTATTTACAAGGATAATAGGTTAATGTATTTTCATACCCTTGATCTTCCATAGGGTTCTTATGATGATAATTAGCTTACGCAAGATGATCTGTAACAAAACTTGTTTTTACAGCAGTTGTGACAGAACTCAAATTGCTCTTAAATGACGAAATGTCAAACGGAAGAGCTGGCTAGCAAAGAGTCAAACAGTGGTTAGACAGGGATAACTGAATCCATGGGGGTTCACAGACTCACATCCAGAATCACAGATTTATAACTGTTTTCAAGCATGAAAATACAAATTGGATGGCTCGTCTGCATCCTTTGCACAGGCAGTAAGTGCTGTTTACTTAACAGCGCTGTTTGTCATGCTCATATTACTTGCCACATGCTGAGTGCGGCTAGGCTAATATAACCGATCATTTTAGCCTGTGAGCATATTTAAGCTCCAATTTGAACAAATCTAAGGAAGGTTTAGGTTTATGAAATATGTGATATATTTGTAGAGGTATAATAAGTGACAAAACTTATTTTAAGACGTAGGCCTCAATTAATGTTCTTTTTCCCGCAAGAGTCAAGTTGTGTACTAAAAGGCACAAGTGAACTCCTCGCATACCCACGACATATGAACAAGCAAATTTGGATTTTAATGGATCCCAATAGCCTAAGATTATTAAACATGAAAATTAATAATCTAATTTTGACCTCAGTGACATATTTCACTAATAACGTTAATTTATGAGAAGATGAATAGCATTTATGCTAAATATAGAAGGCTGTCTTGAATTACAATTTGCTAAATAGCTTTTAGAATGCTGCATCTTGCTAAAATTGTGATTATTCAATGTTCATGAAATATGATTGCAGCATAATTCAGACAAATGGACCCAGGCTGGATCAATAAAACCAAAATGAAAAACTGGGAAGCCTGGGAATCTGAAATAAAAGCAGAAAATTCTAGAAATAAACAGCACATCAGTTAATATCTGAAAAGGAAAGGTGGTTCATATCCAAAGCAATACAAAGTTTTGGCGTGGATAGGGAACTGGCTGTCAGATAGAAAACAGAGAGTTGGAATAAACGGCTCATTTTCTGAATGGCAGGCAGTAACAAGTGGGGTACCACAGGGATCTGTCCTGGGCCCCCAGCTGTTCACAATTTACATTAATGACCTGGATCAGGGAGTCGGATGCAGCATTTCCAAATTTGCAGACGACACTAAACTAGGAGGGGGGGTGGGCTCAGAGGAAGAGACCAGGAAGCTCCAGAGCGATTTGGACAGACTGGGCGATTGGGCGGATAAATGGCAGATGCACTATAATGTGGACAAGTGCGAAGTTATCCACCTTGGGTGCAGGAACGGGAGGGCAAATTATTATTTAAATGGCAATAGATTGGGAGAGGGGGAAGTACAGAGAGACCTGGGTGTTCTTGTACACCAGTCACTGAAGGCGAGCATGCAGGTGCAACAGGCGGTCAAGAAGGCAAACGGTATGCTGGCCTTCATAGCAAAAGGGTTAGAATACAGGAACAGGGATACCTTGCTGCAGCTGTACAGGGCACTGGTGAGACCACACCTCGAGTACTGTGTACAGTTTTGGTCGCCTCATCTGAGGAAGGATGTTCTTGCCATGGAGGGGGTGCAGCGGCGATTCACCAGGCTGATACCAGGAATGGCGGGAATGACCTATGAGGAGAGACTATGTAGTTTAGGGATGTACACACTGGAGTTTAGAAGATTGAGAGGGGACCTCATAGAAGTGTATAAAATTCTGACAGGTCTAGACAGACTGGATGCAGAAGGAATGTTTCCCTTGGCGGGTGAGAACAGAACTAGAGGACATAATTTAAGGATAAGGGCTAAACCATTTAGGACAGAGATGAGGGGGAATTTCTTCACTCAGAGAGTGGTGAACCTGTGGAACTCATTGCCACAGAGGGCAGTGTACGCCAGCTCATTAAATATATTTAAGAGGGAATTAGATATATTTCTACGGGCAAAAGGGGTTAAGGGTTACGGAGAGAAGGCGGGGACGGGATACTGAATTAAAGGATCAGCCATGATCTCATCGAATGGCGGAGCAGGCACGAAGGGCCGAATGGCCTACTCCTGCTCCTATCTTCTATGTATCTATGTATCTATGTATCTCTTCCAGATGCTGATCACCCTACTGTGCATTTCCAGCATTTCCTGTTTTTATTCCTGGCTGTAATAGATCGGGCTCAGTGGGCTGCATACTTTAGATTGACTGCTTCTGCTCCTTTAGCACCTCATTTGATTATTGCCCCATATATGATCCTTTACAAACTAAACCATCACAAATATTAACATGAGTTTGTACTTTTCAGTTCACTTCTGTTGTTTTTTATTTAAAGATAATTGCCTGGAGTTTCCGTTAGGTTGTGCTGGTATTTCCAAAACAATTCGCCCAAAATTGGCGCAAAAGATTGAGGAATTTCAAGCACAAATTACATCCAGCGCAAAACGAGTTTCCGTGATCTTTTACACCAGTTTAAAAAGACATTGCGCTGGAAGCCGGCCCCGCCCACAGAACTGGCCACGCCCCCAGATTGAATTAATCACCCTGGTGAGTTTTCGCTAATTGCGCCCATTAGCTGGCCTTTGAAAAGAAAGACTTAAAATGAAGCTATTTTTTAGGCGCAAGGGCACTGATAGGCATCTTTTGAAAGCTTTTAAATCTTTCTAAAACACTGCCCAATTGCGCTGGTATATTGAAAATATTACGTTCGGCAATATGCAAATGAGTTTGAGCAAAAACTTGAGCAAGAAAAAACACTTCTGAAAACTAGCATAATTTTGAGCGCAATTTGCACCAAGATTTCCGATTGCACCCAAAAACTCTTGGTCAATGTCTAGATAACCAGTAGGATGGAGTTATTGAACCTGACAGTGCTGAAAAAGATAAATTAAATAAATGCACAGTTGAAATGACAAGAGCTCGGAAGACAATTATTAAAGCTACTATGTTAATTCAGTTCTCTCAAAATGTGAGCTCTAGTAACTTCATGCAGCTAGTTCTCCCGACAATGTGATCAGCATTTGCTGTTTAAATAAAGTGTCAACACAAATAAATTAAAAATATTATAAAGTTTATCCCAATTCTATGGTCATGATTTCTTAAAATATTCAGTACTGTTGCTAGGTCTCCTTCTTTAAAATTCTCTCAGTAAAATTGTAAATGACCCTGAACTAGGCTATTACAAAGACCAGTCTGTACCTAAAAGGTTAAACTTACAAAGCAGTTCTGTATGATGATTAGTTTAAATTTTAACTTTAGCAAAGATACTGTTACTTACAATTGAAAGACAGTAGTGTTTAAACTTTAACATTTTATTCTTCATTGAATATTAATAAATGAGGGTTGTCTAGTTTATTCAAAGGTTGACATTTAAAATGTTCAATCTTTTACACTATTTGTTTGTAACATGTATATATGCACACACTGATATATGCAAATTATATTGTTCATTTTCAGTAATTAGTTGTTAAAAAACCACTTTTTTTTTCAGTCACAAATTGAATATTCTTTCAGGTCCTACATAATCTTCTGATTGCAATGGCTATGGAAGTATAGAAGCATAACAGTAAGGCAAATAATGGAAAGAAAATTCTCTATGTTGTATATCATACATAATGTCAATAGTTACAGTGAAATTAAGGCAGTACCTAATGGGAGGAGATGGGTGTTGAAGTAGTAAACATAGAACAGCTAAACTTCACTCTTGTCGTTTGTGATGTCACTTGAACTCTTGATTGGATTACCATCCTTGTCGTTCACTGCAAGGTATCCATTATTCGATAGGTATTGTAAACTCAAGGATTAAATAATTACAGTGCATTTTCTGTGGAAGATGCAGTAAATTTGCCAAAGAATTAAAGAGGATAGTTTGAAGGAAAAAAGCTTTAGATCTCTTCAAATTAATAAAGGTAAATGTTTGAGTTATGAAAAGGAATTTCTCTTTGCAATTTGCCTACATGCAAAAAATACTTTATATCAAATGAAGTTGGGGAAATTACATGAGTAAAATAGTGCATCAGATAATTTAGAGTACATTAATGACAGTATTTTTGTTTTAAGAATGACCATATAAATATTCTGTATTAATTATGTGCTTCTGTTGTAGTAAAACTTTGTGTGCGTATTATTGCTAAAAGGGCCCTCAGTATTAACTGCCCTGGTTTTCAGCTCACACAAGACATGTTAGAATTCCCAGCTATTAATGAAAGACAGAATGTAAAAATTCCTTCGACACAATTAAAAACTGAGGGTCCTGCCCTTTGCAGCTTTGAGCACTATGTTGAATTAATGTAGCATGAAAAATCATTATGCGTAGACACAGATGGGTGCAACCATGCAGAAAATGTAATGTTCACTCAAAAGACCCACATATGCAATAAATAATGTATATATTTTCATACTGTGGGTGTATCCATAGGTTTTTATGCCTGCAGATGTTTTGAAGGTTGTTGATTGCAAACCCTAACACTGTTTGTTTTATTTTCAGCTCCCATAGTCCACTTAGCCAAAGCCTAAAGAGGTTTGGTCATGTGTAAATATTCAACTATTAAAGCAAAAAGGACTCAAGCCAGGGTTTAGCTGAAACGTGGTATGTGTGAAAATACCGTGATCTTTGTATGAAGATTAATTTATCTAGCTTTCTCCAAGAAAAATACTTAACTCTTTAAGTAGTCAATGCCCTTTGGGCTTTTAAAACCACACTTTTTCCATATCATGTCATTTATAAATGTTATCTATACTACTATAAGTGTATGAAGTAGATTTAGAGACATATGCAATAGCATAAGCATTTCCTCAGCCACACTTTGACTAAAATGTTTTCACTTGAGGTGCCAACTGCTGTTGGAGCCCTCAAGAAAAGAGAGACAGTTGTCCCTTGTTGCAACTTTACAGTTTTTATTATGTATTTGTTTTTGGTAATAAATGTAAAGGTAAAATAAAACGTGCAGAATGTTTGCCTTAGCTTGTCCTTGACTTATTCCATTTACCTCAGAACAGATACCATTTTTTTGTTGGAAATACATGGAATTAGGTCAAGTGTATTTATGTTGGGAGAATTTTCTACTTATTTTAATAATATTAACAAATCATCTGCAAAGCAAGATGAAATGCTATTTCTTGAATGTTTGTATCATGTGACAAGAACATCAATTAAATTTATCTTTTTGATAGGTATGCACAGACCAATCAAGATCTGGTTTAAAGATCTGCAAATGTGGATGGGTTTTTCCTGGATATACTTATTCATTTTTGTGCAAACTCCCCCTGTCCTCCTGCAAGATACAACTGAGAGTTCAAAGAAAAATATTCACAATGTATCTCAGTATTGATATTCGTTTACCCACAACCTTCATTTAGATTATCCAGAGTTCTTTGACTGAATAGCTAAACTTCTGATAGCAGTGTGTGGGGATTAATAACTAGGGATTAAAATTCTTTTCAGATTTTAACACCCTGGGTGACAAATATTTAAGTGTTCTCATCTGTTAAGCGATGTTACGGAGAGAGTGCCTGGTTTAAGGCTCACTGAGCTTGCTTAAAAGGTTTACGGCTGGGTTACAAGAAAGACACTTGTGTTCTTTATTGCAACAGAGAAAAAACATATCTATGTGCTAGATAGTAAATCATTATTGAAAGCAGAGCAATTTTACTTTCTAATTCTAAATTGTAGGTGTAGTTAATTGTAATTAATTTTACTTTATTTGTCTCAAATCCAGATTCTAGTGGGCATATTTGTCGTTTAAGTCCATAATGATAGGAACAAAATTTATAACCTAAAGTAAGCAATAGGACAACTACTAACTAATTTTCAAATACAAGTATTTTCTCTCTTTAAAAAAAATGGATGTGCCAATAGTGCTGGACAAATAGCCCCGGTCTGTGGCTGGAAACAGCTGGTAATCCAGTTCTCATGCTGAATATGCACAATTTGGACTAATTTTATCTCAGGACAATAACTCCTTCCAGCTAAGTACAAGAAGTTTTGAGGTAGTTAGTACCTGGAAATTGCCTGGAAAATTGACTGCAATATTAAAACACTAATCCTAATCTAAATCTACAGTTTGAGATGAAATTACATTTAATTTTTAAAGTGAAGCTCTGGATCTAAAGTTTGGATTTCGAATCATCAGCACGGCTTCAGATTTTTTACAGAATGGCATTGGCTTTCTCCTAGAAAATCCAAACAGATGATTAGAATCCAGGGTGCATTGAAACAACCAATGTGATTGAATTCAAGTGGGTTCCACTCTTTGGCCAAGGACCGAAGTCTTCAAATGTTATCTCCCCTCCCCTCCTTTTTTACATTATAAACAAATTGTCCAAAAACTTTATATATATTTAATCACAGTTTATTAATTTTATAAAAACATCATTGGAACATTAAAGTACTGAATACTGGTGAGGGCAATGGTCCCTCTGGGGAGTACAGCCAGAGCCAAGTCCACGGCATCACGGGTGGCTCAGCTGTACAGTGGGGAGGAGCAAGATCAGGAAAGCAATAGTGCTAGGAGATTCAATAGTTAGGGGAACAGACAGGCGTTTCTGCAGCCGCAGTCATGATTCCAGGATGGTATGTTGCCTCCCTGGTTGGTGCCAGGGTCAAGGATGTCACTAAACGGCTGCAGAACATTCTGAGAGGGGAGGCTGAACAGCCAGAAGTCGTGGTCCGTATTGGTATCAACGACATAGGCAGAATGAGGGATGAGGTCCTGCAAGTCGATTTTAGGGAGCTAGGAAAGAGATTAAAAAGCAGGGCCTCAAAGGTAGTAATCTCTGGATTACTCCCGGTGCCACAAGCTAGTGAGTAGAGAAATAGGAGGATAGAGCAGACGAATGCAGGGCTGGAGAGCTTTAGATTCCTGGGACATTGGGACCTGTACAGGCCGGCGGGTTGCACCTCAACAGAGCCGGGACCAATGTCTTCGCAGGGGAGGTTGCTAGTGCTGTTGGGAAGGAGTTTAAACTAATTTGGCAGGAGGATGGGCACCAGGATGTAACATTAGAAAGGAGAAACAAGGGGGTGATTTTGTCAATGGGGAGCTTTTGGAGGCGGGACTCCCACTTGTCGGGTTTTAGTCCCGCCTTCAACAACTTCTAGCCAACCCATGCTATTTTCCCTTGATTGACCTTGTTAAGGCTGCCCAATGGGCTTAGCAGGCCAATTAAGGGAAAGCCGGTTGCAGAGAAATTTTTGACAGATGAATTGTCATCGTTTGACAGCTCTGTGAAGCTGTCAAACAATGATATTCTCTGTAATAACAACAGAAAATGCTGGAAAAACTCAGCAGGCCAGGCAACATCCGTGGAGAAAAAATAGAGTCAACGTTTCGGGTGAACCCTTTGTCAAGACTAAAGAAGCACAGGAAATGAACTAGATTAAGAGGCCAGGCTGGGAGAGAACAAAAGAGAAGTGAAGAGACATTAAGAGGTATTCAAAACGAGACGAGATGGTGATAGGACTAGTGGAGACAAAAGACAGCTCTAGATTAGGTGTGAAATGCACTGGCAGAAAGGGAGACAGCTGCCATGTGGGAGCTATCACCCCCCAGCACCCCTTCCCCTTTGCCTGGCACCTTCCCGTGCAAGCGCTGGAGATGTAACACCTGCCCTTATACCTCCCCCCTTCCCACTGTCCAGGGCCCCAAACACCCCTTCCAGGTGAAACAGCGATTTACTTGTACTTCTTGCAATCTAGTATATTGTATTCGCTGCTCACGATGTGGTCTCCTCTACATTGGGGAGACCAAATGCAGATTGGGTGACCGCTTTGCGGAACACCTCCGTTCAGTCTGTAAGGGTGACCCCGAGCTGCTGGTCGCCTGTCATTTTAATTCACCGCCCCATTCTCACTCGGACTTCACCGTCCTCGGCCTCTTGCATGGTTCCACAGAAGCTCACCGTAAACTCGAAGAACAGCACCTCATCTTGGGTCAGAGCGATCATAATATGATCGAGCTCTCAGTCGAGATGGAGAGTGAGGAAATTGAATCAGAGACTAAGGTCCAGAACTTAAATAAAGGGAATTACGAGGGTATGAGACGGGAATTGGGTAAGATTGATTGGGTGGTGTTTCTGGGGGGATTGACAGTGGATAGACAATGGCAAGCATTCAAAGATAGAATGGAAGAATTCCAGAACATGTTTATACCCGTTTGGCATAAAAATAAACCTAAAAAGGTGACTCAACCGTGGATAACGAGGGAAATTAGGGACAGCATAAAATCAAAAAAAAGGGCATATCAACTGGCAAAAAAAAGCACCAGACCGGAAGATTGGGGGCAGTACAGGATACAGCAAAAGAGGACAAAGGGATTAATCAGGAAGGGGAAAATAGAATACGAAAGTAAACTTGCAGCAAACATAAAGACAGACTGCAAAAGCTTTTATCGGTATATCAGGAGGAAAAGACTGGTAAAATCCCAAGTCGGTCCCTTGCAGTCCGATTCGGGAGAATATATAATGGAGAATAAGGAAATGGCAGACCAATTAAACTCATACTTTGGTTCTGTATTCACAAAGGAGGACACAAATAACCTCCCAGGAATATCGGCAAACATAGGGACTAATGAGAGGGAGGAGCTGACAGAAATTAGTATCTCTAGGGATATGGTGTTGGGTAAGTTGAGGGGACTGAAGGCCGACAAATCCCCGGGGCCTGATAAACTACATCCTAGGGTACTTAAGGAGGTGGCCCTGGAGATAGCAGATGCTCTAAGGATCATCTTCCGGAACTCCATTGACTCGGGAACAGTACCCGTGGATTGGAGGGTAGCTAATGTTACCCCAATATTTAAAAAGGGGGGTAGAGAGAAAGCAGGGAATTATAGACCAGTAAGCCTTACATCGGTTGTGGGCAAAATGCTAGAGTCCATTATTAAGGATAAAATAGCGGAGCACTTGACAAATGGGGAAAGGATCGGACAGAGTCAACATGGATTTACAAAGGGTAAATCGTGTTTGACTAATCTGCTGGAATTTTTTGAGGAGGTAACTGGTAGAATAGATGGGGGAGAGCCAGTGGATGTGGTGTACCTTGACTTCCAGAAAGCCTTCGATAAGGTTCCACACAAAAGATTATCATGCAAAATTAAGGCTCATGGGATTGGGGGCAAAGTATTAACGTGGATAGAGAACTGGCTGGCAGATAGAAAACAGAGAGTTGGAATAAACGGCTCGTTTTCGGAGTGGCAGGCAGTGACCAGCGGGGTGCCGCAAGGATCTGTCCTGGGACCCCAGCTGTTCACAATATATATAAATGATCTGGATCAGGGAATTGGATGCAATATTTCCAAATTCGCTGACGACACTAAACTAGGAGGAGGGGTGGGCTCTGATGAGGATGTCAGGAGGCTACAGTGCGATTTGGACAGGTTGGGGGAATGGGCGGATACGTGGCAGATGCACTATAATGTGGATAAATGCGAGGTTATCCACTTTGGGGGTAAAAACAGGAGGGTAGATTATTATCTAAATGGCAATAGATTGGGAGATGGGGAAGTGCAGAGGGACCTGGGTGTTCTTGTGCACCAGTCACTGAAGGAGAGCATGCAGGTGCAACAGGCGATTAAGAAGGCAAATGGTATGTTGGCCTTCATATCAAGGGGGTTCGAGTATAGGAATAGGGATACCTTACTACAGCTGTACAAGGTGCTGGTGAGACCGCATCTGGAGTATTGTGTACAGTTTTGGTCGCCCCATCTGCGGAAGGATGTTCTTGCCATGGAAAGAGTGCAACGGCGATTCACCAGGCTGATACCTGGAATGGCGGGAATGACCTACGAAGAGAGATTAAATAGTTTGGGCTTGTACTCACTGGAGTTTAGAAGATTGAGAGGGGATCTCATCGAAACATATAAAATTATGGCAGGCCTGGACAGGCTGAATTCAGAGAGAATGTTTCCAATGGCCGGGGAGCACAGAACCAGGGGCCACAGTCTAAAAATAGCGGGCAAATCATTTAAAACAGAGATGAGGAAGAATTTCTTCACTCAAAGAGTGGTGAGCCTGTGGAATTCCCTGCCACAGAGGGCTGTGAAGGCTAATTCAATAAATATTTTCAAGAGAGAATTGGATATATTTCTGAAGGCTAAAGGGATTAAGGGTTACGGAGAAAAGGCGGGGACGGGGTACTGAACTGGTAAGATCAGCTATGATCTCAGACTAAGATCAGCCATGATCTCATTGAATGGCGGAGCAGGCTCGAAGGGCCGAATGGCCTACTCCTGTTCCTATCTCTATGTATCTATGTATCTTCCGATTAGGCACTTTACAGCCTTCCGGACTCAATATTGAGTTCAACAATTTCAGATCTTAA
Source organism: Somniosus microcephalus (assembly GCF_052327205.1). Classification (NCBI taxonomy): domain Eukaryota; kingdom Metazoa; phylum Chordata; class Chondrichthyes; order Squaliformes; family Somniosidae; genus Somniosus; species Somniosus microcephalus. Next base: position 58,036,578 of record NC_140992.1, read on the forward strand.
CCTCGGCCCCTATTACATTTTTAATTATATTTTTTATCCACACCTTTGTTTTGGCATTTCCCCACCCCCACCACCCCCCCTTCCTTCTCTTCTTTTTTTTTCTCTCTCCCACATGGCAGCTGTCTCCCTTTCGGCCAGCGCATTTCACACCTAATCTAGAGCCGTCTTTTGTCTCCACTAGTCCTATCACCATCTCGTCTCGTTTTGAATACCTCTTAATGTCTCTTCACTTCTCTTTTGTTCTCTCCCAGCCTGGACTCTTAATCTATTTCATTTCCTGTGCTTCTTTAGTCTTGACAAAGGGTTCACCCTAAACGTTGACTCTATTTTCTCTTCACAGATGTTGCCTGGCCTGCTGAGTTTTTCCAGCATTTTCTGTTGTTATTTCAGATTTCCAGCATCTGCAGTATTTTGCTATGATATTCTCTGTAGTTTGATGAGGTCTTGAATTCAAGACCTCATCAAACTTCTTTCTTTTGCAGAAATGAAATGGTTGTTGCATTGGAGAATGCACCCACCCCCAAATTCTGTCATTTTCCCGGCAGTCCCACCTCCATACCCGCCTCCCCAGGGCTGGCAAGGCCGCGCCCAAGGTGCACAAAGGATTGGGAGAGACAGATAGCACTGGAGTAAGAAATAGTATGGTATTAGGTGGGGTGAGACTAAGAGAGAATACAAGAAGGTCTAAGATAGGTTTACAATGCATGTGTGTAAATGCATGAAGTGTGGTTTATAAGGCTGGTGAGCTGCAGACAGAAATTGTCACATGGGAATATGATGTTGTGGTGATAACGGAGACGTGGCTCAAAAAAGGGCAGGATTGGGTACTAAATATTCCTGGATATAAGGGGGGCAATTTTCTGCCATTGGAGGAGGTGGGTTTGGAGGTGGGAAAGGCGGAAAAATCAGATTCAATGAGGGCGGGTTCGGAACCCGCCTCCAACCCACCTCCGCAGGATTTTGCCAGTGCCGATTTTGGAGGTCGGGAAACGGTCCCACCTCCAGCTGGCCATAGCAATACTTGTGATCATTAAATGCTTATTAAGGGCCTCTCTAAGCCTATTTGGAGAGGCCCTCGTGATTTTTCAAGGATTTTGGCGTGCTCCACGCACCTCCTGAACCACGCCAGGTAAATCTGGTGGATTGACTCGTGGGTGGCCTCCTCACTGCTGCAGGTCTAACAAGACATCGTTTATTGCAGCAAGGATTACTTGCAGGTGCCAGACCTTGGTTTTAAAAGGTCTCTGAGCACTTTTAGAAGGCCTTCCGAAGTCGGAGGTGCTGCAGCTTGAATCAATCAACTGTGGGACCTCCTTGGAAGACCCTCTCCCCGTTTGCAATGAGCGCTTCCGAAAAGGAGGCATCTGCAAGTAGCGTGGGAACCATTTGTTTGCTTTTTGCATGGACCTCAGATGAGGATGAGGAGGTTGAGGAGGAGGATCTGGAGGAGGAGGAGGAGCAGGAGGAGATCAGAGCACCGGTGTATCGACCAGCAGCAGCGGCAGCACATTGCCTGGCCGGGATGCAAGGGATGAACTTATCCTGGCCAGATTTGCATAGGTTGCCCAAGTTGGCACATGTCCTTGGCTCTATCCTAGGACATCATGGACAATGGACATGACTCTCTGGCCTCCTTTCACTCGGGCCACCAACCTGACAATGCAAGTGTGGCGGAGCCCGCAATGTGGAGCTGCATAAGACAAAAGAACAGATGCCATAACACCAACATTTTGGCTTCAAATCATTTTAATGCTTTCCAACAGGGATGGGCATTTCATCAATACACATAAACATTCTCCCAATCTGCACACAGATCTGGAGGTTATATCCCTTGCCAGCTGTACCCACACAGGTTTCTTTGACAGGCCTCTTCCTCCCAGATGAGCGGAAGAGCACCTCCATGCTAACTGTCACCACCTCAAACAACATTTGCAGCGCCTCATCTGAGAGCCTTGGAGAGGCCCTTGCCTTGGAATTGGACATAGTGGTTTCTCAAAATATGTTGTCGGTGGTGCAGCATAGGCAGAAATGCTGTGGAATGAGCCAAGGGAGCAAGAAGCCATAAAATCAGACTGGAAAAGTGCTGTCAACAGAGACGGGTTTCAGTCCCCAAACACTAATTGACCAAGGGCATCTCACACCTCTGAAATCAAATGGCCAATCTGTGAAGGAATAAGCCATATAACTTATTCAGAAAAATACACTATCTTTTGAAAGAATCCTGGCCTTATTAAAACATGACAAACTGGGTTTGGAAATCTAGAAACCTAACTATGCAAAAGCTGTGATAGCATTCTGGCTATTGAGATAAGACAGTTGTTGACACTGAATCAATGACTGTATTGAAACAGAAGGTTAAAAGCTCCGGCAGGCTGAACCTTTTAGAATGAAACAATGGTTCACCCTGGATAAGGTGTTCTAATTTACACTTCATAAAGAAGCACATAAAAGTAAGAAACATCTGCCTTCATAAAAATGGCATCAAGTGAAAAACACACCTGCTGTCACACCATTTTTTATGGTAAACTTAGAACACCTAGAAAGGGGACATGATTCTGTAATGCTACCAGCTGAGGTGACTGTAAGAATTGCAGGGGTCAGCAGAAAAATGACTAGAGATAATTAGCTTACATCAGCAGAAAACCTTAAAGGAAATACCACTGGAAAAGGGTATAAATATGGAACTCTCAAATGGGATAGTAGACTCGCTGTAATCGGGCAAAGTGATTCTCAGCTTCAGAGGTGGCTCTGTAAGTCTCCAATACTTTGTACCTTGGGGATCAAAGGTATTTGATTTTGGTGGATATCCTGAATAGAACTTTAAGAACTGTAAAACTGTAGCAAAGTTAAGATTTGAGAGTAAGGTTCTCTGATAATAATATTATAAGCTTTTTCTTTTTGGAACTGTTAATGTTGCGATTGACTCACTAACTGTAAATTACATGTCGATTCTGTAATAAATCTATATATTTTAGAATTGTCTCACAGAAGACTTCTGGATCAAAAACTCACAAACACAATTTCTGTACACTCTTTGGTGAGGAGTTGCAGAATTCTGGGGGAGTTTTCCAGACCCTCATAATATCCGGAATGTTACAGTCTAGCTAAACTTATTAAAAGAGCTATCTGGAGGACGGTAACATTTTCAGGTTGTTCCTTTCCTTTAGGGAGAGATAGTCCGAACCTTTAGACCCAATTAAGCGTCTTTAGGATTCGGCTACCTCAAACTTTAGTTGAAAGTGAACGTCTGAGAAATACACCTGATCCGGGGTAGCCCTAAAGGGGCTAGAACTAGTAATTATCCCTTCAAATCATGGGACAATCTCAATTTTTTGAAAACTATCAGTGGAGGCGGGTTTCAAACCCACCCAAACCGAAACCTGCCTCCATCTCGCCTCCAGTGGGAAAATCGCCCCCAAGGTGTTCATGAAAGATATGAAAGGAAAGAAAGAAGGTGGGGTGGCAGTATTGATTCAGGAGAATATTACACTGTTGTCCTGGAGGGGTCAAGGGCAGAATCTATTTGGTTAGTGTTAATAAGCAATAGAGGTGCCATTACACTATTAGTTGTATTCTACAGGCCACCAACTAGTGGGAAGGATATCGAGGAGCAAATTTGTAGGGAAATTACAGAGAGGTGCAAGAACTATAGAGTAGTGATAATGGGGGACTTCAACTATCCTAATATAGACTGGGATAGTAATAGTGTTAAGGGCAGAGATGGGGGAGAATTTCTGAAGTGTGTTCAGGAGAACTTTCTTGATCAGTAGGTTTCTGGCCCAATGAGGAAGGAGGCATTGCTGGATCTGGTTCTGGGAATGAGGTGGATCAAGTAGAGCAAGTGTCAGTAGGGGATCATTTAGGGAACAGTGATCATAGTATCATAAGGTTTAGGTTAACTATGGAAAAGGACAGGGAGCAATCAAGAGTAAAAATATTTAATTGGAGGAGGGCAAAATTCAGTGGGTTGAGAATAGATCTGGCCCGGGTAAATTGGAATCAAAGATTGGCAGACAAAACTGTAATTGAACAATGGGCTGCCTTTAAAGAGAAGATGGTACAGGTACAATAGAGGTACATACCCACAAGGGGGAAAGGTAGGGCAACCAAAGTCAGAGCTCCCTGGATGACAAAAGAGATAGAGAGTAAGATGAAGCAGAAAAAGGGGGCATATGATAGGTGTCAGGTTGAGAATACAAGTGAGAACCAGGCTGAATATAAAGGGCTCAATTTTCCAAGCCCCGAGGAGGCATGTTTGGAGGTGGGAGTGGTGGGAAAATTGCAGAATTGGGGGGCAGGAACCCATCCCGCCCCCAACCCGCCTCCGTGCCAATGTCCCAGGAGGCGGGTACCCGACCTGTGCTGGGAGCCACCTCCCCGAGGCGGGAAGGGGATTAGTGCCAATGAACTGCCTGTTAACAGGTAGTTAACAGGCAGTTTTTTGCATAATCCCTATTTTTAGCCCAGAAGTGTGGGCTGTCCGATGGCTCTGAACCACGCCAAGTTAGCGAGGTGGACCATCGGTCTGCAGGGGTTGGAGGGGTCGAGATGTCCGTTTTGCAGGTGAGTGATGGGTGCATGTGCGCAGAGGTAAGTATGTGAGGTAAGTGTAAAGTTTTTAAATAAGTTTTACTTACTTTTACTTTCTCTTGCAGGCTTCCTTCCTTCAGTTCTTGGGAGTCCCTCAGTTCACCGGCACAGAAAGCAGAATGGCCGCTGAACTGTCAAAAGCTGCAGCCTCTGCTTTCTGGTCTGGAGAGCTCTCTAACTGAGTCTGAGTAGAAGGACTCAAGTTGAAGACAGATTGTCCGTGTTTCACAGCTTCACAGAGCTGTCAAACGCTGATTTTTCATCTGTCAAAAGCTCTTGACAGATGAAATGTCAATTGCTGATGTCACCAGTAACCAGGTGTCCCTTAATTGGCCTGCTGAGCCCGCTGGGCGGGCTTAACAAGATCAATCAAGAGAAAATAGCGTGGGTTGGCCACAAGTCGATGGAGGCGGGACTACAACCCAAAAAGTGGGAGTCCCACCTCCAAAAGCTCCCCATTGACAAAATCGAGCCCAAACAGTTCAGAGGGGAAGTGAAAAAGGAAATAAGAGGGGCAAAGGGAGAGTATAAGAATAGATTGGCAGCTAACATAAAAGGGAATCCAAAAGTCTTCTATAGGCATATAAATAGTAAATGGGTAGTAAGAGGATAGGTGGGGGCAATGCGGTTGATGTGGTGTACATAGACTTCCAAAAGGTGTTTGATAAAGTGCCATATAATAAGCTTGCCAGCAAAATTGAAGCCCATGAATAAAAGGGACAGTGACAGCATGGATACAAAATTAGCTAAGTGACAGGAAACAGAGAGTAGTGGCGAACGGTTGTTTATCAGACTGGAGGAAGGTACACAGTGGTGTTCCCCAGCGGTCGGTACTAGGACCACTGTTTTTCTTGATATATATTAATGACTTAGACTTGGGTGTACAGACAACATTTCAAAATTTACAGATGAAACAAAACTTGGAAGTATAGTGAGCAGTGAGGAGGATAGTGATAGACTTCAAGAGGACATAGACAGGCTGGTGGAATGGGTGGACACGTGGCAAATGAAATTTAACGCAGAAAAGTACAAATTGATACATTTTGGTAGGAAGAATGAGGAGAGGCAATATAAACTAAAGGGTACAATTCTAAAGGTCATGAATGAACAGAGAGACCTGGGGCATATGTGCACAAATCATTGAAGGTGGCCGGGCAGGTTGAGAAAGTGGTTAAAAAAGCATACTGGATCCTGGGCTTCATAAATAGAAGCATATAGTACAAAAGCAAGGAAGTTATGATGAACCTTTATAAAACATTGGTTCAGCCTCAACTGGAGTATTGTGTCCAATTCTGGGCACCGAACTTTAAGAAGGATGTGAAGGCCTTAGAGAGGGTGCAGAAAAGATTTACAAGAATGAGGGACTTCAGTTACGTGGATAGACTGGAGAAGCTGGGGTTGTTCTCCTTAGAGCAGAGAAGGTGGAGTGGAGACTTGATAGAGGTGTTCAAAATTATGAGGGGTCTAGACAGAGTAGAGAGAGAAAAACTGTTCCCATTGGTGGACGGATCGAGAACCAGAGGACACAGATTTAAGGTGATTGGCAGAAGAACCAAAGACGGCATGGGGAAAAACTTTTTTATGGAGTGAGTTGTTATGATCTAGAATGCACTGCCTGAAAGGGTGGTGGAGGCAGATTCAATCGTGGCTTTCAAAAGGGAATTGGATAAGTACCTGAAAGAAAGAAATTTGCAGGGCTATGGGGAAAGGGAGTGGAACTAGCTGAAGTGCTCTGGCAGAGAGCTGGCACAGGCTCAACAGGACAAATGGCCTCCTTCTGTGCTGTAACCATTCTATGATTGACAAGCTTATATATTCTGTAAAGGTTAATGTGAAAGTTGTGACTGATTTGGTAATCCTTGCAAAATGTGTGTTTTCTGAATGAAGCAGCAGGCTGTGATGTAGACTGAGTGGGGGGATAGTTAAGTGATAAGAGCGGATGGTTATGGAGTCAAGCACCCTGTGGCATGCTCCCTTCTGTCTTGCTTTCTGCAACAGCACTGCACTGCCCACAATATCCATAGTAGCCTGTTCAGCAGATGAGAGCATGTAAAAGGGTGGCATCCCTCCTCTTGTGTGGTCCTCTCCCTGGCATAATGTACTAGTTTGTCCTGCTAGAGGAAAGGGAATCTGTTAGTGAGTGGCATGCTGAAGACTTCTGAACATCTGTGCCTAAGGGTAGAATAGTTTATTTGTTACTATGAAGAAGCATCAGGTCTGTGCAAGAGAGGGCAATAATAGTGAGAGTAATGACAGTGGCAGAGATTGGAAATGGCAGCAAGAGGAGGACCACTGAAGGGTGTTGCAGTGATTGGATGAGAGGAAAGTGAAATGGGAGGTCAAGATTTTCATTGGCGCTGTTACAGTAAAGTGGGGCAGGGCTGTGTTTACAATGGCAACAAATCTGTGAATGGAAATCTTACCTTAGCAGCCCAGATCAGGTCATTGAACCTCTTTCTGCAATAATTTCAAGTCCAAGGGGCTAAACTGCAGCCATTAACATGCTCAGCCACCTTGGACCATGCTTCCCTGGCAGTGTGGTGAGACACCCATCTCAATTCTGATGGAAAAAATAGCCCAGAAATTCGGGTCTCCACGGGTGAGTACGCACGGGGTACTCACCTGTAGGCCCAATGGAAGTGCCAGTTTCCTGCATGCACTGCGCATGCGCGGGAAACCAGCACTTCTGTTCCCCCTGAAAACAGGGGTTCAGAGGTCGAACGCGTGTGCGGGAGAGGCTGCGCGTGCGCATTGAACTTCGTTTTTTTTTACAGGTTTTCCCGGGAAGGTACGCCTGCGTAAGGCCTGCTTTTTACAAGGTAAGTGGTGAATTAATTAAAATTAAAACATTTTTTCCACAGGTTTATTATTTTTAAATACTTTAAAGCAAGGTAAGTTTATTTTTAGCCCCGTTAGAAAATAAAATTATTTTTTTCAAAAATTTAAATTATTGTTTAAAATAGTTATTTCATTTAATTTATAGTTTATTTAAAAAATGTGATTTTTAAAAAATTTATTTGAAGGTTTAATGATTTTGTAAGAAGAAAGGGCCCGTAGTATTTCTAAGTTTGTCAGCACTTCCTGTCAGACTTATGAATGGAGCATTCCCTGCTCCGATTGGCTCCCCATGGCCCACGTGATCCCAGGGGACGCTTCGAACTAACTGCGCCCCTGGGATACGCAAGCACTGCGCGCCGGCAGCTGGACCAGGCCCCGGATCGGAATTCCATGGGGGCCCACAGCTCAACGGCCGGCGCGCTAGGTAAGTGCAGATCGGGGGCTTGCCCCCGACCCGAATTTCTGGGCCAATATATTATATAATAATTATTGGAGAATCTGGACACTCTCCCAGTCAACATTTTTGGCCTTCCAGTCCACAAGCAGCCTTCAGTTGAGCTCCAAAATGACCACTGGACCTCCCCTTTAAGAGGTGTAGGCTACCAGGAACTGATGTCGGGCCGGCCCAAAATCCCCCCTCCCTCCAAATGGGGGAGCTGTCTAATTACCAGCCGATTCGCGCTGACAATGCACCTATCAAATTTAAATGAGGCAAGAACCTGAAAGGTGATGATGTCATTAGGTGAGCAATGCAATAGCCCTCTCACTTCGCATCCATTTTGGGCACTAGTTAAAAGTTCCCCCAAAATGTCAATACTATTTAATAACTAAACTTGTGAATATAAAACCTAATTAGACTCCTCACATAGTAAGTGAGCTCAACTCTTCCATGAATCAGGCAATGGGGAATTATTTCATCTTTGGTAAATCCAGGAAAGTTCTTTGCATCAGGTGTTAAACATATGACTGAATTGCAGTGAGGAACAACTTGGCCTTGTTCGAGCTTTACAACAAAATGAATTGCAGCAGCCAAGTCATTAGTCATAAATCCAGGGAAACATATAGAACCAAATTTCACATTTTCAGCTTGTTAAGATTAATTTCTCTAGCTCTTATCTTTTACAAGGGTATTTTGCATAAAAGCCTTGCATCGGGTTATTCTACACACTGAGGACTTCTTAGTACAAAATAGTAGAAAGATCTATTCATTTATATTGGACTTGCACAAATAAAAGCAGCCTGAATATCACAGGGTTCTTCGCACAGTACCATTTACAGCATCCAGAAATACAACATGTTGCTTAGCCGTGGTGTTAGCTGCAGAGAAGCATTGTTTATTGCTAAGCCTTAAAGCTGTGAATGCTTACAATTTGCAATATAGACAAAACAAATGTGAACTGCAATCCCGCATCTTCTGAACAACTCTGAGAACACTGCAGGCGAGAAGACTCTCTGGGCACTTTTCAACTCCATTATAAATCACTCTGTACTAATGGGGAGTGCAGTTTGCTGGTATGATGTTCTGATTTCAAACAGTGGAGACTTTCACTGGAAACAACAGTCTGAACAAAAGGATGCATAGGCTCCATGACAGCAATTACATGTTCTGTTGCCTGGTTACCCTCAGATGTTGTCTGTTTCACCAGAAGGAAACAGGATATTTTAAATATTTCTTCCTACCAGCAGCTTGCTAGAAGGCTGATGATGCTGATTATTTTTAAACTGCAACCAGAAATGAGGATAGCAATAGTTTGAACCTTTTTAATAGTGAAATCTAGTTTATAGTAACATTTCTTCACTATAATAGAAACATACAAACATAGAAGATAGGAGCAGGAGTAGGTCATTCAGCCCCTCGAGTCTGTTCCGCCATTTAATGAGATCATGGCTGATCATCCAAATTCAGTACCCCGTCCCTGCTTTCTCCCCATATCCCTTGATCCCTTCAGCCTTAAGACATATATCTAACACCTTCTTGAATATATTTAATGAATTGGCCTCAGCTGCCTTCTGTGGTAGAGAATTCCACAGGTTCACCACTCTATGGGTGAAGAAATTCCTCCTCATCTCTGTCCTAAACAGCTTACCCCTTATCCTTAGACTGTGACCCCTGGTTCTGGACTCCCCCGCCATCGGGAACATCCTTCCTGCATCTAGTCTGTCCAGTCCTGTTAGAATTTTATAAGTTTCAATGAGATCCCCTCTCATTCTTCTTAACTCTAGCGAATATAAGACTAATCGACCCAATCTCTCCTCATACGTCATTCCTGCCATCCCAGGTATCAGTCTGGTGAATCTTCGCTGCACTCTCTCCAAAGCAAGAACATCCTTCCTCAGATAAGGCGAACAAATCTGCACACAATACTTGTTGTGTATGTACCTTTAAGGGAATAACTGGTCTTAGATTGCAGTACCGGCAGTGACCACCCCTGTATAAAAGGCCCTAGCAGGCTTCTGTAGTTTCAGTTTCAAGCTGCCTCTTGTTCAGTAAAGTACCCGTTAAACTGTTCTCCCGAAGTCCGTGTGTTATTGAGGCGCGGACTTTACAGTGGCGACGAGTAAGTTCGAACTCACCTGCAGTGTGGCATCATCTCACGGGGAGCTCGCCTGAAAGGAAGGTCCTGGAAGGTCGTAGTCTGAGCAACGGGCGTCGACCGAGGGCAACCGCCCAAAGAATCCATCGGTGTTTGGAGAATTGCGGGAGAGACTGTGGTTCCAGCGAATCGTGCTGGTAGCAGGTAGCGCGCTGACCCTTCCGGACTGCGGCGGGCTCAAGCTCGATCGAGCGGCTCTACAAATCGGGCCGCGCAGCGTCGCCGGGAAAAGAAAACAAGAGAGAGAGGGTGGAGCGCACAGGGCGCGGTCGGTGCTCGAGAACAGGACAGCAGAGAGAAACTAAACGGGGGGGAAGGAAAGCGAGACGCGCCGAAGCTGCGGGTCGCCGCCATTACCCCGTAGAACGCTAGGAGCAGCTTGGCAGTAAGGGGAAGAAGCAAAAGTGCGGGAGGCGCCATTTTATCCCGTTGGGGAAGAAGCAAAAGCGCGGGAGGCGCCATTTTATTCCATTGGGGAAGAAGCAAAAGTGCGGGAGGCACCATTTTAAATCGCCCAAGATGCCGAAAAGTGGCAGTATCACTGCTTTCGACAACGAGGTAGAAGACTGGACCATGTATGTAGAAAGAATCGAAGTGTACTGCAAGGCAAATGAGGTGGCCGGTGGAAAGAGGGCGTCGGTATTATTAAATCTGATGGGTGCGAATACGTACGGCCTATTGCGGAATTTAATTACCCCAGCTAAACCAATGGAGAAAAGTTTTGAGGAGATTGTTCATATCTTACAGGAACACCTAAGCCCTACACCACTGCTGATAGCAGAAAGATTCAAGTTCCATAAAAGAAACCAGCACAAAGATGATAGCAATGCTGACTATCTTACGGAATTACGCAAGTTATCGAAGCACTGCCAGTTCGGAGCAGGACTGGCAGACACCTTACGGGATAAGTTTGTCTGCGGGCTCCAGAGTGAAGGAACCCAGAAACGACTACTTTCAAAAAAGGACCTGACGCTAGAACAGGCTTTCAGCGTGGCAGTATCCTACGAAGCAGCAGCACGGGGAGCTGCGGAAATACAACAGAAACCACAAGAATACAATGCTAATGAAATGGCGTATGGAGCCGAAAAGTACTATCGCTGTGGTAGAACAACCCATGAGCAGAAGGACTGCTGGTTTAAAGACAAAATATGCAGGCAATGCGGGAAGATGGGACATATAGCAAGAGTCTGCAGGTCGGGAAAGAAGACCAACACGACAAGAACTACTAAGGAACGGTACAGGAAAGTAAAGAAACTGACAGATAGTAGTTCAGAAGATCAGGAGAGTGATAAGGACTCCGGGAGCAGGCGACTAAGTTGTTTAAAGCTACACAACGTGATCGCAAAAGAAGATCACCGAACCATTTGGGTCACCCTCATGATAGCAGGGTCCCCAGTGAAGATGGAATTGGACACAGGATCAGCCCTAACTGTCATGAAACGATGAGACTATGAGCGGCTATTCTCACACATACCCTTAAAGGACACGTCCATTGTATTGAAAACATACACGGGGCAAAAGGTCTACCCCAGAGGAAAAATAAGGGTGCCAGTTGAAAATAACGGAAAGGAAACACAGAAACTATACATGTATATACTACAAGATGGAGGACCACCATTATTGGGACGTGAATGGATCCGAAGACTACAATTGGATTGGCATTCCATTCTGGCACTAACTGTGACTGACAAAAAAGATGATGACGTCGCACCTGGACGTCTGTCACAAATTCTATCTGACGCGGAAGAGGTGTTCCAACAAGGACTTGGGACTCTAAAAGGAGTAAAGGCAACCATAAAGATTGAGGATAACGCAACCCCAAAATTTTTCAAGGCCAGACCGGTGCTATACGCGATACGCCCAGCTGTGGAAGCTGAACTGGAGAGTCTGGAGCATTCGGGGGTGCTGTCTAAGGTGGACTGGAGCAAGTGGGCCACACCCATCGTTCCTGTAATGAAGAAAGCATTGAGCAGCACGCCTGGGGAGCCAAGGAAGGTTCGCATCTGTGGGGACTTCAAGGTGACTGTGAACCCAGTCCTGCACACAGTACAGAAGATATTTTCGCCTCACTATCTGGAGGGAAACGTTTTACAAAGATTGACCTGGCTCAAGCGTATCTACAAATGGAGGTGGAAGAAGCATCTAGGAAATACCTCACAATAAACACTCACAAAGGCCTTTACCAGTACAATCGACTGGTATTTGGGGTAGCATCGGCCCCGGCTACGTGGCAGAGGGCAATGGAACAAGTCCTGCAAGGGATCCCGGGGACCCAGTGTTATTTGGACGACATCCTGGTTACGGGCGAAAATGACAATGAACACCTTGCCAACTTGGAACAGGTGCTCACGAGATTGCAGGAATATGGGCTACGAGCCAACCGTCCCAAATGCGAGTTCTTCAGGAGACAAATCTCGTATTGTGGCCACATGATTGATGAGGAAGGGTTGCATAAGTCGCCGGACAAGTTTGAGGCTGTAGTCAAGGCTCCAGCACCAGAAAATGTGTCGCAACTGAGGTCGTTCCTCGGGTTGGTGAACTACTACCATAAGTTCTTGTCGAATTTATCTACGACTCTGCACCCACTGAACGCCCTCCTTCAAACTGGTGTAACCTGGAAATGGAGTGATGAGTGTAAGCGTGCCTTTCAGGAATGTAAATGCCAAATCACTTCGAAAGAAGTATTGGCCTACAACAACCCAACACTACCGATTCGGTTGGCATGTGATGCGTCACCTTACGGCATTGGAGCGGTGCTGTCACACAAATTCCGTGACGGTTCAGAGAGGCCAATTGCCTTTGCATCGCGCTCGCTAACCTCAGCCGAGCGTAACTACACCCAGATTGACAGGGAGGCCCTCAGCCTGGTGTGGGGGTTGATGAAGTTCAATCACTATCTGCACGGGCAGAAATTCACTCTACTGACTGATCATCAACCCCTGGACTCAATTGTTAACCCAAAGAAGGGCGTTCCGGTGATGACGGCGCAACGGCTGCAAAGATGGTCACTTTTTCTAGGGGCACATCAGTATGACATAGAGTACAAAAGTACGAAACAACATGGAAACGCTGATGGGCTGTCGCGCCGACCGTTGCCTACGGCGGAAGAAGCACCTGCAGTGGACCCTGTGGAGATATTCCATGCGACCATAGTCGAATGTTTGCCTGTTACAAACGCAAGTATTGAGAAGGAAACCCGAAATGACCCGACACTCTCTCGGGTCTATGATTTGACGGTGAAGGGATGGCCAGCATATGGCGACTCACTGTTGCCAACATTCTCGCCAAGGAGGGAACAGCTGTCAGTGTGCCGGGGAACCTTGATGTGTGGATCCCGAGTGGTAATTCCACCCAAGTTGAGAGATAGAGTACTCAATGAGCTTCACGAGGGTCATCTGGGAGGGGTAAAAATGAAGAGCCTAGCCAGGACGTTTGTGTGGTGGCCGGGAATCGATAAAGAAATCGAGGATATGACCAAGAGATGCACAGGATGCCAGAAGGTCCAAAATGCTCCACCACAGGCCCCGCTACATCCATGGGAGTGGCCCTCATCTCCATGGCAACGGGTACACATTGATTTCGCTGGTCCATTTATGGACTCAATGTTTCTAATCGCTGTGGACGCCCATTCGAAATGGCCAGAGGTCATTAAAATGTCCTCCACCACCACGGAGAAAACTATTGCAGTCCTAAGGACCATCTTCGCCAGGAATGGGTTGCCAGAACAGATCTGTTCCGACAATGGCCCACAGTTTGTGTCTGAGGATTTCCGGAGGTTCCTGAAGAATAATGGGGTGAAACATTACACAGCTGCCCCATATAATCCAGCCACAAATGTATTGGCTGAGAGGTTTGTTCAGACCTTTAAAAAGGCCATAAAGGCAATGTATAATGACGACATACCACTGCAACACAAGGTGGATAACTTCCTGTTTGCTTACCGGAATGCGACACATGCAGTAACCAACCAAACTCCAGCGGTAATGTTTTTCAACCGGAGACTAAGATGTCGTTTGGATTTGCTCAAACCACTATGCACGGTGGCATAGTGGTTAGCACTGTTGCCTCACAGCGCCAGGGACCCGGGTTCGAATCCGGCCTCGGGCGACTGTCTGTGTGGAGTTTGCACATTCTCCCCGTGTTTGCGTGGGTTTTCTCCGGGTGCTCCGGTTTCCTCCCACAGTCCAAAGATGTGCGGGTTAGGTTGATTGGCTATGATAAATTGACCCTTAGTGTTAGGGGGATTAAATACGTGGGGTTACAGGGATAGGGTGGGATATGTGTTGGTGTAGGGGTTACGGGGATCGGGTGGGATATGTGTCGGTGCAGGCTCGATGGGCCAAAATGGCCTCTATCTGCACTGTGGGGTTTCTGTGATTCTGTGATTCTGTGATAAGACGAGATGTGGAGGATAAGCAGTTCCAGCACATAAATGAGAAGCCAACCAGGAGCTTCAAGATAGGGCAACCAGTCTTGGCCTGCGACTACCGAACAGAAAAATGGCAGCCAGGCACGATATGCACACAGCAGGGACCACTAATGTACACAGTGGACGTTGGAGAGAGCATCGTGAGATGCCATGCTGACCAGATTCTAGAGTCACAGGAACAAGCCAAACCTGTACCACAAGCATGTGCACCTGGTAATGAGCCCGAAGTACAGATTGCGTCTACCTCAGAAGCAGGGGTATTGGAAGCTGACGAACCAACCAATGACAATGAGCCAGAATTGACTCCACCGCCAGAACAGGATACTCGAGAAAGGCGCTATCCAGTCCGGATCAGGAAGCCTCCTCAAAGACTGAACTTATAAATGACTATTTCAGTTGATGTATATATTATTGAGAAAATTGTAATTGTAATTAGTTATTATTTAGTTGTTAAATGAATGTTATGTACTGTTTATCTACAAGGGGAGGAATTGTTGTGTATGTACCTTTAAGGGAATAACTGGTCTTAGACTGCAGTACCGGCAGTGACCACCCCTGTATAAAAGGCCCTAGCAGGCTTCTGTAGTTTCAGTTTCAAGCTGCCTCTTGTTCAGTAAAGTACCTGTTAAACTGTTCTCCCGAAGTCCGTGTATTATTGAGGCGCGGACTTTACAATACTCAAGGTGTGGTCTCACCAAGACCCTGTACAACTGCAGCAAGATTTCCTTGCTCCTGTACTCAAAACCTCTCGCTATGAAGGCCAACATACCATTTGCCTTCTTAACTGCCTGCTGCACCTGCATGCTTACCTTCAGCGACTGGTGCACAAGGACACCCAGGTCTCGTTGCACTTCCCCTTTTCCCAATCTATTGCCATTCAGATCATAATCTGTCTTCCTGCTTTTGCCACTGAAGTGGATAACCTCGCATTTATCCACATTATACTGCATCTGCCATGCATCTGCCCAATCACCCAACCTGTCCAAATCATACTGGAGTTTCTCTGCATCCTCCTCACAGCACACACGCCCACCCAGCTTTATGTCATCTGCAAACTTGGAGATATTACATCTAGTTCCCTCATCTAGATCATTAATATATATTGTGAATAGCTGGGGTCCTAGCACCGATCCCTGCAGTACCCTACGAGTCACTGCCTGCCACTCGGAAAAAGACCCGTTTAATCCAACTATTTGCTTCTTGTCTGCCAACCAGTTTTCTATCCAAGACAGTACCTTACCCCCAATCCCATGTGCTTTAACTTTGCATGCAAATCTCTTATGCAGGACCTTATCGAAAGCTTTCTCTAAAGTCCAAATACACCACATCTACTGGTTCTCCCTTATCTATTCTACCAGTTACATCCTCAAAAAATTCCAGTAGATTAGTCAAGCATGATTTACCTTTTGTAAATCCAAGTTGTGTTTGTCCGATCCTGTCACTGTTTTCCAAGTGCTCTGCTATACATCTTTTATAATGGACTCGAGCATTTTCCCCACTACCGATGTCAGACTTACCGGTCTATAATTCCCCATTTTCTCTCTACCATCTCTTTTAAATAGTGGGGTTACATTAGCTATCCTCAAATCCATGGGAACTGTTCCAGATTCTATAGAATTTTGGAAGATGATCAGCAATGCATCTACTATTTCTAGGGCCACTAACTTAAGTACCATAGGATGTAGATTATGAGGCCCTGGGGATTGATCGGCCTTCAATGCCGTCAATTTTCCTAACACCATTTCCCTACAAATACTGATTTCATTCAATTCCTCCCTCTCATTAGTTTATTTGTGTCCTCCTTTGTGAAGACAGAACCAAAATATGTATTTAATTGGTCTGCCATTTCTTTGTTCCCCATTATAAATTACCCTGATTCTGACTGCAAGGGACCTACGCTTGACATAAGAACATAAGAACATAAGAAATAGGAGCAGGAGTAGGCCAATCGGCCCCTCGAGCCTGCTCCGCCTTTCAATAAGATCATGGCTGATCTGATCCTAACCGCCAATCCACTATCACAGAACCATCTCCTGAATCTAACAGAATTAGACACACGAACTAGCAGCAGGATCAGGCTACACGGCCCCTGGGCCCGCTCCGCTACCCACAGGGCCATGACCGATCCGAACCTAGACTCATGTCCAAATTCCTGCCCGCTCCACGTAACCCTTAATTCCCTTTACTTCTAGGAAACTGTCTATTTCTGTTTTAAATTTATGTAATGATGTAGCTTCTACAGCTTTTTGGGGCAGCATATTCCATGGACCTACCACCCTCTGAGTGAAGTAGTTCCTCCTCATCTCAGTTTTGAAAGAGCAGCCCCTTATTCTAAGACTATGCCCCCTAGTTCTAGTTTCACCCATCATCGGGAACATCTTCCCTGCATCCACCCGATCCAAACCCTTCACAATCTTATATGTTTCAATAAGATCGCCTCTCATTCTTCTGAACTCCAATGAGTAGAGTCCCAATCTACTCAACCTCTCCTCATATGTCCATCCCCTCATCCCCGGGATTAACCGAGTGAACCTTCTTTGTACTGACTCGAGAGCAAGTATGTCCTTTCTCAAGTATGGACACCAAAACTGTACGCAGTATTCCAGGTGCGGTCTCACCAATACCTTGTACAACTGAAGCAATACCTCCCTATTTTTATATTCTATCCCCCTAGCAATGAAAGCCAACATTCCATTGGCCTTCTTAATCACTTGCTG
The DNA here is from genome assembly GCF_052327205.1 of Somniosus microcephalus. Taxonomy (NCBI): domain Eukaryota; kingdom Metazoa; phylum Chordata; class Chondrichthyes; order Squaliformes; family Somniosidae; genus Somniosus; species Somniosus microcephalus. The sequence goes on from NC_140992.1 coordinate 58,053,746, forward strand.
CACCTGCATACTAACCTTTTGAGTTTCGTGCACCAGGACCCCCAGATCCCTTTGTACTTCAGTACTTTCCAGTTTCTTGCCATTAACATAATAACTTGCTCTACGATTTTTCCTGCCAAAGTGCATAACCTCACACTTTCCAGTATTGTATTCCATCTGCCAAATCTCTGCCCACTTACTTAGCCTGTCTATGTCCCCTTGAAGGTTTTTTATGTCCTCCTCACTCACTACTTTCCCCCCCATCTTAGTATCATCTGCAAACTTTGATATGTTACACTCGGTCCCCTCCTCCAAATCGTTAATATAGATTGTAAAGAGTTGGGGACCCAGCACTGACCCCTGCGGAACACCACTAGTTACTGATTGCCAGTCTGAGAATGAACCATTTATCCCAACTCTCTGCCTTCTGTTAGATAGCCAATCCTCTATCCATGCCAGAATATTACCCCCAATCCCGTGATTTTTTATCTTAAGCAATAATCTTTTGTGTGGCACCTTTCAAATGCCTTTTGGAAGTCTAAATACACTACGTCCACTGGTTCCCCGTTATCCACCCTATACGTTACTTCCTCAAAGAACTCCAGCAAATTTGTCAAACATGACTTCCCCTTCATAAAACCATGCTGACATTGTCCTATTAAATTATGGTTATCCAAATGTCCTGTTACTGTCTCCATAATAATGGACTCCAAAATTTTACCTACTACAGATGTTAGGCTAACCGGTCTATAGTTTCCAGCCTTCTGTCTACTGCCCTTCTAAATAAGGGTGTTACATTAGCAGTTTTCCAGTCTGCCGGGACCTTTGCCGAGTCCAGGGAGTTTTGGAAAATTATTACCAATGCATCCACAATCCCTACCGCCACTTCCCTCAAGACCCTAGGATGTAAGCCATCAGGTCCAGGTGATTTATCCGCCTTGAGTCCCATTATTTTACCGAGTACCACTTCCTTAGTGATTTTGATCGTGTTTAGCTCCTCCCCCCCTTTAGCCCCCTGTTTGTCCAGTGTTGGGATATTCTTAGTGTCTTCTACTGTAAAGACTGATGTAAAATATTCATTCAGTGTTTTTGCCATCTCCATATTTCCAACCATTAATTTCCCGGTCTCATCCTCTAAGGGACCAACATTTACTTTAGCCACCCTTTTTCTTTTTATATAACTATAAAAACTCTTACTATCTGTTTTTATATTTTTTGCTCATTTACTTTCATAATCTATCGTCCCTTTCTTAATCAATCTTTTTGTTATTTTTTGCTGTCTTTTAAAGTTTTCCCAATCCTCTATCCTCCCACTAGATTTGGCTACCTTATATGCCCTTGTTTTTAGTTGAATACTACCCTTAATTTCTTTACTTAGCCACGGATGGCTGTCTTTTCTTTTACACCCTTTTCTTCTCAGTGGAATATATATTTTTTGGAAGTTGTAAAATAACTCCTTAAATGTACACCACTGATCATGTATTGTCTTACCCTTTAATCTATTTTCCCAATCCACTCTACTCAATTCCGCTCTCATACCTTCATAGTCTCCTTTATTCAAGCTTAGCACGCTTGTTTGAGATCCAACCTTCTCACCCTCTAATTGAATATGGAATTCAACCATGTTATGGTCACTCATTCCAAGGGGATCCTTTACTAGGACATTTTTAATTAATCCTGTCTCGTTACACAGGACCAGATCTAAGGTTGCCTGCCCCCTGGTCGGTTCAGTTACATACTGCTCAAGAAACCCATCCCTAATACACTCAATGAACTCATCCTCAAGGCAGCCCTGCCCAATTTGATTTGTCCAATTAATATGATAGTTAAAATCCCCCATAATTATAGATGTTCCCTTATTACAAGCCTCAACTCTTTCCTGATTGATACTCCGTCCAACAGAGTTGCCACAGTTCGGAGGCCTATAAATATGTATTTAATTGGTCTGCCATTTCTTTGTTCCCCATTATAAATTACCCTGATTCTGACTGCAAGGGACCTACACTTGACTTCACCAATCTTTTTCTCTTCACATATCTATAGAAGCTTTTACAGTCAGTTTTTTGTTCCCTGCAAGCTTACTCTAATAATCTATTTTTCCCCTCTTAATTAATCCCTTTGTCCCCCTTTGCTGAATCCTAAACTGCTCCCAATCCTCAGGTTTGCTGCTTTTTCTGCCCAAATTATATGTCCTCTCCTTGGATCTTATATTATCACCAATTTCCCTTGTTAGCCACGGTTGAGTTAACTTTTTTGTTTTATTTTTACGCCAAACAGGGATGAAAAAATTCTGTAGTTCATCCATGCGATCTTTAAATGTTTGCCATTGCCTATCCACCGTCAACCCTTTAAGTAATGTTCCCCAATCCATCCTAGCCAACTCGTGCCTTATACCATCGTAGTTTCCTTTATTTAAGTTCAGGACCCTAGTCTCTGAGTCAACTACTTCACTCTCCATCTTAATGAAGAATTCTATCATATTATGATCGCTCCTCCTCAAGGGGCCTCGCACAACAAGATTGCTAATTAATCCTTTCTCATTACATAATACCCAGCCTAAGATGGCCTGATCTCTAACTGGTTCCTCAACATATTGGTCCAGGAAACCATCCCATATACACACTAGGAATTCCTCCTCCACAGTATTGTTACTAATCTGGTTAGCCCAATCTATATGTAATTAAAGTCACTCATGATAACTTACTGCACGTGTCTCTAATTTCCCGTTTAATGCCATCCCCAACCTCAGCATTCTGTTTGGGGGTCTGTATACAACTCCCACTAACGTTTTCTGCCCCTTCGTATTTCTCAGCTCTGCCCATACAGATTCCACATCATCAGAGCTAATGTCCTTCCTTACTATTGTGTTAATCTCCTCTTTAACTAGCCATGCTACTCCACCTCCTTTTCCTTTTTTCCTGTCCTTCCTGAATATTGAATACCCCACATCTCCATAATTCCAATTACATCATATCCATTTACATCTATTTGCGCAGCTAATTCATCCACCTTATTACGAATGCTCCTGCATTAAGACACAAAGGGCTGGATTTTCATTGAGAAGGCGGGTAGGAGGCGAGTCTACAACCTTCGGGGTTGCAGTCCCGCTTCCATCAAGTTCTAGCCAACCCACGCGATTTTGACTTGATTGACCTTGTTGAGCGCGACATCACAGATTGATATTTCATTTGTCAAGACCTTTTGACAGATGAAATATCAACGTTTCACAGCTGTTTGAAGCTGTCAAACACTAACAATCTGTACTTGAAGTTAATTCCTTCCTCTCAGGATGATTTAGAGATCTCTCCGGAACAGAAAGCTGAATGCTGCAATTTTTGACAGATCGCGGCCATTCTGCTTTCTGTGCCGATGAGATGCGGGACTCCCGAGACCTGAAGTAACGAAGGCTGTAAAGGTAAGTAAAACTTCTTTAAACACTTTAAACACACCAAACACACTTACCTCTGCACTCATGCACCCATCACTCACCTGAACACTGGACATCTCGACCCCTCCAAGCCCTTCAGCCCGATGGCCCGCCTCGCTAACTTGGCGTGGTTTGGAGCAGTCAGAAATAGGAATTATGCTAAAAGCTGCCTATTAACTACCTGTTAACAGGCAGTTAATTGGCACTAATCCCCTTCCCGCCTCGTGGAGGCGGGTCCCAGTGCGGGTCGGGTACCCGCCTCCTTTGAAACTGGCATGGAGGCGGGTTGGGTTCGTGCCCCCCGATTTCGGGGAACAAAGAAATGGCAGACTAATTAAATACATACTTTGGTTCTGTCTTCACAAAGGAGGACACAAATAACCTTCCAGAGATGTCGGGGAACATAGGGTCTAATGAGAGGGAGGAACTGAAAGAAATCAGTATTTGCAGGGAAATGTTGTTGGGGAACTTGACGGCATTGAAGGCCGATAAATCCCCAGGGCCTGATAATCTACATCCTAGGGTACTTAAGGAAGTGGCCCTAGAAATAGTAGATGCATTGCTGGCCATCTTCCAAAATTCTATAGACTCTGGAATAGTTCCCATGGATTGGAGGGTAGCTAATGTAACCCCAATATTTTAAAAAGGTGGCAGAGCGAAAATGGGGAATTATAGACCAGTAAGCCTGACATCGGTAGTGGGGAAAATGCTAGAGTCCATTATAAAAGATGTAATAGCAGAGCACTTGGAAAACAGTGACAAGATCGGACAAAGTCAACATGGATTTACAAAAGGTAAATTATGCTTGACTAATCTACTGGAATTTTTTGAGGATGTAACTGGTAGAATAGATAAGGGAGAACCAGTTGATGTGGTGTATTTGGACTTCCAGAAGGCTTTCGATAAGGTCCCGCATAAGGGATTAGCGTGTAAAGTTAAAGCACATGGGATGGGGGTAAGGTACTGACTTGGATAGAGAACTGGTTGGCAGACAGGAAGCAAAGAGTTGGAATAAACGGGTCTTTTTCTGAGTGACAGGCAGTGACTAGTGGGGTAACGCAGGGATCGGTGCTAGGACCCCAGCTATTCACAATATATATTAATGATCTAGACGAGGGAACTAGATGTAATATCTCCAAGTTTGCAGATGACACAAAGCTGGGTGGGCATGTGTGCTGTGAGGAGGATGCAGAGAAACTCCAGTATGATTTGGACAGGTTGGGTGATTGGGTAGATGCATGGCAGATAAATGCGAGGTTATCCACTTTGGTGGCAAAAACAGGAAGACCGATCATTATCTGAACGGCAATAGATTGGGAAAAGGGAAAGTGCAACGAGACCTGGGTGTCCTTGTGCACCAGTCGCTGAAGGTAAGCATGCAGGTGTAGCAAGCGGTTAAGAAGGCAAATGGTATGTTGGCCTTCATAGCGAGAGGATTCAAGTACAGGAGCAAAAACGTCTTGCTGCAGTTGTACAGGGCCTTGTTGAGACCACACCTTGAGTATTGTGTGCAGTTTTGGTCGCCTTATCTGAGGAAGGATGTTCTTGGCTTGGAGAGAGTGCAGTGATGATTCACCAGACTGATACCTGGGATGGCAGGAATGACATATGAGGAGAGATTGGGTCGATTAGGCTGATATTTGCTAGAGTTTAGAAGAATGAGAGGGGATCACATTAAACTTATAAAATTTTAACAGGACTAGACAGACTAGATGCAGGAAGGATGTTCCCGATGGCAGGGGAGTCCAGAACCACGGGTCACAGTCTAAGGGTAAGGGGTAAGTTATTTAGGACTGAGATGAGGAGGAATTTCTTCACCCAGAGAGTGGTGAACCTGTGGAATTCTCTACCACAGAAGGCAGTTGAGGCCAACTTATTAAATATATTCAAGAAGGAGTTAGATATATTTGTTAAGGCTAAAGGGATCAAGGGATATGGGGAGAAAGCAGGGACAGGGTACTGAATTTGGATGATCAGCCATGATCTCATTAAATGGCGGAACAGGCTCGAGGGGCCGAATGGCCTACTCCTGCTCCTATCTTCTATGTTTCTGTGTGTAACTTGGAAGGAAACTTGGAGGTGGTGGTGTTCCCACCACCAAATCATCATCTGCCATTTCCACTTCATAAAACATGATCCCACCACCAAGCACATTTTCCCCTCCCCTCTCTTCGCTCTCTGGTTTTGGGAGGACAAATCTCTCTGTAATACCCCTTGTCAATCTTTCAATCCACCTCTACTTCCAGCTGCCCTTCCCCTGCTACTAACTTGTGGATCTGCAACGGTTCTAACACTTGTTCATTTACCTCTTCACACAGCACTGTCCAGGGCTCCCAATGCTCCTTCTTAAAGGGACCACTGGAGGCCTCTCAGAAAAGAGCCTAGGAAATGTTCGGAGTGTCTATTGACACCAGTGTGTCAGCCAATGAGTTGGAAGTGGGGTAGGATTTACAGCAGGACTAACAGCAAACAGTCTATTTTAAAGCAAACAGCAAAGCAAACAAAGCATATTTACAGTCTATTTAAAAAAAGTCTCTATGAACTGCAGCAAACAGAACTCATGACTTAAACTGCAGCACCTTCTCCCGATAAAAGCAGGGTGCTTTCTCCAGCAAAATGCAGTGAGTGGAGGATGGTTACATACAAATTATGTGTGTAAAATCAATCCCAGTAGCAGTGCGGTCTCTGGGCGGGATTAACGGGGGAATTATCCAATCATCTTCATTCTGGACGGGAATAGTGATGTCACTATATGCAGCCAGAAATGTTTAATGCTCTTTTGAAAGGCCAGGAGGGGGAGCACAAAGTTCGCTGCCACCTTGTCTGACCACCACAGCCCTCCCCCACCCATCCCCCCGCCCCACTTGCCCCCGCAACATTTGGGGTCGCCTCCCTGCTTTCTCCCAGGCTTCAACTGTCAGCCTGCTCAGTGTAGGAGCAGGCCGGATGATCGTGGCCGGCCTCATCATCATCGTTGGGGGAGGCCTGGGAAGGTAATCGGAGGCCCGGGGGGAGTCTCCGATCGCAGGGGGTGGGTTAGGTAGGGACCCTGGATCCAGGAGGTCGGTATAAAGCCACTTACCTCCTGCATGCAGCAGTCCCCGCCTCAGTTTAAATGCCAGGTTTCACGAATTGTGTGAAATCCATCCACAGGCAGTTAAATTCAAAATGAAGGTGAAAAAAGAGACTTCCGGCCTCATTATAATATTTAAATTGACGTAACGACCCCTGGGAGCGGGTTGGTCACCTGCCCCCAATCCCGCGTCCGGCAAAACTGGAAGTGGAGGAGGGATCAGGTCGGGAATCCCATTTTAACCAATTTAACTGCCCCCGCATTCCAAACCCACCCATTGTTTAATGGGAAAATTATGGCCAAAGAGTGGGCACTGGACAAGCTTCGCCCTCCTCCCTCCCACTACCTGCCTTAAGTTAAGATTGGCCCCACATGTTCACTAAAAGGATACGAATTAAAAGACCATACATTCATCAGTGTGATTATGGGGATAATTTTAACCCCCCCAAAATGGGAAGATTAACCCGTCTCGAACCTGCCCGCTGCTGGTTTTAACCGAGGCGGGACAGGGGGCAGGTGACCAACCCGCTCTCACGAGGGGTGTCCCTCATTTAAATATTTTAATGAGGCTGCGCGTCTAAGATTTTCTCTCTGTTCCAGCTTTAGCGCTGGCCGACTGGGTTTCCCGGGCCTCGGGAAACCCGGCAGCTGAAGGGAGGAGAGGACTGCTGGATGGAACAGGTAAGTGCTTCCCTCCGGCCCAGGAAAATACCTTGTTAAACTCCCCAGTGATCGAACCCAGCCCCCCAACCCCCCACCGCTTGCCTCACCCCCCGCACCACCCCCCCACACCCACATGATCCGATGCCCTCCCGATGTCCTCCCTGGCCTGTGATCTCCTCCATGACTCCTGATGTCCTCCATGGCCCCCCTCTAATCTCCTCCGCGGAACCATCGCAATCTTCTCCCCCCTCTGACCCACAATCCCTCCATCCATCCCCCCCCTCAATGTTCCTCCCCTGATCTCTCCGTCATCCCCCCACAATCAGACTCCTCCAACCCCCGACCTCCCCGGCCTTCCCATAAGAACATTAGAAATAGGAGCAAAAGTAGGCCATTCGGCCCTTCAAGCCTGCTCCACCATTCAATAAGATCATGGCTGATCTTCTACCTCAACTCGACCTTCCCGTCCTATCTCATATCCCTTGATTCCCTTAACATCCAAAAATCTATCCATCTCTGTCTTGAATATACTCAACGACTGAGCATCCACAGCCCTCTGGGGTAGGAAATTTCAAAGATTCACAACCCTTTGAGTCCCCTCCTCCACTGATCTCTCCGGGCCCCCATTGATGTTTCCCCAACCCACAATCTCTCTGGCCCCCCCATCAATGTTCCCTCAACTCTCGATCTCTCCGGCACCTCCATCGATGCCCACCCGACCCCTTATCTCTCTGGCCCCCTATCGATGACCCCTCCTCCCCTGATCTCTCTGGCCCACCATCGATCTCCACACCCCGATCGCTCTGCCCCCCCACTGCCTCGTCAATGTCCGCTCCTCCCCAATCTCTCCAGCCCCTTCTATGTTTCCCTGACCCTTGAACCCCGATCTCGACATCTCTGGCCTCCCATCGATATTCCCCTGTAGTGTATGTACCTTTAAGAGGAACTATGTTTTTGAAGCCCCTGTATACTGTAGTATCAGTAGTGACCACTCGGGTATATAAGCCTGTGTAGCGTCTTGTGTAGTTAGTTCACCTCCAGACTTTGTTCAGTAAACACTTGTTAAATCAACTCCTGCATTCCGTGTCTCCATTAACACACGGATTTAACAGTGGCAACGAGTTAGAAACAAACTTACCTACAATTCGGCAGCACCTCAAGGAGATCGATACCTCAGAGGAAGGTCGAAGCCAGAAGCAAGAAAAAAAAACTGTGGTTTCACCAGCTAAACGGGCTGGTGGCAGGTAGTGCACTGATCCTTCCTGGGCTGCGGCGGGCTAGAGCTCGATCGGGTGGCTCTGCAACGGGGCCGGGCAGCGAGTCAAGAAGCAGAAGCAAAGAGAGAGAGAGGGTGGAGCACTCAGGGCACGGCTGGTGCTGCAAAGCAGGTCGGCGTTCGGACCGAGCAGAGGGAGGGGAAAGTCCCAGAGGGTCCGCTCCACGACGGGAACGGTTCTCCAAGTAACGGAGAAACAATTGAAGCGATATATAAAAAAAAAATAGAAATACCGCGAAAAGCTGCAGGTTGCAACGGGAACAGCGGAGAACAGCGTTGGCAGCAGCGGCAGCGGCGGTAAAGCGCGGGAGGCGCCATCTTAACTCAGCGGGGAAGAAAGAAAAGCACGGGAGGCGCCATTTTGATCCATCGGGGACGGAGGAAAAGCACGGGAAGCGCCATTTTAGATTTTCAAGATGCCAAAGACTGGCAATATTACTGCTTTCGATAGTGATATAGAAGATTGGACCACATATGTGGAAAGAGTGGAGGTATATTGCAAGGCGAATGAAGTAGCGGATGATAAAAAGGCATCGGTACTTCTAAATCTGATGGGTGCAAGGACATACGGGCTGATACGAAACTTGATCACTCCAGCCAAACCGATGGACAAGAATTTTAAGGAGATTGTTGATACCTTACAGGAGCACTTAAACCCAACACCGCTGCTGATAGCGGAACGATTCAAATTCTTCAGGAGGAATCAGCACAAGAATGAAAGTAACGCTGATTACCTCACCAAATTACGAAAGCTGTCAAAGCACTGCCAATTCGGGGCAGGACTGGCAGATTCTCTATGAGACAAATTCGTCTGCGGTCTCCTAAGCGAAGGAACACAGAAAAGACTACTTTCTGAGAAAGATTTGACACTGGACAAGGCTTTCAGTGTGGCTGTATCATACGAAGCAGCAGCAAGAGGAGCTGCAGAGATACAGCAAAAGCCACAGGACTTCGGCACCCATGAAATGACACGGGGTTTCGAGAGATGTTATCGCTGCGGCAGATCCACCCATGACCAGAAGGACTGCTGGTTCAAGGACAAAGCATGCAGGCAATGCGGAAAGATGGGACACATTGCACGTGTATGCAGATCTGGAAAGAAATCCACTGACAGTAAAAAGGTCAATAAGGAAAAGTACAGAAAGGTACAAATGATGACGGACAGTAGCTCCGAAGGCCAGAAGAGCGATAGCGACTCCGGAAACAAGAGACTAAGCTGTCTCAAATTACATAATGTAATTGCCAAAGAAGATTACCAGACCATTTGGGTTACCCTCATGATAGTGGGGTCCCCAGTCAAAATGGAGCTAGATACAGGATCAGCTCTGACCGTCATGAGTCGACGGGATTACGAGCGGCTATTTCCGCATATACCTTTGAAAGACACATCCATTATCTTGAAGACATATACGGGGCAGAAAGTATACCCCAGAGGGAAAATAAGGGTGCCTGTTATATACAACGGCAAGGAAATACAGAAGTTGTATTTATGCGTTCTGCAAGATGGTGGTCCACTGTTGTTGGGACGTGAATGGATCAGAAAGATACGTTTAGACTGGCACTCCATTCAGGCACTGACGGTGACCAGTAAGAAAAAAAACGATGATGACGTCATACCTGGACGATTAAAAGAAATCTTGGCTAACACAAAAGAAGTGTTTCAACAGGAACTAGGAGCCCTGAAAGGCGCCACCGCCTCAATAAAAGTGGAAGATGCGGCAATTCCCAAGTTTTTTAAGGCAAGGCCGGTGCCATACGCAATTCGTCCAGCCGTCGAGGCAGAGCTGGAGAATTTGAAAAAAGCAGGCGTGTTATCCAAGGTAGATTGGAGCAAGTGGGCAACACCCATCGTCCCGGTCATGAAGAAAACGTTGAATAATGATAAATCTGAAGAACAGAGAAAAGTTCGCATCTGTGGGGACTTCAAGGTGACTGTAAACCCGGTTCTTCACACGGTACAGTATCCTCTTCCGAGGACAGAAGATATTTTCGCCTCATTATCCGGAGGGAAACGTTTCACCAAAATTGACTTAGCACAGGCATATCTACAGATGGAGGTTGAGGAGGCCTCTAAAAAGTATCTCACGATAAACACACACAAAGGCCTGTACTAGTACAATCGACTGGTTTTCGGAGTGGCATCAGCTCCGGCTATCTGGCAAAGAGCTATGGAGCAAGTCCTGCAAGGGATTCCGGGGACTCAATGCTACCTAGACGACATCCTTGTAACAGGAGAAAACGACAATGAGCACCTTGCCAACTTGGAGCAGGTGCTCACGAGGCTGAGAGAACGGGGCCTACAAGCAAATCGCCCCAAGTGCGAATTTTTCCAGAAACAAATATCATATTGTGGCCATGTCATTAACGAAGAAAGGTTGCATAAGTCACCTGAAAAAATTGAAGCGGTCGTAAAGGCCCCAGCGCCTGAAAATGTCTCACAATTAAGGTCGTTCCTGTGATTAGTAAATTACTATCATAAATTTTTACCAAACTTGTCGACGGTTCTGCACCCTCTTAACGCACTGCTACAAACGGGAGTAGTTTGGAAATGGAGCGAAGACTGTAAACGTGCCTTCCATAAATGCAAAGGCTTGATCACGTCCAGGGAAGTGTTGGCTCATTACAACCCATCACTGCCAATCAGACTGGCGTGTGATGCATCCCCTTATGGCGTGGGAGCGGTATTATCGCATAGATTCCCTGATGGCTCGGAGCGGCCGATAGCTTTTGCGTCACGCTCATTGAACTCAGCTGAGCGTAACTATGCCCAGATCGACAGGGAGGCACTCAGCCTGGTGTGGGGGGTGAAGAAATTCAACCATTACCTACACGGACAAAAATTTACCTTGTTGACTGACCATCAACCCCTCGTCTCCATATTCAACCCTAAAAAGGGCGTTCCCATTATGACAGCGCAAAGGCTACAGAGGTGGTCCCTTTTCCTAGGGGCACACCAATATGACATAGAATACAAAGGAACAAAACAGCATGGGAATGCTGATGGGTTATCGCGCCTACCGTTGCCAATGGTGGAAGAGGCGCCTACAGTGGACCCAGTGGAGATGTTCCACTCGACCATAGTGGAATATCTACCGGTGACAAATTTTACCATTGAAAAGGAAACGCAAAATGACCCGACTCTCTCACGAGTCTACGATTTAACGGTGAAGGGATGGCCAGCACATGGCGAACCACTGTTGCCAGCATTCTCGCAAAGAAGAGAACAGCTGTCAGTGTGCCGAGGAACCTTGATGTGTGGATCCAGAGTGGTGATTCCACCCAAACTCAAGGATAGAGTGCTAAAGGAGCTTCACGAGGGGCATCTGGGTGGAGTGAAAATGAAGAACTTAGCCAGAGCGTTTGTGTGGTGGCCAGGTATCGATGGAGACATCGAAGAAATGACCAAGAGCTGTCTAGGATGCCAGAAGGTCTGAAACGCCCCACCACAAGCCCCTCTACATCCATGGGAGTGGCCCTCATCTCCATGGCAAAGGGTACATATCGACTTTGCTGGTCCATTTATGGACTCAATATTCTTAATCGCGGTGGATGCACACTCCAAGTAGCCGGAGGTAATAAAGATGTCCCCCACCACCACGGAAAAAACCATCACAGTATTAAGGACCATATTCGCCAGGAATGGGCTGCCTGAACAGATCTGTTCTGATAATGGACTGCAATTTTTATCCGAAGAATTCAGGAAGTTCTTAAAAAACAATGGGGTTAAGCACTACACGTCCGCCCCATACCATCCTGCCACCAATGGATTGGCTGAAAGGTTTGTCCAGACCTTCAAGAAGGCCATAAAGGCCATGGGTAATGAAGACATAAATCTACAACATAAGGTAGATAACTTCTTGTTTGCGTACAGGAATGCAACACATGTGGTTACAAACCAAACCCCCGCCATGATGTTTTTCAATAGAAGACTAAAATGCCGGCTGGATTTGTTCAAGCCAAATGTCAGAAGGGACGTAGAGAACCGGCAATTTCAAAGCATGAATGAAAGGCCAACTAGAACCTTCCAGATAGGTCAACCAGTTTTGGCCCGGGACTACCGTACCGAGAAATGGCAGCCTGGAACTATTTGCACACGACTAGGACCGCTGATGTATACCGTGGACATTGGAGAAAACATAATAAGGCGCCATGCTGACCAGATCATAGAGTCATCCGAAAAAGGACAACCTATACCACAACTCTATACGCCTAGTGATGAAGCAGAGATACCCATAGTATCTGCCTCCGATCCGGTGATACAGGAACCAGATGAACCCGACACTGGCATTGAAGCCGAATCGACCTTGCCAAAAGAACCTACTACACCACCGAAACCTACTCCACCACCGAGGCGTTATCCGGACCGAGTCAGGAAGCCTCCAGAGAGACTGAATTTGGAATTGATTAACTTCAGCAAATGTGTATATTATTGTTCTTGTAAAAATGTTATTTAATGATTACTTAAAATGTTATGTACTATTTATCTAAAAGGGGAGGAATTGTAGTGTATGTACCTTTAAAAGGAACTATGTTTTTGAAGCCCCTGTATACTGTAGTTCCAGTAGTGACCACTCGGGTATATAAGCCTGTGTAGCGTCTTGTGTAGTTAGTTCACCTCCAGACTTTGTTCAGTAAACACTTGTTAAATCAACTCCTGCATTCCGTGTCTCCATTAACACACGGATCTAACATCCCCCAACCCCGATCTCTCTGGCTCCTCATCAATGTTCCCCCGACCCCCGACCTCTCTGGCCCTCCATCGATGTTCCCTACTCCCCTGATCTCTCTGGCCCACCATCAATCTCCCCCACCGATCTCACTGCTCACCCCACCATTGATGACCCCACCTCCTCGATCTCTCTGGCCCCCCCCATCGATGTCCCCTCCTCCCCTGATCTCTCTGGCCCACCATCGATCTCCCCCACCGATCTCTCTGCTCACCCCCCCCATTGATGTCCCCACCTCCTCGATCTCTCTGGCCCCCCATTGATGCCCCCTCCTCCCCAATCTCTCCACCCCCCCCATTGATGTCCCCTCCTCCCCGATATCTCCAACCCCCTCCCCCCATTGATGTCCCCCCGACCCCTGATCTACCCGTCCCTCCTCTCCGCTCCTTGGCTGCAGCCTGGTGCTGCAGGCCTACCCACCCGACAGCCAGCCAGCCTCTCAATCTGGCTGGCTGTGGCTGGGAAACAGATTCTAATAATGGCAATTGGGTCCTGCTGTTAAATTCGGCAGGACCTGAAGGAAACCCAGGAAACCTGGTAGATAAAAGAGAATCAGTAGATGCAATATACTTGGATTTCCAAAAGGCGTTTGATAACTTGCCACATAAAAGGTTGTTACACAAGACAAGGACTCATGGGATTGGGGGTAATATATTAACATGGACAGAAGATTGGTTAACAGACAGAAAACAGAGAGTAGGGATAAACATGTCATTTTCAGGTTGGCAGGCTGTAACTAGTGGGGTACCGCAAGGATCAGTGCTTGGGCCTCAGCTACTTACAGTCTATATTAATGACTTGGATGAAGGAACCGTGTGTAATGTATCCAAGTTTGCTGACAATACAAAGCTAGGTGGGAAAGTAAACTGTGAGGAGGACGCAAAGAGCCTGCAATGGGATATAGACAGGTTAAGTGAGTGGGCAATAAGGTGGCAGATGGAGTATAATGTGGGAAAATGTGAGGTTATTCAATTTGGTAGGAAGAATAAAAAAACAGAATTGTTTTTTTAAATGATTTGAAAATACTAAATATTGGTGTTCAGAGAGATTTAAGTGTCCTCATACAGGAAACACAGAGAGTTAGCATGCAGGCACTGCAAGCAATTAGGAAGTCAAATGGCATGTTGGCCTTTATTGCAAGGGGATTGGAGTACAAGAGTAAGGAAGTCTTGTTACAATTGTACAGGGCTTTGGTAAGACCACACCTGGAGTATTGTGCACAGTTTAGATCTCCTTATCTGAGGAAGGATATACTTGCCTTAGAGTTGGTGCGACGAAGGTTCACTAGGTTGATTCCTGGGATGAGAGGGTTGTCCTATGAGGAAAGATCGAGTAGACTGGGCCTAAACTCTCTGGAGTTTAGAAGAATGAGATCTCATTGAAACATATAAGATTCTGAGGGTAGATCCTGAGAGGTTGCTTCCCCTGGCTGGGGAGTCTAGAACTAGGGGATATCGTCTCAGGATAAGGGCTTGGCCATTTAAGACTGAGATGAGGAGGAATTTCTTCACTCAGAGGGTTGGGAATCTTTGAAATTCTCCACCCCAAAGGGCTGTGGATGCTGAATCGTTGAGTATCTTCAAGCCTGAGATAGATAGATTGTTGGACTCTAGGGGAATGAAGGGATATGGAGATTGGGCGAGAAAGTGGAGTTGAGATCAAAGATCAGCCATGATCTTATTGAATGGCAGAGCAGGCTCAAGGGGCCGTATGGCCTACTCCTGCTCCTATTTCTTATGTTCTTATGTACTTGTGTTCCGGGTTTCCCGAATGCAAAACTGCTCCCCTACTCTCTCCCACAAATATCAGGGCCTATGTTTCAGCTGTAGAAAGACCTTGGAGCTTCACTTTAATATTTGCAATATTAAAGCTATATGTTTATTTACCTGCAATGATGTTTCACAATAGAACCATGGTAAAAGGAAGAAAGGTTTTAAACACTTATTTTTAACAGCAAGAAATCTGAGTCTATCATCAGTAAACCTACAGATTGAAATCGTTAGTACATTAGTTCCACAAGAGAAAGGTATTAATAGTATGCTGCTATTCATTTGTTAAATTTAGGATTGGAATGCAAAACACATCTTTGACACGAGTATGCATAAGATGTGAACAACCTGAAATTAAACTGGTAATTAATTTCAGCATTCTACATGAAATAGTTTTACTGCTCCACAAATTAATTAATAATTCTTTTTAATGTATCTTAAAGTGTCATGAGATTCCCTCCTGAGCATGAGTCACATTCCTTCAGTAATTTTTTTATGAGTCCCAAAATCAATATGACACCATAAATATGATGAAATGTTCAGCAGGTGATTCAATTAGTTACGCAAGAAAGCCCAGCTATCTATTCCAACCCTATCAGTGTGAAAAATAGCATTTTTAAATCTTAGTTGTATTCCAAAGAACCACCAGAGTTCCAAAGTTCACCAGAATATTGGAAACTGGAACAAGACCAGCTAAGCCTTGGTCCCAGGATTGTGCCAAAATGTCCTCATTCGTCTATAGCCTCTGCCCGTGCCAAGCATGCCCATCATTGTAAGGGTGGATGGGGGCAGAGTTCTCGAAGGGTTATAGGAGATTACAGAGATAGGGAGGGGTGAGGCCATGGAGGGATTTGAACATGAGAATGAGAATTGTAAAATCGAGGTGTTGGTGGACCGGGAGCCAATGTTGGTCAGTGATGATGGGTGATCGGGACTTGGTGCGAGTTAGGATACAGGCAGCAGAGTTTTGGATAAGCTCAAGTTTATGTAGGGTGGGAGCTGGCCAGGAAAGAAAGACTTGCATTTATATAGCTCCTTTCACGACTTCAGGATGTCCCAAAGTGTTTTACAGCCAATGAAGTAGTTTTGAAGTATAGTCACTGTTGTAATGTAGGAAATGCGGCAGCCAAACAGCAATGTGATACTGACCAGATCATTTGTTTTTGTTATGTTGATTGAAGGATAAATATTGGCCAGGACACCAGGAATAACTCTCCTGCTCTTCTTTGAAATAGTGCCATGACATTTTTTACGTCCACCTGAGAGGGCAGACAGGGCCTCGGTTTAACATCTCATCCAAAAGACGGCACCTCCAACAGTGCAGCACTCCCTCGGTACTGCATTGGAGTGTCAGCCTAGATTTTTGTGCTCAAGTCTCTGGAGTGGGACTTGAACGCACAAGCTTCTGAATCACGGCTGGCACTGTCACAGGAAAGCATTGGAATAGTCATTTCTAGAGGTAACAAAAGCATTGATGAAGGTTTCAGGAGCAGATGAGCTGAGGCAGGGGCAGAGACCATCGATGCTATAGGGGTGGAAGTAGATGGTCTTTGTGATGGGGAGGGTATAAGGTCAGAAGCTCAGCTCAGGTCATGTAGTACACCAAGGTGGGAATTGTATGGTTGAGCCTGAGATAGTGACCAGGGAGGCAGATGGAATCAGTGACTAAAGAGTTTGTGGAGGGGTCTGAAAATAATGGCTTTGGTCTACCCAATATTTAATTGGAGGAAATGTTATCTCATACAGGATAGGATGTCAGACAAGTAGTCTGACAACACAGAGGGTGTGTGTGTGTGGGGGGTGGGGGTGGGGGTTGGTGTCAAGAGAAGTTATCACCACCTATTTGTTTACACCCATTTTCTGCGTTCTGTCATGTACTAATGAGATTTGGAAATTTGAGTGTAAATATCGGCTAAATGGGTGCACAAATGGGAGTAATTTTGGGTGTAAGTTCCTGATTACGTCTCCACAGTAAATTCCACCCCCAACAGCTTTATGAAAATTCAAATATACAATGCCTGCAGGGCTACCTTCATCCATCAACCTAGTAATCTCCTCGAAGAATTAAATTAGGTTGGTAAGATATGACTTTCTTTTCCAGAAGCCATGCTGCAAATCCCTAATAACACCTTCTCTGTCAAGACGGTTGTACAGAGTATCTCTAATGATACCTTCTAGCAAGTTTCCTATAACTGACATCAAGCTAATAGGCCTATTATTTCCCAGTTCTGATTTGTTGCCTTTTGTGAATAATGGTGCAACACGAGCCTCCCTCCAGTCCATAGGAACCATCCTAGACTCCAGCGAGCTATTAAATATATGAGAATGGGGCTCACTTAGTACAGCTCCCATTTCTTTGGGCCTTGGGGAAATGCCATCTGGACCAGCAGCGCAATCTGATTTAAGACCCCCCCTGTTCTCTTCAGGATTACATCTGCATCCACTTTAACATTTACAACTGTAGTATCGGCTACACATTGCATTAATGGTAACTGAGCACAGTCTACTGGAGCAAAGACTGATGCAAAGTAACCATTTAAAACCTCTGCCATATCCTGGGAGTCCATCTAAATCTGCCCTGAGGAATCCTTCAATGACTCTTTACAGTCCTTTACCGCCTTCTGACTCCTAAATAACTAAAAATAAATGTACTATTGCTACAGCAATTATTCACAATGGACCTTTTGGCCGCTCTTAAAACAGCTTTAGTTACCTTTAGATGAGCGAAACACCCAACCCAGCTCTTCACTCATGTGGAGGCAAATGTCCATGCCACACACATGTCCTCAACATGGTCTTCTTTCTTCCCAATGGAAAGGCTGGCCTACAATAAGTGCCAGAGAAAATATAATCATGGAGGAGCGGCGACACTGAAAATACTGAGCGCAAATGGTGAGGAGGCACTGGAAATTGTGGGCAGGCAGACAAGAGAGAGCATGGTTGGAGTTAAGATGACAATAGAAGGTTGGTAAAAGCTAGGAAATGCTCAATTATAAGAAGGTTAAGGAGAGATTTAATCGAAGTGTTCAAAATTATATGGGGTTTTGCTAGAGTAAATAGGGAGAAACTGTTTCCACTGGCAGGAGAGTCGGTAATCAGAGGACACAAATTTAAGGTAATTGGCAAAAGAACCAGAGAGGAGATGATGGGAATTTCTTTTACACAATGAATTGTTGTGATCTGGAATGCATGGCCTGAAAGGGTGGTGGAAGCAGATACTACATTATTTTCAAAAGGGAATAGAATAAATACTTGAAGGGGAAAAAATTGCAGGGCTACGGGGAAAGAGTAATAGAGTGGATCTAATTGGATAGCTTTTTCAAAGAATTGGCACAGGCATGATAGGCCGAATGGCCTCCATCTGTGCTGTAAGATTGTATGATAAGTAATCTCAGCTTTACATGTTCTCAAGTATTGCAATTTTCTTACACTCAGCCTGGATTTCTTCATAAAGGAATGTTATTATGAGCAAAGCTAAAATCATGGTGGTCTCTTCCTTTACAGGAAAAAGTCGGTCATGACAATGACCAGGAGGCACTTCCACTGGGGAATTGGCTGCCAGAGTCACAAGTCTCAGCTTTCTCACCAAATGCATTATGGCATCTTACCTTGTGCAAGCACCAGCACGGAGATATTGGGGGTAATTTTAACCCCCAAAAATGGGTGGGTGTGGGTTGGGTGAGAAGTTAAAATTTAAAACATTTCATACCCAAACCCAAGCTGCCTCAAACCCGCCCACTGCCAGTTTTAACGGAGGTGTCATGAGGTGGGGGGCGGGCGACCAATCTGCTCTCAGGAGGCAGATTGAGGGTTGATTGGGGAGGAGGGTTGAAACCTATTAAGGAGCCTGCGTGCCTCCATTTTAACAAGGTTTCTATTTTTAACCCATGTCAGCCTGGTTTCTCTGGCATGGTGAAACCCAGCAGGAAAAAGAAGGCGAGAAGGGCTGGATCCATAAAGTAAGTGCCTTTACAGCACGACTTGTGGGCCAGGAGGAGCAGGAGTGTCTCCTCCAGGCCCAACAGGCTTACACTGGAAACTCACCCACCAGCCCCCAGGATCTGTCTGACCCCCCACCTCCATGATCTCCAACCCCCCGTGATTGCTAATCTCCCCAACCCCCTGCAATCACCGACATCCCTATTTCTCCCCCCGCGATCACCGACCACCAACCACGCTCTACCCCCCACCTGCCATCTCCCCCTCCCCCCTCCCAATCACCACCACTAAACCTACTTGCTCCTCGGCTGTGGCTTGTGCTGCAGCCATTCCCTCCTGACAGGCATCCAGCTTGTCAATCAATCATGCTAGCTGTCAGGCGGGAAACCTGGAACAAAGAAATTACAACACGCACTGCTGTTACAACTGCAGGTCGATCGGGGAAACCCGAACTTCCGGGTTTCCCGTCCCTAACTTCTCTCCCCCACTCGCCCCAGTAAGTATCGACACCATTCAGTCAGGAGCACATAGCTAGAGAACAGGTAAAAATTTCACCAAGTGAAGCACTGCTCACCAGTGAGCATGAAGAGCTGTGTGTGGAAGAGAGCTGCTTCAGCTGAGGAGCTTTGGGGTGCAGCTCTCAGTGTCCTGGATACCTGGTATTGACTGCAGGATAAGTTAATTTGCATTGTACACTAGTTGCATATTAATAGAATGAAAAGCTTTCTTATTAATAAAACAGAGGGGGCTGTCATTTGGGGGTTTGCGTGGGAGTTCCATCAATTGCTCTTTGAGTAGAGCATCAGTGACCTTCTCAATGCAGTGGAAATAATCTTTTCTGGGCCTGTACAGTTATATATTAGTTAAGAATTAGTAATCTGTCATGGGTAACCATGGTTACAGCATAGAAACAGTCCATTTGGCCCATTAAATCCATACCAGTCATTTAGTCCACATAAGCCATCTAGTTTAATTCCACTCTCCAGCTCCTTCTAAACCCTTTAATATTCTTCTTCTTCAAGCAACTAATTCCCTTTTAAAATAATTTATTGACTCTGTTTCAACACCTGAGAATCTGGTATGTCTCAAACAAAGCCTGCAAGTCCCATATGTTTGGGAATGAACAGATTGATCCAGTCACACAAGTCATGGTTGCTTGGATAATATCAGGGCCTACAGAAAATGTAAAGGTAATTCCAAAGAATAGCAAACAGTACTGATTTATAAATTAAATAATACGTTAATTGCCATTTTATCATGCAAATATAGGAACTGGGGTTCCTAGCCGAAGAATTGAGATTGACTCAGAAAATCAAAAACAATAAAATTTAATGAACAAACGAGGCTGTACAGGAAACTGTAGGATACAATGCAAATAGGTCTGGCCTGCTTGAAAGCCTCTCTGGAAACTGCTAGAAGGTTCCGAGCTCAACTGCTAGCAGGTTCCGAGCTCAACTGCTAGCAGGTTCCAAGCTCAACTGCTAGAAGGTTCCGAACTCTACTGCTAGAAGGTGCCGAGCTCTGACGTCATGACGTCATCACGTTCTTCCCGCCGTTGAGAGATCAAGTGACGGACGGCATGATGTCATCACGCGGAGTACAGGAAAGAAGCCCTAGTACAGTTAACAGATACATTAAAGGTGCAGCCCCCAGCTGTACTACATTGCTGTAAAAGGAATTATATACAATTGTCCGTAATCCTCTGGTGGTTCCGCCACATGCGCCCCCCCAGAATTGCTTTTAACAGAGAAGGTAAGGCGAGAAGGGGGTCTGACGAGTCTGTCCGACCGACTGCGATACCCCGGCAGCTGGAACGGAGCGCTAGAAGACGAACTGGCCGTTGGCTGTGCTTGGGATGATGCCACAGGCGGAGGAGAAGAAGAGGCTGGCTGTGGTCGACCCGGTGAGGCGGGCACTGGCGACTCGGCGGATGACTGTGTGAGGGTGCCGGTTAGTTCCCTCAGTAACCCCTAGATGGCACCTTCACTTGTTTTTTTCCCTTTGCTAATTGTTACTAGTTTCTCCTGTGTTTATTACTTAACTGTCTTTTATCAGGTTTATTGGTTTCACCTGTTTTTGCTTGTATTTAAGTTCTGTGGTTTCTTCCCTCTGTGCTCAGTCTTGACAAGCCGTTTGCCTAGTGGTAGCTTGTCTTTAGCTCCTATGTTTGTAACTGTTTACCTGTGTGATTCTAGTAAAGTTCTTTTATTTAAGACTGCATACCTGCTTCTCGCCTCGTCTGTCTGCACTTGGGTCCAGAACCAGCCTCGCCCTGACAGACTCTGGCTGTACTGGACCGGCAGTCGACGGTGGATGACCACGACGAGGCGGCTGAGCGGTGACGACTGGTTTGCTCAGATCCAGATGCGCTGGTTTCAACCGGTCGATGGAGATGTGGTCAGGCTTACCGCCGACGTCGACTGTGAAGGACTTGTCACCTGACGAGATGACGCGGAACGGACCTGTGTAAGGTGGTTTGAGCGTGTTTTTGCGAGCATCCTGCCGAATGAACAAGTATTCTGCGCTCTTAAGATCCACCGGGACATGGGAGCGCTGCAGGTCATGATGCGACGTAGGCACTGGGATGAAATTCCTAGCTGCTTCCTGGTGGCTGACGAGCTGCTGAGCTGGGGACCAGGGTTCCATGTGAGGAGGAAGAAAATCGGCAGGCACTCTGACTGGTTGGCCGTAAACCAGCTTTGCTGAAGAAGAATGCAGGTCGTCCTTAGGCGCCGTGCGAAGACCTAGCAGCACCCAAGGGAGCCTGTCCACCCAACTAGGCCCACGGAGACTAGCACGCAGTGCGACTTTAAGGGACCTGTGGAATCTTTCACACAGACCGTTCGCCTGTGGATGGTAGGCGGTGGTACAATGAAGCTTGGTGCCCAAACCTTGAGCTACGGCGTTCCAAAGCTCAGAGGTAAATTGAGGCACCCGGTCGGAGGAGATGTCACGACGAGATGAAGGCTCTGGAGACGTCTGCCGCTGTGGTGGCAACCAAAGGAATTGCCTCTGGCCACCTGGTGGTGCGGTCTACCACGGTGAGGAGGTGAGTGTACCCACGAGAGGAAGGGAGAGGACCAACCAGGTCCACGTGCACATGGTCGAATCGATGCTCCGGAACCGGAAAATTGGCGACTGGGGCCTTAACATGGCGTTGTATCTTGGACTTCTGGCAACTCACGCAGGTATTGGTCCAGTCACGGACGTCGAGATGCATGCCCTTCCAGACGAATTTCTTTGCCATGAGTTGTTGTGACGCTCTCATGCCAGGGTGTGACAACCCGTGGATAGTGTCGAAAATTATCCTGCACCATTCGACTGGAACGATTGGACGTGGGACGCCCATCGAGATGTCACACAGGAGTGTGGTCCCTGCAGCCTGGAAACTGGCATCAGTCACTTGTAAGCTGGAAGGTGCGGGCCGGTATGCCTGCACTTCAGGGTCTGCTGTCTGTTCTTTTGCCAAACCAACATAGTCAACTCCCAGGTGTACTGCGTGGAGCTGGGCGCGTGAGAGACAATCCGCCACCAGGTTGTCTTTGCCCGAGACATGTTGTATGTCGGTTGTAAATTCAGATATGCACGTAAGATGATGTTGTTGCCGTGCCGACCATGGTTCCGCTGACTTGGCCATCGCAAAAGTAAGTGGCTTGTGGTCTACAAAGCCGTGAATGGGCGTCCTTCCAGTAGGAAGCGAAAATGGCGGATGGCCAGAAACAATGCCAACAACTCCCTATCAAAAGTACTATACTTGCGTTCGTTCTTCCGCAATTGGCGGCTGAAGAAAGCCAGTGGTTGCCATGTGTCGTTGACCCACTGCTCCTGTACTGCCCCGATGGCATAATCAGATGTGTCGGTGGTAAGGGCAATGGTTGCGCCTGGAAGGGGATGTGCCAACATGGTCGCAGCAGCCAAAGCGTTCTTAGTGTCAAGGAAAGCCTGGTCCATCTGGGGTGTCCAATCGATCGGGTCTTTGCCCGATTTACCTCTGAGGGCCTCGTACAAAGGTTGCATCAACAATGCCGCCTTGGGGATGAACCGATGATAAAAATTGACCATTCCCAGAAATTCCTGGAGGGCCCTGACGGTCTGAGGAAGAGGGAACGAGGTGACTGCTTCCACCTTCGTGGCCAGCGGGACGGCGCCTTCTGAGGTGATTCTGTGTCCCAGGAAATCAATGCTGTGCAACCCAAACTGGCACTTGGCCGGGTTGATAATAAGGCCATGTTGGCTGAGACGAGAAAAAAGGGTACGCAAGTGCTGATGTAAGAAAAAGGAGGCTTACCATCAAGTAACTTTAAAGTAAGCTTTAAGTAACTTATAAACACACTATATACAAGAGAGGTCTTTACCATGCCTCTGGTAGAAGCCTCTTACAATACTGAACAGACCAGTATTTATACCAGTCCAACAGGAAGTGGCACATGACAGGAAGTGAGGTATGTACACAGTTCATAGTTCATAGTTCACAGTTCACAGTTCACAGGAAGTGATGACATAACTTCCCGGAAGTTATTATTTTTATCACATTCTTCCCTCCTGCAGGTTTAGGAGGCTGTGGTCTACCTTTTGGTCTGCAGCCGCTGAACAAGGAAGAGTCGCACCCGTTTGGATTCCCGTCGTAGAGGGTCGCTGGTCCGCTTACATGCGGTTGGCCATTGGCCAGAGTCCGTGTGGCCTGGATTGCCCTGTGAAGGGTCGGGGAGATCATGGCTTCGAGTACGAGCCCCAATAGGTTCAAAGTCAGACTGCCTCTGTTCAGAGGGAGGTGCAGAGCTGGTCTGTGGCAGACCAGTACTTTCATGCGTGGTACTGGGAGGGTCGCAACCTTGAGCACGGGGTTCTACCGGCACCAAGCTAGTTGGTGTCCGATCAGGATCCTGGAGAGGGGCACCCGATAGGTCCCAAGAGTTTCCTGGTGAAATTCCATCACCCGATGTCCCACTAGGTCCTGGTGGGCAGGGAGCCAGATCCCGTAATGATACGGTAGATTCTCGGCCGTCGGAATATCGTATGTTTGCATAGGTGGGGTTGGCATCGGTTAGTTCGACCTCGTCTACAAGAGGGTCATTTTTAGACGTCCGAACGTATCTTCGGAGTAATACAGGTCCAGGAGTAGTTAGCCATGACGGGAGTGATGTCCCATGAGATGAGCGACGCTGGAATCCAAAGAACCGCTCATGAGGTGTAGTATTTGTGGCTGTAGAAAGCAGGGACCGTATAGAGTGCAATGCATCCGGAAGCACTGTTTCCCATTGCTGGTCTGGTAGGCCCCGAGATCTTAAAGCGAGACGTACGGAATTCCAGATGATACCGTTATACCTCTCTACCTGCCCATTTCCGATGGGATGGTATGGTGTTGTTTTGCTTGTAGCAATTCCCCGTTCTGAGAGGTAATCCTTGAGTTCCCTCGACATAAAGGATGGACCCCGATCTGAGTGAATATAAGCTGGCATGCCACAGAGAGAAAATACCTGCTCAAGGCAGCAGATTACTGTGGACGCCAGCATATTGGAGCAGGGGAAGGCAAACGGAAAACATGAATATTCGTCGATCATGGCGAGCAAATATGTGTTCCGAGTTGAAGAGGGCACTGGGCCCTTAAAATCGATGCTAAGTCGTTGCATCGGTTGGGTTGCATGTATGAGTATACCATCTGAGGGGCGGAAGAACTGAGGTTTTAATTCCGCACAAAGCCGGCATTCTGAGCATATTTTCTTTACATCTCCAGTGGAAAAAGGGAGATTCCGTGATCGTACGAAATGTAGCATGCGCGTAACGCCAGGATGGCACAAACCATTGTGGACATCCATGAGGGTGGAGGATGACATAGTGGAGCAGAATGCCCGTGTGAGGGTGTCCGGGGCCACATTCTCCTTGCCAGGCCGATAGAGAATGGTATAACCAAAAGAGGCCAGTTCCATCCTCCAAAGTTGTATTTTATTATTCTTAATTTTGGTTCGTTTTCGATTATCGAGCATGAAGGCGACTGATCGTTGGTCCGTGATCAATGTAAAGTGCTGGCGAGCTAGAAAATGGTTCCACTTCCGTACTGCCTCTATGATGGCTGTGGCTTCTTTCTCAACCGGAGGATAATGTAGCTCGGCACCTTGTAAGGTCCTGGACATAAATGCTACAGGACGACCTTCCTGATTCAGAGTAGCCGAGATCGCCACCTCCGAGGCATCACATTCAACCACGAAAGGGAGATTCTCATCAATGGAGTGAAGAGCCGCTTTCTCCAACTGTTTTTTGAGAAGGTTAAAGGCTGCAACAGCCGCTGTTCCCAGTGGAAATGATCTAGCATGCAGCAAGGGTTGGATTTCGTCCGAAAAATGAGGAATCCATTTAGCGTAGTATGCAAACAGACCGAGAGCCCGACGTAAAGAAGCCGGATTCTTAGGTGACGGGAGCTCTTGGAGCGGGCGAAGTCTTTCTGGGTCTGGCTTAATGATACCGTTGCCTACGCAGTAGCCAAGGATGTTGATGGTCGGTTGCGACTCAACAGATTTGGATTCATTCAGGGTCAAATTACGGCGATGGTCTTCAATCTAGCAGGAGCATCCGCTTCACATTCATCCAGAAAATTCTCAAAAGTACGGTACCAATGCTTCCATACCCTGCCAGCTGCTGGTGCATTCGGGTCCAAGTCCAGACGAATAGGTCTAAGGATTTTCTCCATGATGGGTGGTTCCCTGGATCCTTAATTCCGAGTTTGTCCGAAGGTCTAGTATTCGTGAGTGTAAATACTAAGTTACTTAAATTGATGTAAGAAAAAGGAGGCTTACCATCAAGTAACTTTAAAGTAAGCTTTAAGTAACTTATAAACACACTATATACAAGAGAGGTCTTTACCATGCCTCTGGTAGAAGCCTCTTACAATACTGAACAGACCAGTATTTATACCAGTCCAACAGGAAGTGACACATGACAGGAAGTGAGGTATGTACACAGTTCATAGTTCATAGTTCACAGTTCACAGTTCACAGGAAGTGATGACATAACTTCCCGGAAGTTATTATTTTTATCACAAGTGCGTAATGTGTTCTTTCGTGCTGTTACTGGCAATAAGGATGTCATCTAGGTAGACGAAAATGAACGGCAGATCGCGCAACACGGAATCCATGAGGTGTTGGAAGGCTTGTGCTGCATTCTTCAGCCCAAACGGCATACGAAGGAACTCAAAGAGCCCGAAAGGTGTGATGACGGCAGTTTTGGGGACGTCCTGAGGATGCACGGGCACTTGATGATAGCCTCGGACGAGGTCTACTTTGGAAAAGATGGAATTCCCTGCTAGATGGGCCGAAAAATCCTGAATGTGAGGAATTGGGTACCGATCCGGTGTGGTAGCCTCATTCAGGCATCTGTAGTCGCCGCATGGTCACCATCCGCCACCCTGCTTAGGAACAATGTGTAATGGCGAGGACCAAGGACTATTCGAACATCGAATAATACCCAGGCGTTCCATTGTATGGAACTCCGCCTTGGCGACCGCGAGTTTACCGGGTTCCAGCCTTCGAGCTCTCGCATAAACGGGGGATCCTGTCGTGGTAATGTGGTGCGCCACACTGTGCCTCGCGACTGAAGAAGAAAATGTGGGCCTGGTGAGCTCAGGGAACTCACTGAAAAGATGAGAGAACTCATTTGGAGATGGGACTGCACAGGCAACTGACCAAGACATCGCGGTGCTTCGGTGGCAGGGGACCGAGTGAAAAGTGGAGGCACTGATTAGCCGGCAGTGTCGGATGTCGACGAGAAACCCGTTTGCGCAGAAGAAATCTGCCCCCAGGATGGCCTGTGAGACTTTCGCCATGATGAACTCCCAAACAAAACGTTGGCCGCCAAAACTCAACTGGACCCTATGCTTTCCGAATGTGCGAATGGCCGCACCACTGGCTGCCTCGACGGGGGGACCTTGACCGCCGGATTGAAGATTTAGCTTCGACGCTGGTAGGATACTGCACTGGGAGCCAGTATCACAGAGAAAACGTCACCCTGACAGGGAGTCTGTAATGTATAGGAGTTTCCCTGTGGACCCGATGGCCATCGCAACTCTGGCGCGTCCCTTAGGCCTTATTGATCTTCTCAGAAACCGCTGGTTTGAGGTAGGTTTTTTTTTTGGTGAGAAACTGCAGGGCGGACGGCAATTTCTGGCCTTCGCGCCGAAACGAGCGTGGTATGCACACCAGCCTGCAGGAGGAGGAGTCAGATTCGCTCTTGTGGGGGATGGGCGCCTCGTGGCTGCACAAGATTGTTGTGAGACGGTGAATATTTTATCCGCTTCCGCGGCGAGTTCAGCACAATCTGTGATCGCGGAATTGGCCAAGGCCGTCTGTACTGGCTCTGGTAGTTGACAGAGAAACAGCTCGCGGAACAGAAAACATTGCGATTCTGAGCCCAAAAGCGTGAGCATTTGGCTCATGAGCTCTGAGGGTTTTGAATCCCCGAGGCCGGGCATGGAGATAAGTCTGCGAGCGCGCTCTGACTTCGACAGACCGAAAATCTGCAGTAAACGTGCTTTTAAAGCTTCATACTTGCCATCGTTCGGCGGACTCTCGAGGAAGCTGACGACCCGCGAGGCCGTGGCGCTGTCGAGGGCAGAGGCCATGTAATAATAACCGGTCGAATCCGCTGCTACTCCCCGGATTGCAAATTGGGCTTCCGCCTGGAAAAACCATGCGGCCGGTTGTTGCACCCAAAATTGCGGCAGTTTGAGGGTGACGGCGTTCGTGTCCATGATGTAACTTCAACGAAAATTGTTCGAAGAAATCGGGGTCACCAATGTAGGAACTGGGGTTCCTAGCCGAAGAATTGAGATCGACTCAGAAAATCAAAAACAATAACATTTAATGAACAAATGAAGCTGTACAGGAAACTGTAGGATACAATGCAAATAGGTCTGGTCTGTTTGAAAGCCTCTCTGGAAACTGCTAGAAGGTTCCGAGCTCTACTGCTAGAAGGTTCCGAGCTCTGACGTCATGACGTCATCACGTTCTTCCCGCCGTTGAGAGATCACGTGACGGACAGCATGACGTCATCACGCGGAGTACAGGAAAGAAGCCCTTGTACAGTTAACAGATACATTAAAGGTGCAGCCCCCAGCTGTACTACGTTGGTGTAAAAGGAATTATATATAATTGTCCGTAATCCTCTAGTGGTTCCGCCACACAAGGTTCATTGAAACAACAAACATAAATCACAAATGAAGTTATAAGCGAGTTTGATTCACTCCCAAAACTGACAGTAAAGTTATTTCAATGAGAGCAAAAAGCTACACAAAAACAAAATACGGAAACACAAAGTCCTACAGAATTGTTTATTCATGAAACAATTAAATATCAATATTTTTTTATTTTTATGTGTTATTCTCCTGTATCTTCCTGGGGCGTGTTCCTGTGACTTCTATTGTACATCGTGCAACAATCCTAAACCATATGATGTTGGAACAGTATGAGGTGACTTTGTTCTACCTGCTGGAGGATGTAGGTGATGCAAGAGAGATAGGCCTTGGCGTGTGGTCATACCCAATGCAATGCATGATGGGTGGCATGAGCTCTGAAATTCTCTTTCAATCATCCAACTTCCTAAATAATTCCCTAAATTCTAGGAACTTCTGCATGAAAGAATAAAATTAGGATGCTTGTCTGGATATTCTGTAAGGCACACAAGGGATAAGAATTCCTTATCCTCCAAACAGTCTAATTTTTATGCTGCTATCTTACAGTGCACCATATGGAGGAAGTTCATTACAATGAAGAACAAGGGCACAGGACATCTCATGAATGGTATATTCCAGTATTTTCTTCACCCATGTTCTGATTGCAAATCCTACTCTCTATATTTCCCTGTCTCAAATTGACTGAACTGTCAGTGAGCAATTGATATGCTAATCACAAACCATTGAATGGAATATGTCTAACTGCACTGAAATTTGGTTGTAGTTTCAAGATGCTATCCTGGGAGCCTTATTGTCAAGCAAGAGAAGAAAGGATGACATGTTTGGTCTTGTAACAGATGGAGCTATTGTATAATGAACTCTGAACAACGCTTAAATGTACCTGCATTGGGATTCTGCTGAGCACTTGGGTCACAATGTACTAAAACAATTAAAATTGCTAGCAGAAATTCCATCTACAATTCTGTTCACAAAAAACTAACAATAAGATTCACTTCTCAGCAATATTAATCTATCTTCACTTCAAATACAGTGATATGAGAACAAATAATAAGCATATATGTAATGTTTATACAGTTTCTGAAAAATGTAGTATTTGATACTTATGTTTCACTGCACAGCATATACATTTTTTTATGTGGTACATTTGAGGGTCTCTCCTTCATTGAAAATTCAACTATTTACCTTGGAGAATTTGTCCTTTGCAGAAACTAGGAAAAATGCCAAAGATACCTCAGATAGATACATGCCATATTGTTTGTTATAGTCTTCAAAATGGACTGTTTCCTTAAGAAATACTACAATTGTTTTATATTGTAACAGGAGATACAAAGTTTCTGTAAATTTTAGGCCCAAACAATCTGAAAGGAAAAACTTGTATTTATATAGCATCTTTAACATCCTCAGGATATCTCAAAGCACAGCACAGCCAATTAGTTGCTTTTGAAGTGTTGTCATTGTTGTCATGTAGACAAATGTAGCAGCTAATTTGCTTACAGCAAGGTTCCACAGACAGCAATGAGATAAATGGTCAGTTAATGTGTTTTGGGCATTGCTGGGCTGAGGCATAACTGTTAACCAGGACACAAGGAGAGCTCCTCTGCTATTCTTCAACTAGTGCCATGGAACCTTTTATGCCCACTTGAACAAGTGGACAGGGCCTCAATTTAACATTTTATCTGAGAGACAGCCCCTCCAACAATGCAGCACTTCACTGAAGTGTCCGGCAAAGTTAGATTTTCAAATCCCTGACAGGGAACTTAAACCCACAACCTTCTAACTCAGAGACAGGAGTTCTATCAATTGTCCAAGCCCAATGCTAGCCACTAGTCTCCGTATATTAATAATTATATTTCTATAACACTCCTCATATGCAGGAAGATAACTGAAGGCATTTTACATTGAGGAAAATGCATTACATTGTAACTGTATTAATAGTACAATGTAAGTCAAAACAGACTAGGTAGCAAAATCTAAAATACAGTCTGGCCTCAAAGTAAATTTAGAAATATAGAGATTTCCTTCAAGAACATGCAGTTGATGTCAGATTTTAGTTTAAATATTTTACAGTTTAATTAAACTTCAAAAACATAAAGCCTTTGAAGTCTCATGATTTATTTTGTTGCTTCAAAAGGTAAATAAATCCTCTGAAGAGAAGCTCTTTAAATACTATTCATAAATCAGTGTATTTCCTTAATAAACACAATCGCACCTAGTAACTAAATGCTTTCATTTAAAGTCTTGCAAAGACTTTTCAAAGCCAAGCAAGTCCCTCTGTTACAAAGGCAATAAAACCAACACTTTATTCATGAGGTTCCTTTCAGCTTACATTTATAGTTGTTCATCAGTGTAGCCCATTAGGCATTTAAACAGCTTAGCCTACAGCATTTTGATGTGTTAATAGAAATGAAGTGGCAGTTCTCTCAGTGTCTTACTCATTTGGGAGTTTCATTTATGTTCTTGCTCTAATTTAACACTACAGTTGAATACCTAAAAGTAAAGCACAGTCTTTTTGATATTGTAATGAACTCTATTAGGTAATGAGATAATGCCATGATGCGCATACATGATCATTCAAAATATTATTAACCATTTTATAATTCCAGAGGAAGCAGAAAAAAATTCAGATGCACATTCAGTCTTCTGTGTGTGTTGTCGATAGTTGAATGAAGTAATGGAAGGACTGTTGGCTGAAATGTACTCAAATCTATTGTTTTGTGTAGCCTTTTCAATTGTTTGTAGATAGATTATCGACATTTCAAATGTTTCAGTCAAATGTAAAATTAATTTTGCAATCAACAGAACAGACCTATAAATTAATGAGAATTTGAACATCTTCAGCATTCAGGCTGGAAAATTGACTTCAAAAAGATTCAAAATTCAGGACTCTTGAATATGAAGCCAGATCTGATGTCTGTCACCATTTCAATGACCATTCCCTTACATATGCTAATGAGGAACCTAACACCTGTTTTAGGCCTTCTCCGAGAAATTGGGATTGGGCTGCACTGAGCAGACCTGCTCTGCTCAGGTTTTCTGGGCATGGATGCAGCCTAGTATTCATATGAAGCTAGGAGGAGCAGGACTGCCCATCCTCTTGCCCCGAACTAGACAATTTCATTCACTTTGCCTCCAATTCCCACCCTTCCCTCACCTTCACATGGTCCACCTTTGACTCTTCTCTTCCTCGACTTCTCCGTCTCCATCTCTGGGGATAGGTTATCGACCAATATTCACTACAAGCCCACTGACACCCACAGCTACCTGGACTACACTTCCTCCCACCCCACCTCCTGTAAGGACTCTATTCCATTCTCCCAGTTTCTCCGTTTCCGCCGTATCTGCTCCGACAATGCCACCTTCCACACCAGTGCTTCCGACATGTCTTCCTTTTTCCGCAACCGAGGATTCCCCTCTACCGTGGTTGACACGGCCCTCGACCGTGTCCGTTCTATCTCCCGCACTTCTGCCCTCACCCCTGCCCCTCACTCCCGGAACTATGATAGGGTTCCCCTTGTCCTCACCTTTCACCCCACCAGCCTCCACATTCAGCGGATCATCCTCCGCCATTTCCGCTACCTCCAAAGTGATCCCACCACCAAATGCATCTTCCCCTCCCCTCCCCTTTCAGCATTCCGTAGGGACCGCTCCCTCCGAGGCACCCTAGTCCACTCCTCTATCACCCCAACAGCCCTTCCCCTTCGCCTGGCACCTTCCCGTGCAAGCGCAGGAGATGTAACACCTGCCCCTATACCTCCCCCCTTCCCACTGTCCAGGGCCCCAAACACCCCTTCCAGGTGAAACAGCGATTTACTTGTACTTCTTGCAATCTAGTATACTGTATTCGCTGCTCACGATGCAGTCTCCTCTACATTGGGGAGACCAAACGCAGATTGGGTGACTGTTTTGCGGAACACCTCCGTTCAGTCCGTAAGGGTGACCCCGAGCTTCCGGTCGCCTGTCATTTTAATTCACCGCTCCATTCCCACTCGGACCTCACTGTCCTTGGCCTCTTGCATTGTTCCACAGAAGCTCAACGTAAACTCGAGGAACAGCACCTCATCTTCCGATTAGGCACTTTGCAGCCTTCCGGACTCAATATCGAGTTCAACAATTTCAGATCATAACCTCGGCCCCTATTACATTTTTACTTATATTTTTTTTTCCACCCCTTTGTTTTGGGTCTTCCCTTCCCCCCCTTTCCTTTTTTCTCTCTCTCCCACACGGCAGCTGTCTCTCATCCTGCCAGTACACTTCTCACCTAATCTGAGCCGTCTTTGTCTCTTCTGTCCTATTATCATCTCGTCTGGTTTTGAATACCTCTTAGTGTCTCTTTACTTCTCTTTTGTTCTATCGCAGCCCTGCCTTCGATCTATTTTATTTCCTTTCCAGTTTTGAAAAAGGGTTTCGACCCGAAACGTCGACTTTTAATTTCTCTCCACGGATGTTGCCTGGCCTGCTGAGTTTTTCCAGCATTTTCTGTTGCACATCCTCTTGCTGTCCTCCACCCCGACACCTTTCTGAGGGCTGCTACCGATGAGGCAATAGGCCCAAAATTCAAGTGCTGCAATGGACGAGCTGCCTGTGAAGGCATAACAGGGTGCCGGCAACTCAACTAAATCATTGAAATGAGGCCCGAGACCTCATTTCAGTTTGGGGCCACGCTGCCTGTGTAATGCCTATTTTGGGCCTGAAAATGGGTCCAGAATAATTATACCCCAACAGGTTTTCAATTACCCTTAAATCTCACTTCTATAAATAAGTACAGAAAGACAAAAAAAAAACTAATAATCAGCCACTAGTCAAAGGTCCACACATAATGGGGATAATTTTAAATCCCCCAGGATGGGCGGGGTGAGGGAGGCGGGGGTGAGGTTAAAACTTCAAAAATGGGAAACCTGACCCCAACCCGCCAACTTTCAGGTTTAACGGAGGCAGTTTGGTGGGTGGGCGACTAACCTGCTCTCCGGAGGCAGGTCCCTAATTTAAATATTTTAATGAGGTTGTGTGCCTCAGATTTTAGCTCTGTTTCAGACTTAAAGCCGGTTGGGCTGGGTTTCACAGGGCACGAGAAACCCGGCAGCTGAAGGGAGGCGAGAACGGCTGGATCCAACAGGGAAATGCTTTTCCAGCACTGCTTGTGGGCCAGGAGGAGCAGGAGTGCTTCCCCCCACCCCCCGGATCCCCAAGCAAACCTGTTCGGACCTCCGTTATCACAACCCCCGGCGATCTCTTTGGCCCCCAACCGATCCTTCCGAGTCCCCGCCGCCCCCCCCCCCCATGTCTCTCCTGACCAATGTCTCCAGGCCACCCACCACCCCCCCCCCACAATGTCTCCCCGACTGATCTCTCCGCCCCCCAATATCCCATGGCCCACGATCTCTCTCTTCCTCCCTCCTCTCCGGTCCCGGGCTGCGGCCTGGTGCCGCCGGTCTTCCCACACGACAGCCTCTCAATCTGGCTGGCTGCGGCCATGAAATGGATTCAAAAAATTTAAATCGGGTCTTGCCGTTAAATTCAACGTGACCACCGGGAAACCCGTATTTCCAGGTTTCCCACCCGCTATGCCTCCCCCTCCCTCTCCGTAAATATCGGGGCCAATTAATCTATACAAGCACGATAAAATCAAGGCAAGGAGTATCGCATACAGCCTAGATATTCACTGAGTGAAAGCCTTTCCTAGTACAGAAAATGACTTCATTCAGCAAGTTCATACAGAGGCACGTGCATATAGTGGATGACTCAGGGCCACTGGAGAATCCAACAATACTGAACAACCTGTTTTGCCCTCAATTATTCTTGTGGTGCTGAAGGAATATGAATGGAGTGATCCGCTATCTTGACTAATGTAGCATTAACCCAGTACATATATTTGTATTTCTCTTACATCTATGCTGTCAGTGCAGTATCAGATCTTGGCACTGAATCTGCAAAAGCAGATTTACCAAGGTGAAGTTAGTTATTCTGGCTGCACACACCAGTGCCCATGGGATTGTAACTAAGTCAGAAACCTGATATTATAGCAGTTATTCAAGGTTTACAAAGGGAAAGAAACCCTAAGGTAACTCGCAACAGTCATATGCCACATCATTCCTTACGGAGCATTAAACTGGTATTGAGATGCCAGCTGGCACCTCATTAGACTGATGAGAACACCACTTTGCCATTTCATTGGCACCAAGGAGGTTAGGATGGCACTGAGGTCATTATGCTACACTTTTGGGACCAGATTAGAGCAGATGTCAGTGCATATTAACTTCCAATAGTGTAGTAAAATAGGGGTATTGACATTGATGTCTGTCTGACAATTGTAGAAATTCCAGCTGAGATCTGAAAAGTAGTAGTGAATGTCGTCTGCAGGATTTTCAGCAGGGATCTTAAAATGAGTGGCAACACAGAAGGTGAGTGCTGCCTATAACGTTTGCAACAAGGAACTGGAAGGTAGCAGTTATAGAGAATAATTGTTGTTTGCAGATCTTAAAAGTAGCGATAAGGAAGAATGTAAGGCAATGGCAATGGAAAATCTGTGTTGTACCAGTTGTTCAATCTAAATCTAAAGAACCTTGAGTTGGCCCAAACTATTAATTCAATGTCTATAAATCTTTGGGGGCATGTTTCTCTTGTCACCTGGATTTGGAATGAATGAAGCCTTTAGCCACTTAGCAGCAGGTGCTGTTGGGAAATGAACCAGCTGTGATTTTCCTTTAATGCCACAAAAAATCTGACAAACAACATTGACAGAACCCAGTTAGTGGCTGTTAATTGGTCTATAAAATAGCATGGTTGGTGCTCCACCATGGATCATTTAACAGCTACATACAGTGATGATTGCAAACAGCAATTGAACTAAAAGGAGGGGTGAAAATACAGAGAAACACCAAACAAGAATTGGTGTCCATTAAACAACATGGCAACATCGCAAATTAAAATAAATTGGACCGAGGTTCAAAAGAATGGAATTGTCACTAACGCAACCGGGTGTTCCTTGGAAATTAGAGCAGAGCAGAGAGAACTTTGTTCTGCATTCAGCTCAATCTGTGGCTGATCTGGAAGTACTAAACACTGACACGTGGGTGGAGTGGGGGGGGGTTATTTTTTCAACCTGCTGACTGAGTGTAAAAACGGCGTTGCGGATTGACCATCCATTATAGAAACTGTCCGATCTTCGTTTCCATCGATTGTGTGGATTCTATAATGGATGGGCGATCCACAATGCTAGCTTTACACCAGGACGACAAATTAAAAACCTATCCCAGGAAGTTTAAAACACAAATACATGTTAATTCCTCAGTAATGAAGTTCTTCATCTTGATAAAGTCAGAAAATATTTTAAAATGTTAGTTCCCCTCCTATGGTATTGATCACAGTTAAACATATTACACATCATTTTGGAATTTTTATCAAGTACAGGAGTCCCTCCCCAACCGCAGGGGATACGTCCCTGAAAACCCCTGTGGGTAGTAAAACCGCGGTTGGCAAATACAGTATAAATGTTCAAATAACACAATAAAAAAGAATATAAGAGCAATAAAATCATGTTATTTACCTTAATCCTAAATTAAAAACCGCGTATATGCAAAATTCACTGCCACGGTTGGCAAAAGTTGTCGCAGAGAGGAAACCGTGTATACTTGAAATCCGCCTAGGGCAAAATCGCGGTTGGGGCAGGATTGCTGTATCTCTTAACTGTTTGTTTGTTCTCCATATCAGTCTATTTTTCAAATATCTTCTTTCTCTAATATTAAGCTTCCAGTCCTCAATTTACCTTTGTTTTGTTTTCTCTTGTGATTCCTTCCATTGTTTTAAAATGTTCACTTCGGCAAAATGATTTTGTGCTTAACAG
Organism: Somniosus microcephalus; assembly: GCF_052327205.1. Lineage (NCBI taxonomy): Eukaryota > Metazoa > Chordata > Chondrichthyes > Squaliformes > Somniosidae > Somniosus > Somniosus microcephalus. Next base: position 58,089,620 of record NC_140992.1, read on the forward strand.
CCTGTGCATTTAATTATGTGATTATCCCTTAATTGTGATTAATACTGTATTTTAACTAAAGCCTTCTGTTATATGTCAAGAGAACTGCAGTAACAGTGGTGGGCATCATTTGGAGGTAGAAGAGTGGGAAGGGGGCTAATATGAAAAGCAAACACAAATTGAGTAGGGCCTGTAAATCAGGAGACAGGCTAAGGAGTAGAAGGCAACCAGATTGGAGTTGAGGGCATGAGGGAACGGTAACATATGGGATCTGGGGTTGCAGTGGAATAGGTAGGAAGAAGGCAAGGAGAGGGAAGTCCAAGACTGGGATCCCTGACAGCATCTGAAGGTTGCAGTCTGGTTGCTTGGCACACTCTTTGTGCTTGCATTGTGCTGGAGGCTGAGTTGCATAGTAGCTCATGGGAATTGTAGTTCAATTACTTGGCTCAGAACATTGGGCCTGAGCTAGGCAAGCTGGGTCACGACGTATCGGAAGAGTGTGTTTATGAGGTTGATGCTCTTCATGAGTCCTGGCTGGTGTGTTGGGTCATGGACACTGGGGGCGTGGGGAAAAAAAATAGTTGGAACAAATTAAAGATGACATGGGTGAGTTTATGGATATATTTGTGATATTTTTTGAATTACTGAATTTTTTCATATTAAATTGATTCCACGATCTGGTACTCCCAACAGGGAGCATATTTTGAGAAAACTCTCATGCGCAGGCCATGATTTTCCATCCATTAAAATTACAGATATTGATTTGAAGAGGCCCCTTTAAGCATTTTAATTAATTCACCCTAATATCTCCTCCCCCACATGCATACTGATCAGTTAACTGGTTAAACAGTTATATGGTAAATTCCTAAAAACTGAAATTTTGTATTTTGTCAAACTGCCTAAACCAACTTTGTTTTAAAAAGAACAGAACTGGGTCAAACATTTGTTCTGAATCTTCAGCTTGGCAAAATCCAATATGGAAGTGAATACATTACAGGAGATCACAGACACCACATGGCGGAAGCAGTGATGTGCCAGTGGGAATGATGACAAGCATATGGAGAAATTGTTTACTATGTGGGATGTGAGGTCACATGCCATAAGATAATTTGTGCCAGTTGTGGGTATAATTTGTGCCAGTTGTGGAAGTCAGAGAAATGTTAGTTTGAATATCCACTGCAGGATCAGCCGCATGTTCTTAAAGTTACAAGTCTTCCTTTCCTTAGCGTGCATAATAAATTTTGTATGCTTATTAATAACACCTGATAACTCGACAGAAGTATTGGCTCGAGCATTGACATGTAAAAAGGACGGTATAGTATAGGCCTCGAAGCATTTAAAAGTACAAAAAACACCAGCTGGCTGTAAAAAGCCTCCAATCTGGGAAAGCAGTGTATAAAACCTCCCAAGTTTCACCAGACCCTAATCCCAGAGTTTATCTCCCTCCTACTGAAACTCATACACCATGGCTCCGATATTCACTCAGAGCCGTTAAGAGAGCAGGGTGGAGGGGGAAGGATTTCCGGATGGCTTCCAGACGTCCTGCAGAAACTAACTGTCGGGCGGGAATGCAGCCAGGGAGCAGATGTCAGGTAAATAAGAGATCGTGGGTGGTGGGGCAGTGGGGGGAGTAGGAGATCGCGGAGGGGGAAGTCAGCGATTGGGGGAATGGGGTGAGTAGGAGATCGAGGGGATGTGGTGGGGGGGCAGTGGGGGGAGTAGGAGATCGCGGAGGGGGAAGTCAGCGATCGGGGGAATGGGGAAGTAGGAGATCGAGGGGATGTGGTGGGGGGCGCAGTGGGGGGAGTAGGAGATCGCGGAGGGGGAAGTCAGCGATCGGGGGAATGGGGGGAGTAGGAGATCGAGGGGATGTGGTGGGGGGGCAGTGAGGGGAGTAGGAGATCGCGGTGGGGGAAGTCAGCGATTGGGGGAATGGGGGGAGTAGGAGATCGAGGGGATGTGGTGGGGGAGTAGGAGATCGCAGAGGGGGAAGTCAGCGATCGGGGGAATGGGGGAGTAGGAGATCGAAGGGATGTGGTGGGGGGGCAGTGAGGGGAGTAGGAGATCGCGGTGGGGGAAGTCAGCGATTGGGGGAATGGGGGGAGTAGGAGATCGAGGGGGTGTGGTGGGGGTGGGCAGTGGGGGGAGTAGGAGATCCCGGAGGGGGAAGTCAGCGATCGGGGGAATGGGGGGAGTAGGAGATCGAGGGGATGTGGTGGGGGTGTGCAGTGGGGGGAGTAGGAAATCGCGGAGGGAGAAGTCAGCGATCGGGGGAATGGGGGGGAGTAGGAGATCGAGGGGATGTGGTGGGGGGGCAGTGGGGGGAGTAGGAGATCGCGGAGGGGGAAGTCAGCGACCGGGGGAATGGGGGGAGTAGGAGATCGAGGGGATGTGATGGGGGGGGGCGGGTGTGGGCTGAGTGTGGAGTTAGTAAAGAGGTAAGCTTGTTGGGCTTGGAGGAAACACTTCTGCATCTCCTGGCCCACAAGCAGTGCTGCAAATACACTTACCTCAGGGATTTGCCGCTTCTTGCCACCTTTTGCCTGCTGGGATTCCCAAGCTCTGGGAAACCCAGCCTCCATGGGTTAAAAATAAAAATGCTGCAAAACATTGAGGCACGCAGCCTCCTTAAAAGACTTAACTGACTGACCCGCCTCCTGAGAGCAGATTAGTCACCAGCCTCCGACCAGCCTCTGTTATAACCGGAATTTGGCGGGTTGGGGTCAGGTTTGAGATTTTTTTTTAATTTACCTCCCACCCACCCCTAACCAACCCGTCCTTGGGGGTTAAAATTCCCCCCAATGTGTTGTAGACTGAGATCCTCCCAGACACTCTCAGGGCAACCACGATCACATTAATAAAAGAAACTAAGGAACCCAGCAGTGCTTGTGATAGAGACCTATATACAGTAGCTCCTGATTACTGATTATACAATACTAGTCAAGATCTTGGGCTCCAGACTAGCTACAGTTATCCCTGCGCTGGTCCATGCCAACTAAACAGATTTTATATGAGCCACCTCGTGAGGGATATCATCAAGGTGTTTTGCCACTGCAATAGCACCAACTCACCTGCACGAATATTCTCCCTGGATGGGTAAAAGGCATTCGACCGGGTTGAGTGGATACAATAAAGCTGAACATTTTCCCCCCACCTCCTCTTCCTATTTGAGATGCTACCAGTCTGACAATTCTGGGTTCATGAAACTGCCCTGTAACTGTAAGAGATGTAGCTCTGGACTCCTGTGAGAAAAACCAGACCTGAATCTTAGGCCAGAATTTTCCAGGGGATCAGCGGGCGGGATCGGGTGGGAAAGTGTTTTTTTTTTGACGGCTTCAAATGTACAGTAAAAGCTCCCATCTGACAGATCTTCACTTTCCTCAGCCACAAGCTGTTTCTCAGTCCATTTCCAGCACAGATTCTGATGGCTTTCCACTTTCCACTCTCCATCCAGTATCACCCCTTTGGAAGAACTCTCACCATTGACAGATCGCTTCTGTCATCTGTACTTCACCTGCCATCTATTCCATCAACATGGGTGCCCTTTATACTGTCTCACCTTTGTCCTCAGAATTGGACCACGATGAGCCCCAACATCAGCAGCACCAGACACACCAGCAGCACCAACAACACCAACCTTCTCCGCAATCACCTGATGCTGCACATGACAGAGGGCATCAGCACCAAAGCACATTGCTGCCCGCGGGCGGCAGGGATGGCCTCATCATGACCAGATTTACTTCACTTGATGCTGTACACCCTGGCTGCCACATGACACGCCAGGAAGGCACCACCCCACACCAGCACCATAAAGCATTCCAACAGTACCCAAGCCATTCCTTTCACGCTCACTACCATTGCAGGGGGTACCGTTATGACTCACCATTCACTGCAACTCACTAAGCCACTTCCAAAGGTGCACACAAATGGAAAGTGTTGAAAATAAAGGTTTCAATGTTTGACAGCACATTAACAGAAACTTTACATGAACATTGGATAAAACACCCAAATGCCTACCCTTGTGTGTTGTTGGTTGGTATGATTGGACAAGGATGAGGGTGAGTGTGAGGGGTGGCTAGTAAGATGGGGATGTGATAATGTAGATAGAGAGAGATGGATGGGTGGAGGTGCAAGGTATGTTGGTGTGAGTAAGGATGTGCAGGAGTAGGGTAGGGAAGGCAGAGTGATGGGGATGTGATGAGAGGCACAGCAGGATGAGGTTGAGTGTGGTTTTGTACTAATGTTTCGTGATCTAATGAGATCATTGAAAGTTTTGCACCACTGCACCCAGGTCCTCCTGACGACATCCCTGCTTGTGACCGCCTTTGCAATGTGCAACCAGGCTGTGTTGGTCTCCTGGGGAGGTCTCTTCTGCCCATTGTGTGCTGTGCAGCCCTACACCTCTGTGCAGTCATTGTCAATGTTTGGGCGGGCTTAATAAGCCCTATCAATGGAAAGTCATTTCACAGAGCGGGATGGAGCCAGCAGTGGGGTCGGGACCCATCACCACCGTCACCCGTCACGGACCCGCCGAGGTAAGTAAAATCGCAGCCTTAGTTTTACGCTTGGGCCTGACTGTCCCCTGTGGGTGAGTACTGCCTGTTCTTTGCTAGGCTGTATCTGTGTGTGTGTGCATGTGGGTGAGAGAGAGAGAGAGAACGAGGGCTGGATTTTGCCAGCGGAGGCGGGTTCGCGTCGGGTTCGCTGCTCGGCGGGTTCCGGTCCCGCTGCCAGTTTCAGCCGCACTGCGATAAGGATTTTGAGTTAACTGGGCTCATTAAGCCTGCCATGCGCATTACCCAGCCCAATCAGTGGGTTCAAGTCTGCTGCTCACCTCTGCTGATGTCTTTGATTCAGCTGCATTTAAGGGGCCCATGCAGCCTTTGGGTTTTATTCACTTTCTGCTGCTTCTCAGTGGTATTGTTTGCAAGATGACTGCAAGAACCAAGGTTTCTCCCCGATTTGATGATGACTCCCACCATGCTCTTGTGGAGGGAGTACGAGGGCGCAAGGAGGTTCTGTTTCCCTCCAATGGACGGAGGAAGCCTCCTCAGCAAACCAAGGCAGCCTGGCTGCAAATTGCTGCGGAGGTGAGCACCAGGTCTTTGTGTGGTCGCACCTGGGTTCAGTGAAGGAGAAGGTTCAATGACCTGCTACGCTCAGCAAAAGTGAGTGTGACATCACACTTACCTTCAATCTGCTCCCCATCTCCTCTCATCATCAGCACTCTGCATTGTCAACCTACTCCTGTACATCCCAACTTACCCTTACATCCCTTGCACCCTTAACCATCCCCCTCTCTCTATGTACAGAATCACTCCACCATTCTACTATGCACCCCTCACACTTGCTCTCACTGTTATGCAATGACAACAACTAACAATGCACAGGGAGGGCCCTTGGTATTGGCACCTCACTCCATCTTTGTTTCCCTCTAAGCATCTATGCTATGGATTCTCTACACTCACTCCAACATTCTCGCTCAAACTCCACTTGTGTTCCTCATTGCAGGAAAAGAGAGCCCACAATAAGAAGGAGAGGGGGAGGACAGGAGGAGGGCCACCTTCCGTGGTGCATTTAACCAACGCTGAGGAGGCTGCTATCAAGATCATCGGAGGTGCAGAGGAGCTGGAAGTGGGTGACAGAGAGACGGGCGCAGTAGAGCAAGCTGGTGACAGAATAGATTTGCAAACCTCTCATTTAGATTTCATTAGTGACTGATATGGCATCTGATGTTCATACAGATTGAGTTCTGATCATCTGCACAATAGGATGTGTCTGCTATGTTAATATCACATGTCTAACTCATGCCTTTACTCCCTCACAGGACCATCGAGAGCCCCCCTCCCCACTGTCTAGGAGGAAGAGCTGGACAACTCCTCAAAGGAAGCTGGAGCCTCTGAGGGAGCAGCGTCAGCAGAAATGAGCGCAACCAGCACCAGCGCAGAGATGCACACCTCTGTGGGTCCTTTGCGAGATAGACTAATGTTGTCACCTGGTGTATCACAGCTCAGAAGTGAGCATCAGCAGATGGTGGAGACAGGAACAGCAGAGGAGAGCGGAGGGCGCTGGATGCTTCTAGCTCTGCTCAGCTGCATGTGGACCCTATGGGCAGGATTTTCATTGGGCCGTGGAGGCAGGATTGGAGGCGTGTGGGGGGTTAAAATCCCGAAATCGGGGGAGCACAAACTCATCCCGCCCCCAACCCGCCTCCATGCCAGTTTCAAAGGAGGCAGGTACCCGCCCCGCACTGGGACCCGCCTCCCTGAGGCAGGAAGGGGGTTAGTGCCAATTAACTGCCTGTTAACAGGTAGTTAACAGGCAGTTTTTAGCCTAATCCCTATTTTCATTGTTGAAGTGTGGGATTCCCGACGGCTCCAAACCACGGCAAGTTAGAGGAGGCGGACCATTGGGATGAAGGGCTTGGAGGGGTCGAGATGTCCGGTGTTCAGGTGAGTGATGGGTGCATGAGTGCAAAGGTAAGTGTGTTTGGTGTGTGTAAAGTGTTTAAAGAAGTTTTATATACCTTTACTTACCTTTACAGCCTTCCTTCCTTCAGGTCTCGGGAGTCACCGGCACAGAAAGCAGAATGACTAGGAGCTGTCAAAAATTGCAGCATTCAGCTTTCTGTTCCGGGGAGATCTCTAAATCAGCCTGAGAGGAAGGAATTAACCTGGAGTACAGATTGTCAGTGTTTGACAGCTTCAAACAGCTGTGAAACGCTGATATTTCATCTGGGTGGGCTCAACAAGGTCAATCAAGTCAAAATCGTGTGGGTTGGCTAGAACTCGATGGAGGCGGGACTACAACCCTGAAAGTTGGAGTCCCGCCTCCTACCCGACTCCTCAATGAAAATCCAGCCCTATGCCTCTGGGGCCATCCAGAAAGAGAGCGGTGCTGGAGCTTCAGGAAAAAGTGCAGGAGGCTCTGACAGGGTTTGCAACCACGGTAACTGCGAGTGTGCAGAGAATGGAGGAGTCCATGTCAAACATGAGCAATGCCATGGTGCATGCAATGGCGAATGTAGGTGCTGCCATGGAAAGGATGGCAATCTCCATGGAGGACATAAATCACCAGTCACAGCAGAACATGGTAACACTTCTAAATAGATGGTCATCTATGGAGGATAGATGGGCATCTATTGAGGAGAGAAACCAGAGGTGCATGGACATCCTTGTTATTGTAGTGTATGTACCTTTAAGAGGGAACTACTTTTACAGCTCCTGTATACTGTAGTACCGGCAGTGACCACACCTGTATATAAGCCTTGAGTATGCCTCTGTACCCCCAGTCTTGAGACTACCCTACTCCAGTAAATACCTGTTGATTGTTAAGTTACAGCATCCGTGTGGTTATTGAAAAACATCATACTCTCCGAATCACGGATCTAACAGTGGCGACAAGTGTCGATTCGAATCTACCTGCAACTCTGCATTTCCCTTCGAGGATTCGCTCCGGGAGGGCGGTGGAAGTAAGTCGAGGCCAGAAGCACGGGCGTCGACCACAAGCAACCGCCCAGTCGTCCGACAGAGAGTGAACATCGCAGGGGAGGCTGTGGAGAGCCGGGCTTGGTTCCCCAGCCACGACGATCAGCAACAGACTGACGACAGGTACAGCGCAGACCCTTCCCAGGCAGCGGCGGCTGGAGCCGACCGACGGCGGAGAAAAGGCCGAGCAGCGTCGACGGGTTAAGATGGAGGGTGAAGTGCACAGGGCGCAGCCGGGGGTTGAAAACCGAGCGGCGTCGAGGAAAAACAAAACGGAGAGAGAGAGAGTAAAGCAGCAGTCGGGTTCAGGACTGAGCGGCGGAAACGGGAAAGGCGCACAGAAAACCCCCCCAAAAAAACGCGCAGAGCACAGCCAGGGCTCAAGGGCTGAACAGTGTCCACGGGGAGAAGAAGGGAGAGCGCGGGAGATGCCATTGAGCCGCGGAGAAGAAGGAAGAGCGCGGGAGGCGCCATTTTTAGAAGCCGCAGCGGAGAAGAAGGGCGAGCGCGGGAAGAAATGAAAGCGCGGGAGACGTCATTTTGTGCCAGCGGAGAAGAAGGGAAAGCACGGGAGACGCCATTTTTGACAGTTAAATCACACCCAAGGATGCCGAAGAGTGGCAGTATCTCTACGTTCGACAATGAAGTCGAAGACTTGGCGACATATGTGGAACGTATTGAGGTGTACTGCAGGGCGAATGAAGTGCCAGATGCTAGGAAAGCACTGGTTTTGTTAAATTCCATGGGTGCCAAAACTTATGGGTTACTGCGAAACCTAATAACCCCAGAGAAGCCTGTGAACAAGAATTTCGAAAGCATAGTAGAAGTCCTACAGGACCACTTAAACCCCACACCGCTGCTGATAGCAGAACGATTTAATTTCCATAAAAGGAACCAACACAAAGATGAAAGCAATGCTGAGTACTTAACGGAACTGCGCAAGCTATCGAAACACTGCCAGTTTGGAGTGGGACTAGCAGATACGTTAAGGGACAAGTTTGTGTGTGGGCTGCAAAGTGAAGGAACCCAGAAACAGCTTCTATCAGAAAAGGATCTTACGCTGGACAAGGCTTTCAGTATGGCAGTATCACACGAAGCAGCCGCAAGGGGCGCTGCAGAGATACAACGGAGACCGCAAGAATATAGCACCAATGAAATGTCCTATGGAACAGGGAAGTGTTATCGCTGCGGCAGAACAACACACGACCAGAAGGATTGTTGGTTCAAGGGCCAAGTGTGCAGACAGTGTGGAAAAGCAGGACACATAGCAAGAGTCTGCAGGTCTGGGAAGAAAACCAACAGCAAGAAATCTCCACAGGAGAAGGACAAAAAGGTACACAAGGTGATGGACAGTAGTTCAGACGAACAGAAAAGTGACACAGACTCCGGAAGCAAGGAGCTGTGTTGTCTGAAACTACATAAGGTAACCAAAATGGAGGATCACCAGACTATCTGGGTTATACTCAAGATAGACAAAGCCCAAGTGAAAATGGAATTGGACACAGGATCAGCCCTAACAGTCATAAACCAAAGGGACTACAAGCGGCTATTTTCACATATACCCTTGAAAGCTACAGAGATTGTCTTGAAGACGTACACAGGGCAAAAAGTCTACCCCAAAGGAAAAATAAGGGTGAAAGTGATATACAAAGGCCAGGAAATACCTAAAATGGACATATATGTATTGCCAGATGGAGGACCACCACTGCTAGGACGTGAACGGATCCGGAAGATACAATTAGACTGGCATTCCATACAGGCACTGAAGGTTGAGGCCAAAAAGGATGACGACGTCACACCTGGACGACTGTCAAAAATGCTAACTGACGCAAAAGAACTGTTCCAGGAGGGACTCGGAACACTAAAAGGCATAACAGCAACGATTAAAATAGAGGAAAATGCAAGCCCAAAGTTTCTTAAGGCCAAACCAGTGCCTTATGCGATCAGACCAGCTGTCGAAGCAGAGCTGGAAGGGTTGGAACATTCAGGAGTACTGTCCAAAGTAGACTGGAGCGAGTGGGCTACACCCATTGTTGCTGTAATGAAGAGGTCATTGAGTAATACGCCTGGGGAACCAAAGAAGGTCCGCATCTGTGGGGATTTTAAGGTGACAGTGAACCCAGTCCTTCACACGGTTGTGGTAAACCACTGTTATCGTTTTCATTGTTGTTCACTGTTGTTCACTACTGTTATCGTTATTACACATTGTTACCTCTTGCTACTCACTGTGTACCAATGCATGCCTCAGCTGGCTCCACCCATGGCTCCGCCTACATGACCTGGTATAAAGGTGGCTGCTCGGCAACCCACTTCCTTCCTGGAACCAGTCATCCACAAGAGGCATGCTCTGTTCTTTAGTTAATAAAAACCTTTTCATTACCATCCTAATTCATCGCTTTTTATGGATTAATCGATAAGCGTATCAATTTTATTAACTAAATTAAAATGTCAGGACCTGAGCAGCAGCAACAGCAACAATAGCAGGCGTTGCTGCGAGCCCTTAGACCAGCATGCCTGGACCTCGACCCTCAAGCGGCGGGTTCAGCTATCAATTTCGAACACTGGCTGAGCTGTTTTGAATCCTTCCTAGAAGCCTCCGCCGTGATATCGGAGGAGAACAAATTAAAAGTTCTGACCGCCCAGGCGAGCCCTCAAGTATATACACTCATCCGGGATGCTACTACATACACGGCGGCTCTCGACCTGCTAAAAGGGCAATACACGCGCCCAGTGAATACGATTTACGCCAGACACCTCCTGGGATCCCACAGGCAGCAACCGGGGGAATCGGTAGAGGCATTTTTACGGGCGTTACAGACACTCTGCAGGGACTGCGACTGTAAGGCGGTATCGGCTACGGCGCACGCGGAGGGACTTATCTGTGATGCCTTCGTTAAGGGCCTCCAGTCCGACTACTCCCGGCAGAGACTGCTCGAAAGCAAGGAGCTCGACCTGAAGACGGCCATAGCCCTCGCACTCTCATTAGATGCGGCCCACCGAAACCTCGAAGCATACTCACGTAACGGTGCCGCGCCATGGTCATCGCGACCTTGGGACATGGGACCGCCGCCCCCGGTACCAACTACTGCAGCGATGTCCCGAAATCAACTGGGACCGCCGCCCCCGGTACCAACGACTGCAGTGATGTCTCGTAACCAGGCCCAAAAATGCTATTTCTGTGGCCAGTTAAAACACCCTAGAGCGCGCTGCCCGGCGAAGACCGCTACCTGCTCTGGCTGCGGGAAGAAAGGCCATTACGCCAATGCCTGCAGAGGGAAACCCGCGAACGCCAGCAGCGCCGCGTGTGAACCGTGGGGGCAGCCATCTTATCCGCCATTTTGTGCACCTCCGGCCGCGTGGGGATCGGAATCATGGCCGCCGCCATTTTGCCCGCCGCACTCAACCGCCATTTTGTCTCCGGACTCGACCACCGTCTCGTCTGACGACCACATCGGCTCACTCAGCCATACACTGGCCTCCGTTAAGCTGGATCAAGCTCTCCCTCATCATCTGTCCAGGTCCATGATGGACATTACGGTAAACGGCCGCGCCACTACTTGCCTGTTTGACAGCGGGAGCACGGAGAGTTTTATTCACCCCGACACAGTGCGTAGCCACTCCCTCACGGTCCTGCCAACGTGCCATCGGATTTCTATGGCGTCCAAGTCCCATTCAACGGACGTCGGCGACTACTGTGTGGTGACCCTTTCGGTTAGGGGCACGGAATATAAAAATTTTAAACTTCTTGTCCTGCCCCGTCTTTGCGCTGCCGTTCTGCTAGGGTTGGATTTTCAGTGCCACCTTAAAAGTGTCACATTGGCATACGGTGGACCCCTCCCCCCACTCACAGTCTGCAACCAACAGCTTTTAAATCGCCCGCCGCGCATCATTTGCAGTCTTTCCACACTCAAAGTCTCCCCCCCTCCCTTGTTCGCTAACCTCACCCGTGACTGTAAACCCATCGCTACCAAGAGCAGGCGGTACAGCGCCGGGGACAGAGCTTTTATTAGCTCTGAGGTGGAGCGGCTCCTGAAGGAGGGCATTATCGAAGGGAGCACCAGCCCCTGGCGAGCCCAGGTTGTAGTCGTTAAGACCGGCAATAAAAACCGCCTGGTCATTGACTACAGCCAAACCATAAACCGGTACACTCAGCTGGACGCATACCCCCTTCCCCGCATATCTGATATGGTCAATCAGATTGCACAATACAGGGTATTCTCCACCATTGACCTTAAGTCAGCATACCACCAACTCCCTATCCGACCTGAGGACCGCCAGTATACTGCCTTCGAGGCAAACGGCCGCCTCTACCACTTCCTTAGGGTTCCCTTCGGCGTCACCAACGGGGTTTCGGTCTTCCAAAGGGAGATGGACCGGATGGTTGACCAGAACGCGCTGCAGGCCACCTTTCCCTATCTGGATAACGTCACCATCTGTGGCCACGACCAGCAGGACCATGACGTTAATCTAGAGAAATTCCTCCGTACGGCCCAGCGGCTGAATTTAACATACAATAAGGAGAAATGTATGTTTCGCACCACGCGCCTTGCCATTCTCGGCTGCGTAGTGGAGAACGGAGTCATCGGCCCCGACCCCGACAGAATGCGCCCCCTTATGGAGCTCCCCCTCCCCCACTGCCAAAAAGCACTGAAGAGATGCCTGGGGTTTTTCTCTTACTATGCTCAGTGGGTGCCCAACTATGCGGACAAAGCCAGACCCCTCATCAAGTCCACCTCCTTCCCCCTGACATCTGAGGCGTGTGCAGCCTTCACTCTTATTAAGAGTGATATTGCGAAGGCCACAATGCACGCAGTGGATGAGTCCATCCCTTTCCAAGTGGAGAGCGATGCATCCGACTTCGCCCTAGCTGCAACCCTTAACCAGGCGGGGAGACCCGTGGCCTTTTTCTCAAGGACCCTCCAGGGCCCCGAGATTCGACACTCCTCTGTCGAAAAGGAGGCCCAGGCTATTGTGGAAGCGGTGCGACACTGGAGGCATTACCTGGCCGGAAAGCGATTTACCCTTCTCACTGACCAGCGTTCAGTTGCTTTTATGTTCAATAATAAGCAGAGGGGCAAAATCAAGAACGACAAGATCTTGAGGTGGAGAATTGAACTCTCCACCTACAAGTACGATATCTTGTACCGGCCCGGGAAACTCAATGAGCCCCCAGATGCTCTATCACGAGGTACATGCGCCAACGCGCAAGTTGATAGACTGCAGACCCTCCACAATGACCTCTGCCACCCCGGGGTCACCAGATTCTGCCATTTCATTAAGGCCCGCAACCTGCCCTACTCCATCGAGGAGGTCAGGACTATGACCAGGAACTGCCAAATCTGTGCCGAATGCAAACCGCATTTTTATAGGCCAGACAGAGCACGCCTGATCAAGGCCACTCGCCCCTTCGAGCGCTTGAGCATCGACTTTAAGGGGCCTCTCCCTTCCTCTGACCGCAACGTGTACTTCCTCAACATAGTTGATGAGTACTCCCGTTTCCCTTTTGCCATCCCTTGCCCAGACATGACCAGTACCACGGTCATCAAATGTCTGAATGACCTCTTCGCCTTGTTCGGGTTCCCTAGCTATATACATAGCGACCGGGGCTCATCTTTCATGAGCGACGAACTTCGTCAGTACCTGCTCGCGAGAGGTATTGCTACGAGCAGGACCACCAGCTACAACCCCCGGGGGAACGGCCAGGTGGAAAGAGAGAACGCGACGGTTTGGAAGGCCGTCCTCTTAGCCTTAAAATCTAAGGGCCTTCCGACCACTCGCTGGCAGGAGGTCCTCCCTGCGGCGCTCCACTCCATCCGGTCACTGCTTTGTACTGCCACTAATGCCACCCCTCATGAGCAAATGTTCGTTTTCCCCAGGAGGTCCACATCGGGAACCTCGCTACCGACATGGCTGACTTCTCCTGGGCCCGTCCTACTGCGGAGGCATGTGAGGACCCATAAAATGGACCCCCTGGTCGAGAGGGTGAACCTCCTACACGCCAACCCCCAGTATGCCTACGTGGTATACCCAGACGGGCGGGAGGACACGGTCTCCATACGAGACCTCGCACCCTCGGGCGCCCCTTAATCACCACCGGTATTCTCCACCACTACTCCCAACCCAACCCCTGTAGACGGCATGCCGGAGCCCCAGGACCCTTCGTTGACCACTCAGACACCAGATTCGACATTGGATACTGCACCACCGCCGCCGCTGTTTTGACGATCAGGACGGCATACAAGGCCTCCTGATAGACTTACCTACACGAACTTTTAGTACACTTCACTACGCCGGACTCAATTTTAAACAAGGGGTGAATGTGGTAAACCACTGTTATCGTTTTCATTGTTGTTCACTGTTGTTCACTACTGTTATCGTTATTACACATTGTTACCTCTTGCTACTCACTGTGTACCAATGCATGCCTCAGCTGGCTCCACCCATGGCTCCGCCTACATGACCTGGTATAAAGGTGGCTGCTCGGCAACCCACTTCCTTCCTGGAACCAGACATCCACGAGAGGCATGCTCTGTTCTTTAGTTAATAAAAACCTTTTCATTACCATCCTAATTCATCGCTTTTTATGGATTAATCGATAAGCGTATCAACAGTACAATATCCGCTTCCACGAATTGAGGATATTTTCGCCTCGCTATCTGGAGGTAAACGCTTCACCAAAATTGATCTAGCCCAGGCGTACTTGCAAATGGAGGTAGAAGAAGCCTCGAAACAATACCTTACGATCAACACTCATAAAGGTCTCTATCAATACAATCGGCTGGTGTTCGGGGTAGCATCGGCTCCGGCTATTTGGCAAAGGGCGATGGATCAAGTCCTGCAAGGGATTCCAGGGACCCAGTATTATTTGGACAACATCCTGGTCACGGGCGAAAATGACAGTGACCACCTCGCCAACTTGGAGAATGTGCTCACCAGATTAAAGGAATATGGGCTACGAGCTAATCGCCACAAGTGCGAGTTTTTCCAGAAGCAGATCTCGTATTGTGGCCACGTCATCGATGAAGAGGGGTTACATAAGTCCCCTGAAAAGATTGAGGCAGTAGTCAAGGCTCCAGCACCGGAAAATGTGTCACAACTGAGGTCGTTCCTCGGGCTGGTAAACTACTACCATAAGTTCTTACCAAATTTGGCCACGGTATTACACCCACTGAACACCCTACTGCAAACAGGGGTACCATGGAAGTGGAATGACGAACGTAGATGAGCTTTCCAGAAGTGTAAAGAATTGATCACATCAAAAGAGGTGTTGGCCCATTTCAACCCAGCACTACCAATTCATTTGGCATGTGATGCATCACCCTATGGTATTGGAGCAGTGCTGTCGCACAAATTCCCAGACGGGTCTGAGAGGCCAGTAGCCTTTGCGTCTCGGTCACTAACCTCAGCCGAGCGCAACTACACCCAGATTGACAGGGAGGCCCTCAGCCTAGTATGGGGTGTAAAAAAATTCAACCACTATCTGCATGGGCAGAAGTTCACCTTGCTGACTGACCACCAACCACTTGTCTCCATCTTTAATCCTAAGAAGGGCGTTCCAGTGATGACTGCACAACGGTTACAAAGATGGTCCCTGTTTCGAGGGGCGAATCAATATGAAATAGAATATAAAGGCACGAAACAGCATGGAAACGCTGATGGGCTATCGCGCCTGCCACTGCCTACTGTGGAGGAAGCACCAGCAGTGGACCCTATCGAGATATTTTATTCGTCAATAATTGAACGATTGCCAGTAACGAACGCGGATATAGAGAAGGAGACCCGCAATGATCCGACGCTGTCTCGGGTATATGATTTGACAGTGAGGGGATGGCCAACACATGGCGACTCTGTTGCCAGCATTCTCATCCAGAAGAGAACAGCTGTCAGTGTGCCAGGGGACAGTGATGTGTGGATCCAGAGTGGTGATTCCACCCAAGTTAAGGGAGAGAGTGCTAAATGAGCTTCATGAAGGTCATCTGGGGGGAGTGAAAATGAAAAGCCTTGCTAGGGCTTATGTGTGGTGGCCGGGAATCGATCAACATATCGAAGACCTAACCAAGAGCTGCTCAGGATGCCAGTAGGTCCAAAATGCACCACCACATGCCCCTCTACACCCATGGGAGTGGCCCTCCTCTCCATGGCAACGGGTGCATATTGATTTTGCTGGTCCATTCATGGACTCAATATTCTTAATAGCAGTGGATGCTCATTCGAAATGGCCTGAGGTGATAAAAATGTCCTCAACCACTACAGAGAAAACGATTGCAGTCCTACGGACCATATTTGCCAGGAACGGCTTGCCAGAGCAGATTCGCTCTGATAATGGACCACAGTTTGTGTCTGAAGAGTTTCGAAAATTTATGAGAAGGAATGGGGTAAGGCATTACACATCCGCCCCGTATCATCCAGCCACAAATGGACTGGCTGAGAGGTTCGTACAAACCTTTAAGAAGGCAATAAATGCCATGTGCGACGATGAAATTCCACTACAGCATAAGGTGGACAATTTCTTATTAGCCTACCGAAACGCGACACATGCAGTTACCAACCAGACCCTGGCCATGATGTTCTTTAACCGAAGGTTGAGATCTCGTCTGGACTTGCTCAGACCAAATGTGCGAAGAAATGTTGAGGATAGACAATTCCAGCACATCAATGAGAAGCCGACAAGGAGCTTCAACGTAGGACAACCAGTCTTGGCCCGTGACTACCGAACAGAGAAATGGCAACCCGGAACGATATGCACAAGGCAGGGGCCATTAATGTACACAGTGGATGTCGGGGAGAACATTGTGAGATGCCATGTCGATCAGATCTTAGCGTCACAGGAACGAGTCAACCCCATGCCTCGCGTACCTGGGGATGAACCCGACATACCGGTAACATCTACCTCCGAACCAGTAGCAGTGGAAACCGATGAACTAACCGACGAAAAGGGGCCAGAATCGCCTCCGCACCAAGAACAAGAACCTCAGGAAAGGCGCTATCCCGAAAGGATCAGGAAGCCGCCCCAAAGACTGAACCTATAAATGGACTGTTGTTGTTTAATGTACATGTTAAAGTGTTAATTGTTATTTGAATATTATGGGTACTGCTAATCTAAAAGGGGAGAAATTGTAGTGTATGTACCTTTAAGAGTGAACTACTTTTACAGCTCCTGTATACAGTAGTACCGGCAGTGACCACACCTGTATATAAGCCTTGAGCATGCCTCTGTACCCCCAGTCTTGAGACTACCCTACTCCAGTAAATACCTGTTGATTGTTAAGTTACAGCATCCGTGTGGTTATTGAAAAACATCATACACTCCGAATCACGGATCTAACAGTTATGAGGAATGTCAGCACAGAAATGGGTCCTCATGGCTTCACTGATGTGCAGCAAAATGCTCTCCAGCTATTTGCTAGCAGTGAAGTGCGGTTGACCCATGAGAGGGATGTTGGTGGTCGACAACAAGGAAGTGTGGGCTCCTCTCCAAGTGCTCACACTCCCATGCCACTGTGGGGCCCTTGGTCAGAGCCCCAGATTCCTCACCCAACTGAGATTGCCGTCTCAACCCCTGCACAGCCTCAGGAGGAGCAGACTATTGCGGAGCCCTCCCAGGCTCCTGAACTCAGAGGACGCCCGCCAACGGCGTCTAAGCAGGTGCAGCAGAGAAGTGAGCAAGCACCCTCTACATCTGCTGCAGCCACAGGCTAAGAACCAGGTAGAAGCACACATAATAGAAAGTTAACACACAAATAGTCACAAGGGTAGTCGCTTGGGTGTTTTGATATCGTACAAAATTACATTTCCCATTGTTATTTCAATTGTATTAAAGAAATGTGATGTCAAAGATTCAAAGAGTTGGCCTATGTGTGCCCAGAAATGGAAGTTGCACAGTGAGGGGTCAGGGTGCCTTTCATCTGTAGTGATGGTGGGGAGAGTGATAGGAAAGCACAGTTTATTGTACAGATGCTGTATGGTGTGTTAAGAAGGTCGTGCAAACACTCATTTCCATGTGCTAGCCACATGTGTTTGCTGCATAACGTTACACGAATCTGGCATGGATTAGTGTAGCCCTTGCCTCACAGCCAGCAATGTGCTCACGTGCTGGTGCAACTGGCACAGCCGCCTCCACAAGGTCTTCCTCATCTGCCACCTCCTCCTCCTCTTCCTCCTCCTCTTCTGAGAAGGCTGTGTGCTGTGCCACTTGTTCCTCAGGCAGTGCTAAGTCACGCTGCAGTGCGATGTTGTGCAGGGCACAGCAGACCACGATGATTCTGGAGACTCTGGCTGATGCGTACTGTAGGGCTCCACCAGATCTGTCAAGGCAGCTGAAACACATTTCATTGTCGCACTCCTCAGCTTCGTTTGATGGCCTCCTAATCGGTGTCATTAGCCACGTTTTCAGGGGATAGCCCTTGTCTCCAAGGAGCCATCCGGAAAGTTGGGTTGGCGGATTGAACAGCTGAGGCACAATAGACTGGCGCAGGATGAACGACTTATGGCAACTGCCAGGGAACTTGGCACAAACATGCATAATGTTCTTCCTGTGGTTACACACCAGCTGGACGTTAAGGGAGTGGAAGCCCTTGCAGTTGACAAATACAGCTGGGTTGTGATGGCATGCCCTAATGGCCACATGTGTGCAGTCTACAATGCCCTGCACCCTTGGGAAACCTGCCATATTTGCAAAGCTAACCTCACGTGCGGTAACACTTGCTTCATCTGTGGAGAAGTGGATGTAATTGTGCGACTTGGCAAAGAAGGCATCGGTAACTTGCGTGATGCAACTGTGTGCGGCCGACTGGGAAATGCCGTTGATGTCTGCTGCTGATCCCTGGAACGACCCTGAAGCAAATAAATTGAGGGCGGTGGTGACTTTGACAGCCACTGGTAAGGAGTGTCCACCTGCTCCTCTGGGCTCCAGGTGTTGGTGCAGCATTGTGCAGATGTCAGCGACCACCTCTCGTGAAAGTCTCAGCCTCCTTTGGCACTGCTGCTCAGTCATGTTGAGGAAGCTCATCCTTTGCCTGTAAACCCTGTGTTGGGGGTATCTCCTGCAGCGCGGTGCAGCCCTGCGCTGACGCCCTATGCCCTGTGCAGCATCAGGTGGCTGAGGAGAAGGTTGGCGCTCCTGTTGTTGGTGCTGCTGTTGTGCCTGGTTCTGCTGCTGCCACGGCTGCTCTTCCTCCGATTCTGAGTACCAGGATGAGAGGGTATAAATGGTTCCCATTCTGCTACTATATATCTCAGTTGAGGAAGAGATGTTATAAGCGCTCAGTCAATGTGGGGAGAGGGTTTTCCAAGGAGGTCACAGTGAATATGGATCTCAGATTAAACACTTACAAGCTCAATACACCTGTAAAATGTGTTCCAAATCCTCAAAACAGAAAGTTCTGGCATCTGAAAGTGAACTCATGTTACAGGTCAGCTTTTATGCTGCAGGTGCAACTGTCAACTATTCAGCGAGTTGCTGAACCCGGGACAATCAGCTGCCGTGTTTGTCGCACGATATGCAACATGCTGAAAATGTTGCAAAATGGGAAGAGCCTCTCAAAATAGAATTATCCAGGCAGTTAACAAGCTGTTAACTGCCTTAAGTGGCTCTCCCGTCGCTTGGTGTCGGGTCTGATCGGGACTCGCAGATCCGACACTCTGTAAAGTTGCGTGGAGGCGGGATGGCAGCGGGTTCACAACCCGCCATCAATCATTTTGATTTTAACTGTGGACCCACCTCCAAACCCACCCCCTGAGCGCTGGCAAAATCGCGGCCACAGTTTCTGCCAGACAGGTATGGTTAAAAAAAAATTTTTATAAGCAGTGAAAAATAAAGAACATGTGCTATTGTATGGCATTACAATTCTGTCCCGGTATTAAAGATCTAGCTATTAAAAATCAAAAACAATTTTCTATTGTCAGCTTTTCAATTTGCTCTTGTTTTTTTTTGAAATATTAAAGATACTAACTAGTAGTCCTGACCATACTACGTGGCTCTGCAATGTCAGATTTTTAGAGCAGAGTTTACTTATGTGATACATTAAACCTGCCGACTAGAAAAGTAAACAACAGTAATGTGTGGAGACAGTGAGCATAAACTCAGCAACTGTTGCAGGCATTGACAGTTTGATAGTTACCTGAAGGGCTACACTAAACATTAGGTCAGGTATTCTTGTACTTAAATTGTTACCAGGGAAAATAACAACCGACATTGAGTAATCAGCAGTTGCAGAAGCATTGGGTAAAGGCAATGTCTGTGTATTACTACACTACACAGACCAGAATGTTTTAGGTTTGATTCCAGGGGGGGTGAAATTGGGTTTTGGGGCGATAACTTTTAAAAGTTTGAAAAACTAGCGCCAGGTGCTATGTTTTTCTAACTTTTATAAAATTTGTTTTTTCGCTACAAGAGGTGGAGCGCGATCGGCAGCAGGCGGGGCGGTGAGTTCTGCAGCGCTGCACACTGGGCCGTGCAGCACTGCCGCATTGGAAGGCTTCTTCCCTCCCTTATAGGGAAGGGCCATCACTGCAAGCTTTGCAAAAGAAAGGACACCGACCTGGATTACCAAGGGAGCGGTGAACCCGTGCGATCAGCCCGGCACTCACTCAGGGTACTGGGCTGATCGATCACGGGAAGGAACCCGCGGAAATAAAATGGATCATAAAAGGAAAGGTTTTTTTTACTTACATCGGCCACCTCGCCTTTAAGCATCGCCCCCGAAGCGGCCGGTCGCCCACTGCACATCCCCTGAAGCTGGCGTTGTTTTTGCCCACCGATGCTTCAGGGGGTGGTGTTAGGTCCGTGTATCTTGATGTTGTGTCCTTCAATAATTAGACAAGAGACTGCAGGGAACAATCAACAGGTGTTTACTGAATGAGGGTTACTCTAAAACTAACTGTACAGATCCCTACTCAGGGTTTATATAGAGGTGTGGTCACTGCCGGTACTACAATATACAGGAGCTGTAAAAAGTAGTTCTCTCCCTTAAGGGTACATACATTACAATTCCTCCCCTTTTAGATTAACAGTACCATAACATTCATTTAACAATTAAATATCAAACTAATTACTATTAACACTTTTAACATGCAACATTAACTGAAAATAGTCTATTTATAAATTCAGTCTTTGGGGAGGCTTCCTGATCCTTTCTGGATAACGCCTTTCCTGAGTGTCTTGCTCTTGGTGCGGAGGCGATTCTGGCCCCCTGTCGTCGGTTGGTTCACCGCTTCCGAGGCTACTGTTTCTGGGGTAGATGCTACCTGTACGTCGGGTTCATCACCAGGTACATATGGGCGAGACATGGGTTGACTCGTTCCAGTGACTCTAGGATCTGGTCAACATGGCGTCTCACAATGTTCTCCCCAACATCCACTGTGTACATTAGTGGCCCCTGCCGTGTGCATATCATTCCTGGTTGCCATTTCTCTGTTCGGTAGTCGCGGGCCAAGACTGGTTGCCCTATATTGAAGCTCCTTGTCGGCTTCTCATTGATGTGCTGGAATTGCTTACTCTCAACATCTCTTCGTACATTTGGTCTGAGCAAATCTAGACGAGATCTCAACCTTCGGTTAAAGAACATCATGGCCGGGGTCTGGTTGGTGACGGCATGTGTCGCATTTCTGTAGGCTAACAGGAAATTGTCCACCTTATGCTGCAGTGGAATGTCATCATCGCACATGGCCCTTACTGCTTTTTTAAAGGTTTGTACGAACCTCTCAGCCAATCCATTTGTGGCTGGATGATACGGGGCGGATGTGTAATGGCTTACCCCATTCCTTTTCATAAATCTTCGAAACTCTTCGGACACAAACTGTGGTCCGTTATCAGAGCAAATCTGCTCTGGCAAGCCGTTCCTGGCAAATATGGTCTGTAGGACTGCAGTAGTTTTCTCCGTGGTGGTGGAAGACATTTTGATCACCTCAGGCCATTTCGAGTACGCATCCACGGCTATTAAAAACATTGAGTCCATGAATGGACCAGCAAAATCAATATGCACCCGTTGCCATGGAGATGAGGGCCACTCCCATGGGTGTAGAGGGGCATGTGGTGGTGCATTTTGGACCTTCTGGCATCCTGAGCAGCTCTTTGTCAGGTCCTCGATTTGCTGATCGATCCCCAGCCACCACACATAAGCCCTAGCAAGGCTTTTCATTTTCACCCCTCCCAGATGACCTTCGTGAAGCTCATTGAGCACTCTCTCCCTTAACTTGGGTGGAATTACCACTCAGGATCCACACATCAAGGTCCCCTGGCATACTGACAGCTGTTCTCTTCTGGATGAGAATGCTGGCAACAGTGAGTCGCCATATGTTGGCCATCCCTTCACCATCAAATCATATACCCGAGACAGTGTCGGGTCATTTCGGGTCTCCTTCTCTATACCAGCGTTAGTTACTGGCAAGCGTTCAATTATAGTCGAATGAAATATTTCGAGAAGGTCCACTGCTGGTGCTTCCTCCGCAGTAGGCAGTCGCAGGCGTGATAGCCCATCAGCGTTTCCATGCTGTTTCGTGCCCTTATACTCGATTTCATATTGGTGCGCCCCTAGAAAAAGGGACCATCTTTGTAGCCGTTGCGCAGTCATCACCGGAACGCCTTTCTTTGGATTAAAGATGGAGACAAGTGGTTGGTGGTCAGTCAGCAAGGTGAACTTCTGCCCGTGCAGATAGTGGTTGAACTTTTTCACTCCCCACACTAGGCTGAGGGCCTCCCTGTCAATCTGGGCGTAGTTACGCTCGGCTGAGGCTAGTGATCGTGACGCAAAGGCTGTTGGCCTCTCTGAGCCGTCCGAGAATTTGTGCGACAGCACCGCTCCAATGCCATAGGGTGATGCATCACACGCCAACCGAATTGGTAGTGCTGGGTTGAAATGAGCCAACACCTCTTTTGATGTGATCAATTCTTTGCTCTTCTGGAAAGCTCGTTTACATTCGTCATTCCACTTCCATGGTACCCCTGTTTGCAGTAGGGTGTTCAGTGGGTGTAGTACGGTAGACAAATTCAGCAAGAACTTATGGTAGTAGTTCACCAGCTCGAGGAACGACCTCAGTTGTGACACATTTTCCGGTACTGGAGCCTTGACTACTGCCTCAATCTTGTCAGGGGACTTAAGTAACCCCTCTTTATCAATAACGTGGCCACAATACGAGATCTGCTTCTGGAAAAGCTCGCATTTGTGGCGATTAGCTTGGAGCCCATATTCCTTCAATCTAGTGAGCACCTGCTCCAGGTTGGTGAGGTGATCACTGTCATTTTCGCCCGTGACCAGGATGTCGTCCAAATAACACTGGGTCCCTGGAATCCCTTGCAGGACTTGATCCATTGCCCTTTGCCAAATAGCTGGAGCTGATGCTACCCCGAAGACCAGCCGGTTGTATTGGTAGAGACCTTTATGAGTGTTGATCGTGAGGGACTGTTTCGAGGCTTCTTCTACCTCCATTTGCAGGTACGCCTGGGCCAGATCAATCTTAGTGAAGCGTTTCCCTCCAGATAGTGAGGCAAAAATATCTTCAATCCGCAGAAGCGGATATTGTACAGTGTGAAGGATTGGGTTCACTGTCACCTTAAAGTCCCCACAGATGCGAACCTTCTTTGGTTCCCCAGGTGTATTACTCAACGACCTCTTCATTACAGGAACGATGGGTGTAGCCCACTCGCTCCAGTCCACTTTGGACAGTACTCCTGAAAGTTCCAAACCTTCCAGCTCTGCTTCGACGACTGGGCGGATCACCTAAGGTACCGGTCTGGCCTTAAAAAACTTTGGGCTTGCATTTTCCTCTATTTTGATCATCGCTGTTATGCCTTTTAGTGTTCCGAGTCCCTCCTGGAACACTTCTTGTGCGTCAGTTAGCATTTTTGACAGTCGTCCAGGTGTGACGTCATCATCCTTTTTGGCATCTACAGTCAGTGCTTGTATGGAATGCCAATCTAGCTGTATCTTCCAGGTCCATTCACGTCCTAGTAGTGGTGGTCCTCCATCTGGCAATACATATAGGTCCATTTTTGGTGTTTCCTTGCCGTTATATATAACGTTCACCCTTATTTTTCCTTTGGGGTAGACTTTTTGCCCCGTGTACATCTTCAAGACAATCTCTGTATCTCTCAAGGGTATATGTGAGAATAGCCGCTTGTAGCCCCTTCGGTTTTTGACTGTTAGGGCTGATCCTGTGTCCAATTCCATTTTCACTTGGACTCCGGCTATCTTGAGCGTGACCCAGATAGTTTGGTGATCCTCCGTTTTGATCACATTATGTAGTTTCAGACAACCCAGCTACTTGCTTCCGGAGTCTGTATCACTTTTCTGTTCGTCTGAACTACTCTCTGTCACCTTATGTACCTTCTTGCACTTCTCCTGTGGAGATTTCTTGCTGCTGGTTTTCTTTCCCGACCTGCAGACTCTTGCTATGTGTCCTACTTTTCCACACTGTCTGCACACTTTGTCCTTGAACCAACAATCCTTATGGTCGTGTGTCGTTCTGCCGCAGTGAAAGCACTTCACTGTTCCGTATGACATTTCATTTGTGCCATATTCTTGCGGTCTCCGTTGTATCTCTGCCGCATCCCGTGCTGCTGCTTCGTGTGATACTGCCATGCTGATAGCCTTGTCCAGCGGAAGATCCTTTTCTGATAGAAGCCATTTCTGGGTTCCTTCACTTTGAAGCCCACACACAAACTTGTCCCTTAAAGTATCTGCTAGTCCCGTTCCAAACTGGCAGTGTTTCGATAGCTTGCGCAGTTCCGTTAAATACTCAGCATTACTTTCATCTTTATGCTGGTTCCTTTTGTGAAACTTAAACCTTTCTGCTATCAGCAGCGGTGTGGGGTTTAAGTGGTCCTGTAGGATTGACACTATGTTTTCAAAATCCTTTTCCACTGGCTTCTCTGGGGTTACTAGGTTTCGCAGTAAGCCATACATTTTTGCACCCATTGAATTCAACAATACCAGTGCTTTCCTGTCATCTGCCACTTCATTCGCCTTGCAGTACACTTCTATGCGTTCGACATATGTCGTCCAATCTTCGACTTCATTGTCGAACGCTGTGACACTGCCACTCTTCGGCAACCCTGGGCACGGTTAGACTGGCTCAAAATGGTGTCTCCCGCACTCTCCCTTCTTCCCCGCTGCAGCTCAAAATGGCGTCTCCCGCACTCTCCCTTCTTCCCCGCTGCGGCTCAAAATGGCGTCTCCCGCGCTTTCCTTTCTTCCCCGCTGACGCTGCTCGGCCCTTGAACACCGGCTGCACTCTGCGCGTTTTCCTGTGCGCCTCTCTCTCTCGTTGATGCTGCTCGGCCCTTGAACACCAGCTGCGCTCTGCTCTCTCTCGTTGACGCCGCTCGGTCCTGAACACCGGCTGCACCCTGTGCTCTCTACCATCTCTCTTCTCCCGTCGACGCCGCTCGGTCCTGAACACCGGCTGCGCCCTGTGCGCTCTACCCTCTCTCTTCTCCCGTTGACGCTGCTCAGCCTTTTTCTGTGCTGTCGGTCGGCTCTAGCCGCCGCTGTCCGGGAAAGGTCTGCGCAGTACCTGTTGCCAGCCCGGTTCGCTGGACCACCGTGACTGGAGAACCAAGCCCGGCTCTCGACAGCCTCCCCTGCGATGCTGAAATCTCCGCTGGAAGACTGGGGTGTTTCCCATGGTCGACGCCCGTGCTTCTGGACTCGGCCTTCTTCTTTCACTGTTCTCCAGGAGCGAATCCCTGGGAGGTGATGCAGAGTTGCAGGTAGGTTTGAATCTTCTCGTCGCCATTGTTAGATCCGTGTATCTTGATGTTGTGTCCTTCAATAATTAGACAAGAGACTGCAGGGAACAATCAACAGGTGTTTACTGAATGAGGGTTACTCTAAAACTAACTGTACAGATCCCTACTCAGGTTTTATATACAGGTGTGGTCACTGCCGGTACTACAGTATACAGGAGCTGTAAAAAGTAGTTCTCTCCCTTAAAGGTGCATACATTACAGGTGGAAATGAATTTCGGTTCCGGGGCGCTACCGGGGCGATACGTGGCTGGATGATGTCACGATCTCCAGCTGCAGGCAGGCGTGGCGATAAGGGCTCCCGCCGCCGCAAACCAGCAGGTGAATTTTGCGGGCGGTGGTAACTTTGCCGCGCCCGGGCGGTAAGACCTGAGCACCCCATTATCGCCCCCCCGGAGGTGATAACAGGAGACGCTAAGGCACCGAATCTGTAGACCCTGGTTTATTTCCTGACATAATTTAAGAAAGAATGCAAACTCTTATGGAACATGATTCCCAATCAAGACAGAAGAGTAATGGGCTGGGTTTTTCCATTCCTGCACTCGCTAATCTGCAATTTTCCAGCCGCTCATTATACTGAGTACAAAATCACTGGCTGGTGAGTGCAACAGTAAAAAACCTCAGCCATAGTTTTTAGAAGAGAAAATAGCCTTTAGATTACTAATAACTTAATTTTGAACCAACAGATCAGTAGTTATCGGGTCATAAGAATTAATAAGAAGTAAGATTATAAAAGGATATACAATAGAAATTCAAAATATAAGATTTTAGTGAGGGAGAGTTAGTAAGGTTGAGTTTAGAACTTTAAAGAAAATTGAATACAAAGCCAGCAGAAGAGATAAGTAAAGGCGTATGGTGAGGCTGTTGAGGTCGGGAGTTAAAATGGTAAGATGTATGTGAACTGCTCAGTTAAATTTACAAAGTGCATGTTACTGTTCACTTCAAGCTTTCTGCTGTAAGTAAGAAGATCTGTGGTTGCCTGAAGGAATTCCTGTACTGATAAATCTGACAAGCTTCTTCCAATGCATATTCAGTGGGAACAGATAAAACATACACTTCATTTGAAAACTGCTTTAAAGTGCTTTTACTTAGTCAGCTCAATTGCACAATGCTGAGTCCTCTCTGTGCAGGCTGAGCTGAAAGCAGAGCTTTAAAAAAGTGAAAGACAGTTGGAGTAAAATTGTTCTTTGGTGATAGAGCAAAATGGGCAATAGCAAATCAGCAGCCCATTTTACACCCCGCCCAATTTGTGCTTCTGACGAAGACTAATTTCATCCCCAGAGTTCTTTGCACGCACTGCACCAAACACTAAGGGGGAGAAATTAGGTATTGCCCCATTTGGGGCGCAATTATCGGCCGGGCGGAAAGATTAGCGCCTGGCGCTAATTATCGCCTCCGACAGCAAACTTGGCTTTTATCGCCCTGGAGGTGATTGGAGCGCTAAATCAGGCACTACACAACTCTCTTAAGGCGCTAAGGCCGAGGAGCGAGGCGTTACCTCAGAGGGCGAGCGCAGCGCAGGTGCTGTCAGTTAGCGATTGAACACAGACACACTGGCGCCAGTCAGTTCTTAAAGGGGAGGGTCGATCTTGCTCTCCAGCCATACCCTGCTCAGTGGAGCCTTGAATCTCGGCCTGGGCAGACCTGTGGCTAAATCTAGCAGCCAGACACTATGGAAAGGGCCAGGGAGCGAGCACAGTGCTTCTGCAAGCGGGCTTTGGAGGCTCTGGTTTGCGGGGTGGAGCGCAGAAGATCCATTCTGTACCCAGAGAGTGGCAGGAGGCCTTTGCCAAGCGAGTACAGGAAAGTGTGGAGGGAGGTGGCTCAGAGAGTGTCCTCAAGCAGCATGGTGCCTAGGACCCACGTGCAATGTAGGAAAAAGTTCAACAACCTCACTCGTGTCGTCAGGGTGAGTGCCTTTTTTTCAAAACTCTTCATCCCTCCATCTCCACCTCACTTTATGGCCAGTGGGTCTTGAAAGCCCCAATGCCCAACACTCATCCAACACCTATGGCCCTTTCATGAAACACACACGCACATTCCACACTTTGCATACAGTAAGGGCTATTCAACCATGGGAGGCATTACAGGCAAGATCATGGCTGCATATTTACTTAGACGCTGTCCTTTTTCTTGCAGGCCAAGCTGTCTCATAATAGGAGACAGCAGCAACAGACCGGTGGAGGGCGGCCTCACCTTCAAGCCCTCAGCGATCTTGAGCAGCGCGTCCACAGGATTGCGGCAAGCCGGGTGATTGGTCCCGTCGCCACTGGAGACGCCGACCCCGTTCTGGACAGCAATGGTAAGGTCATCACCTTCTTGTCCTCTCTCCTTCCACTTGTTCCTCACAACAGCAGCATTTGACACTTTCAATCCAAATCACTAAATCGCTGCACTCATGCCTCCCTTGCTGCCACCCTGCCCTCATGCTAAAGCCACTCTTGTACCTCCCTGCTTTCAGATGGTGATTCACCAGGTGAGGAGACGGGCCCTCAAGCTGCCAGTGAGAGTGAAGCTGAAGGCGAGGAGCAAGAGGAAGCCGGACCATCAGCGCCAACCTCTATCGAGGCAGCCCATGCCCATACTGGGGACACGCCTTCCCTGGAGGGGAGCAGGGAGGAGTGGTCTGATGAGGGTGAAGCTGCAGGACCCAGCGGGCTGCAGCAATGCGAGGGGGTTAGGGAAGCTCGGGGGCCTTCTCCCCAGACGGAGAGTATGGCCTCGAGTCCTGCTGCACTGGACGCAGACGAGGAGCTGGTCCTCGCTGAAATGAGCGCCCAGGCGGAGCAAAGGCACACTGAGCTCATGGCTGCAGTGGCAAGGATGCCCGAATCCATTGAATTACTGGCTGGGAGTGTGGAGCACTTCACAGTAGCACAGGCGGCTGCCACACAAATGCTAAGTGCTGCAATGCTGTCAGTGACTGGTCTCATGCAGACGCAGATTGAGGCCACACGAGCACTGACTGCTGCCACCCTTGCTGGATTGGGCAGATTTCCCCGGCAGGCCAGCAATCTGTGCTCCATCAGATTGCTCCGGATGCTGAAGTGCTGCCCCGTGGGAGTGCCAGTATGTCGGTCGAGCAGGGAGTTGCTGTCCTCTCTCAAGATGACAGCATTCCTGCTGCCACCACTGGCACTTCTCCACTGCAGTTGCCACCACCTGTAGAACAGACTGCTACCGCCCATGCACAGTTGGAGCAGTCAGCAGCCGGGCCCTCCAGGCCCAGAGCTGGTCCAGGCCGTCCCTCAAGGGCATCTGCAGTCTCAGTTTCTGACACTCAGCAGCCTTCCCCCAGCCTTGCTCCAGCCACTGGGGTCCCATTACGGAGGAGCTGCAGGGTGGGAAGGGGGAAATTTCACAAGGGAAGCAGATCACCCTTGAAGGGCAAAAAGTAGGAGGTGTGGCAAAATGTCTTTCATTGTTTTATTGAAGGCCGAGGTTCGTGGTCAAATTTTTGTTACTGTTTTGGACATTGTCTCCAGGTTGTGAGAGCCAGTTATGTGAATGACTGTTTTTTTGTGTTTCATTCTATTACTTTGTCATGTGGAAATGAGACACAGTTTGGGAAATAAAGAAGTGTCTGTATTCAAAATGTGCATGTTTGGTCTTTGCACTCATTGTTACCTTGACCGGCTTAGGGGTTGCGGGATGGTTTCATTCAGGTTGTTTGAATGGCAGAAGCCATTGCCTCAGAGGGGACCTAGAAGCGGCTTGCTATGAGCCTTTGACGGATGGCCCTTCCACTTTGTGCCTCCCTCCCACCTTGGTGCTGTTGATGATCATCCTCCTCATCTTCCTCCTCCTCCTCCTCCTCCTCCTCCTCCTCTGCTGGTGCTCCAATGTCTGCTGGCATTGGCTGGGTCCTGAGGATTCCCAGGTTATGCAGCATGCAGCACACAACAACGAAGTGGGAGACTCGCTCAGGCGAGTACTGCAGGGCTCCTCCAGAATGGTCCAGACAGCGGAACCATTGCTTGAGCACGCCGATTGTGTGCTCAACGATGTTCCAGGTAGCTTGATGGCTCTCGTTGTATCATAGCTCAGCAGGGGTGCTGGGCGAAAGGAGTGGTGTCATCAGCCAGGTGCACAGAGGATATCCCTTGTCCCCGAGAAGCCAACCTCCTGGGTGATGTGGTGCCTGGAAAAGGTCTGCCACAGAAGTCTAGCGCAGGATGAAGGCATTGTGGCTACTGCCTAGAAAGTGGGCATTGACAGTGAGTATCAGCTATCTGTGGTCACAGACCAACTGGACGTTTAAGGAATGGAAGCCCTTCCGGTTGTGGAACTCCTCGGCATTCTCTTGCGGTGCCCGCAAAGCCACATGCGTGCAGTCAATGGCGCCCTGCACCATGGGGAAGCCCGCTATCCTAGCAAAGCCCATTGCGCATTCTTGCTGCTTGTCCAGGGTCATGGGGAAAGAGATGTACTCTCGTCTCCTTTTAAAGAGGGCATTTGTTACCTGACGGATGCAGCAATGCGCCGCGAACTGGGAGATATTGGCGATGTCTCCAGTAGCTGATTGAAATGAGCCGGTGACATAAAAGTTGAGAGCCACTGTTATCTTCACTGGCACCGACAGAGACGTCCTGCTCCTCAGTTGAGGCTGCAGATCTGGCTGAAGCAGGTGGCACAGCTCAGTAACCACCTCCTTGCTGAATCGCAGCCTTCGCAAACACTGCTCCTCAGACATATTAATGTAGGAGAACTGTTGGCGAAAAACCCTGGGAGGGTAAGGTCTCCTGTACCAAGGCCTGTTAACCCTCCTCCATCTGGCCATGATTGCCACTCTCTCTCTGCATCTCTGTGCCCTCCGAATGTGATGGAGAAGGACGACGTTCCCATTCATTGCAGCCCCCATAGTATCTGGCCAATCAAAGTTATGAAGGTCAAAAAGCAAAGTACCTGCAAAGTTATGGTCAGAAGCCAAAACTACCTCAGACAGCGTTGACTCAATGCAGAAGTCTCTCTTTCTCTATTTTGTCTCTCTGCAAATCTCTCTCTCTCTTTCTCAGAACGAGTGGTGCAAAAATGGCTACCACACAAAAGCCAGGAAGAGGCCCCCTTTAAATAGCACCCCCCAGCCCCACAGTGACTGGGAAACGTTCCAGTCAACCTGTCGTTGGTAGCGCCAGGCGGAAAGGAGGGGGGCGCCACTGAATTTCTGGTCCGGGGCGCCCCAAGGCGTTGCACTCTCGAATGACATCAAGATCTGCGTGTGCAGAAGATCGGGCGGTATTGTTTAGCGCCGCCGCAAAATGTCCGATCAATTTCGCGAGAGGCGCAGATATCACCGCGCCCGGGCACTAGTTGGTTTGCGCCCCACTTAGCGCCCTCTTAAGGCACTAACAGGTGGCGCTACCAACTGAATTTTTCCCCCTAAAGATCTCACTGAATGAATTATGAATAGAGACATCACTTCAGAAATATTGGCTTTTTTATAATGTATGCACCACATTCATATGTGTTGGTTACATCTCAAATGATCTTTTTTCAGCTTAATTATATCTTGGGAAAATTGCGAGGAGATTTTCATACTGGAGTAACCCTGCGCTGGAGCAGGTAGGCCTGAAGCACGCCCGATATTGGGCCTCGGGCCTCATGTACATGAGACCGGCGAGCTGCAGATGCCTAAAACCAGGCGTGGTGCAAACCAATTTCTGGACCAAAGCTTTCAGATCGGGCTGATTTGGAATGAAGTCTCTCTAAAAACTTCTTAAAAGAGTAACTGTGCCTTTATGAGTGTTGGACAATTTATGTAAAGCTGTATTTTAGGTTTGTTCAGCTGATCATTCTCAATCTAACATCCTACAATCACATTTCATGAACTGTAAATGTGCCTGCACATTTACAGCTATGCAAGATAAGATACATACAGTTCCATTTTCTTATTTACAATATTAAAGCCTTAGTTTGTGGTAATATACCGGCAAAGCAAAGAACTGCAAGAATGGGACCTTTGTTGGTCATCCTTGAATATTAAACCAGAAAGAGTTTGTGAATCAAGCCTTTCCTGCTGAATCTGATGTTTAGCAATCCTAGCCAATAATATGGAATAGCAGTGAGAGCAATACATCTTTCCAGTTCTCGTGGTAAAACAAGTACAAACTATTTCAGAGTGTATTTGCAAAAGACTATTGCAAGGTATTGTTGAAATTAGCTTTTTGAATAACTTCAGCGAGTAGCATACCTTCCTAGAATGTTGGGGCTGCCATTTATATTCACTCCATTTGTCTGTTAACTAATCTCCTCAAAGGGTAACAAATTCTATTTTGTGTCACATGAAAACAAGAAATATTCTCCAAAGTTTTTATTTACATCCCTGTTCTAATTTATGCTACAGTTAATTTAATTATCAATTAAATAAAAAGAAGTTCACGTTTGGGATTTTCATTCCAACATTAACCGCGTAGCTGCTTTCCCATAGTGGAGCCTGTCCAGGAAGGAGCAAAACCAGTAGAAACTGGGAATGTTTATGGGAACCTGCCATTTGGCAGCTGTCAAAGTGATTGTTGAATTCAATACCAATCACGCTGATTATGGGCCAAAAGTTGGAAATATATTTAGGCCTGAAATTGCAATGGTGCAGTTGTGCCGCAGGAAGTAAGGTGGGGCAGGATTTCCAGCCACCATGAAACTTCAGGGAGTTTGACCTGGATATCTTTCTAACAGAGATATGCAGCAGGACAGACAGGATGTTTGAGGTCAGGAGCAGGAGACATGCCAAGCATGTAGTGCACACTTTGTGGAGAGAGGTGGCTGTGGCAGTGAGGGTCACCTCCTTGACCTTTGCATTGCCAGAAGATGTTTAATGACTTCACTAAAGAGCCAAGATAAACTGCCTGCTTTCCCTGACCCTTCCTTACAGTCCCTCTATAATGTGTGGCACCTCCTTTATTCTTATCTTCATTATGCTCTAGGAATATACTATGAAACAAAGATCCCATCTCCCATCTTGTTTAACCTGTTACCTACAAATATACCTTTCCTCACAGTGGGCTGTGCATAATTAAGCTTCCCTAACTCACCATCCCTGTCCTTCCTTGCTTGGTGGCAGTCTTGGATCAATGGTAGTACCCTCGCCTCTGAGTCAAATGGTTGTGGGTTCAAGCCCCACTCCAGAGACTTGTGTACATTATCTAGGCTGACACTTCAGTGCAGTACTGAGAGAGTGCCACACTATCAAAGGTGCAATCTTTTGGATGAGATACTAAATTGAGGCTCTGCCCTCTCAGGGATATGTAAAAGATCTATTTGAAGAAGAACAGGGGAGTTCTCCTGCTGTCCTGCCCAACATTTATCCCTCAGCCATCACTAAAACAGATTATCTGGTCAGTTATCTCATTGCTGTTGTGGGACCTTGCTGTGCGCAAATTAGCTGCCAAGTTTTCCCACATTACAACAGTAGCTCGAATTCAAAAGCTCTTGGTTGGATATTGTTGTGTATGTACCTTTAAGGGAATAACTGGTCTTAGACTGCAGTACCGGCAGTGACCACCCCTG
Source organism: Somniosus microcephalus (assembly GCF_052327205.1). Lineage (NCBI taxonomy): Eukaryota > Metazoa > Chordata > Chondrichthyes > Squaliformes > Somniosidae > Somniosus > Somniosus microcephalus. The sequence goes on from NC_140992.1 coordinate 58,122,332, forward strand.
TATAAAAGGCCCTAGCAGGCTTCTGTAGTTTCAGTTTCAAGCTGCCTCTTGTTCAGTAAAGTACCTGTTAAACCGTTCTCCCGAAGTCCATGTATTATTGAGGCGCGGACTTTACACTGGCGACGAGTAAGTTCGAACTCACCTGCAGTGTGGCATCATCTCACGGGATCTCGCCTGAAAGGAAGGTCCTGGAAGGTCGTAGTCTGAGCAACGGGCGTCGAACGAGGGCAACCGCCCAAAGAATCCATCGGTGTTTGGAGAATTGCGGGAGAGACTGTGGTTCCAGCGAATCATGCTGGTAGCAGGTAGCGCGCTGACCCTTCCGGACTGCGGCGGGCTCAAGCTCGATCGAGCGGCTCTACAAATCGGGCCGCGCAACGTCGCCGGGAAAAGAAAACAAGAGAGAGAGGGTGGAGCGCACAGGGCGCGGTCGGTGCTCGAGAATAGGACAGCGGAGAGAAACTAAACGAGGGGGAAGGAAAGCGAGACGCGCCGAAGCTACGGGTCGCCGCCATTACCCCGTAGAATGCTAGGAGCAGCGTGGCAGTAAGGGGAAGAAGCAAAAGCGCGGGAGGCGCCATTTTATCCCATTGGGGAAGAAGCAAAAGCGCGGGAGGCGCCATTTTATTCCATTGGGGAAGACGCAAAAGCGCGGGAGGCGCCATTTTAAATCGCCCAAGATGCCGAAAAGTGGCAGTATCACTGCTTTTGACAACGAGGTAGAAGACTGGACCACGTATGTGGAAAGAATTGAAGTGTACTGCAAGGCAAATGAGGTTACTGATGGAAAGAGGGCGTCGGTATTATTAAATCTGATGGGTGCGAGTACGTACGGCCTATTGCGGAATTTAATTACCCCAGCTAAACCAATGGAGAAAAGTTTTGAGGAGATTGTTCATATCTTACAGGAACACCTAAGCCCTACACCACTGCTGATAGCAGAAAGATTCAAGTTCCATAAAAGAAACCAGCACAAAGATGAGAGCAATACTGACTATCTTACGGAACTACGCAAGTTATCGAAGCACTGCCAGTTCGGAGTAGGACTGGCAGACACCTTACGGGATAAGTTTGTCTGCGGGCTCCAGAGTGAAGGAACCCAGAAACGACTACTTTCAAAAAAGGACCTGATGCTAGAACAGGCTTTCAGTGTGGCAGTATCCTACGAAGCAGCAGCACAGGGAGCTGCGGAAATACAACAGAAACCACAAGAATACAGCACTAACGAAATGGCGTATGGAGCCGAAAAGTGCTATCGCTGCGGCAGAACAACCCATGAGCAGAAGGGCTGCTGGTTTAAAGACAAAATATGCAGGCAATGCGGGAAAATGGGACATATAGCAAGAGTCTGCAGGTCGGGAAAGAGGACCAACACGACAAGAACTACTAAGGAACAGTACAGGAAAGTAAAGAAACTGACAGATAGTAGTTCAGAAGATCAGGAGAGTGATAAGGACTCCGGGAGCAGGCGACTAAGTTGTTTAAAGTTACACAACATGATCGCAAAGAAGGATCACCGAACCATTTGGGTCACCCTCATGATAGCAGGGTCCCCAGTGAAGATGGAATTGGACACAGGATCAGCCCTAACTGTCATGAATCGACGAGACTATGAGCGGCTATTCTCACACATACCCTTAAAGGGCACGTCCATTGTATTGAAGACATACACGGGGCAAAAGGTCTACCCCAGAGGAAAAATAAGGGTGCCAGTTGAATATAACGGAAAGGAAACACAGAAACTATACATGTATATACTACGAGATGGAGGACCACCATTATTGGGACGTGAATGGATCCGAAAACTACAATTGGATTGGCATTCCATTCTGGCACTAACTGTGACTGACAAAAAAGATGATGCCGTCGCACCTGGACGTCTGTCACAAATTCTATCTGATGCGGAAGAGGTGTTCCAACAAGGACTTGGGGCTCTAAAAGGAGTAAAGGCAACCATAAAGATTGAGGATAACGCAACCACAAAATTTTTCAAGGCCAGACCGGTGCCATACGCGATACGCCCAGCTGTGGAAGCTGAACTGGAGAGTCTGGAGCATTCGGGGGTGCTGTCTAAGGTGCACTGGAGCGAGTGGGCCGCACCCATCATTCCTGTAATGAAGAAAGCATTGAGCAGCACGCCTGGGGAGCCAAGGCAGGTTCGCATCTGTGGGATCTTCAAGGTGACTGTGAACCCAGTCCTGCACACTGTACAGTATCCGCTTCCACGGGTAGAAGATATTTTCGCCTCACTATCTGGAGGGAAACGTTTTACAAAGATTGACCTGGCTCAAGCGTATCTACAAATGGAGGTGGAAGAAGCATCTAGGAAATACCTCACGATAAACACTCACAAAGGCCTTTACCAGTACAATCGACTGGTATTTGGGGTAGCATCGGCCCCGGCTATGTGGCAGAGGGCAATGGAACAAGTCCTGCAAGGGATCCCGGGGACTCAGTGTTATTTGGACAACATCCTGGTTACGGGCGAAAATGACAGTGAACACCTTGCCAACCTGGAACAGGTGCTCACGAGATTGCAGGAATATGGGCTACGAGCCAACCGTCCCAAATGCGAGTTCTTCAGGAGACAAATCTCGTATTGTGGCCACATGATTGATGAGGAAGGGTTGCATAAGTCGCCGGACAAGATTGAGGCTGTAGTCAAGGCTCCAGCACCAGAAAATGTGTCGCAACTGAGGTCGTTCCTCGGGTTGGTGAACTACTACCATAAGTTCTTGCTGAATTTATCTATGATTCTGCACCCACTGAACACCCTCCTTCAAACTGGTGTAACATGGAAATGGAGTGATGAGTGTAAGCGTGCCTTTCAGGAATGTAAATGCCAAATCACTTCAAAAGAAGTATTGGCCCAATGCAACCTAACACTACCGATTCGGTTGGCATGTGATGCGTCACCTTACGGCATTGGAGCGCTGCTGTCACACAAATTCCGTGACGGTTCAGAGAGGCCAATAGTCTTTGCATCGCGCTCGCTAACCTCAGCCGAGCGTAACTACGCCCAGGTTGACAGGGAGCCCTCAGCCTGGTGTGGGGGATGAAGAAGTTCAATCACTATCTGCATGGGCAGAAATTCACCCTTCTGACTGATCATCAACCCCTGGTCTCAATTTTTAACCCAAAGAAGGGCGTTCCGGTGATGACGGCGCAACGGCTGCAAAGATGGTCACTTTTTCTAGGGGCACATCAGTATGACATAGAGTACAAAGGTACGAAACAACATGGAAGCGCTGATGGGCTGTCGCGCCTACCGTTGCCTACGGCGGAAGAAGCACCTGCAGTGGACCCTGTGGAGATATTCCATGCGACCATAGTCGAATGTTTGCCTGTTACAAACGCAAGTATTGAGAAGGAAACCCGAAATGACCCGACACTCTCTTGGGTCTATGATTTGACGGTGAAGGGATGGCCAGCATATGGCGACTCACTGTTGCCAACATTCTCGCCAAGGAGGGAACAGCTGTCAGTGTGCCGGGGAACCTTGATGTGTGGATCCCGAGTGGTAATTCCACCCAAGTTGAGAGATAGAGTACTCAATGAGCCTCACGAGGGTCATCTGTGAGGGGTAAAAATGAAGAGCCTAGCCAGGGCGTTTGTGTGGTGGCCGGGAATCGATAAAGAAATCGAGGATATGACCAAGAGATGCACAGGATGCCAGAAGGTCCAAAACGCTCCACCACAGGCCCCGCTACATCCATGGGAGTGGCCCTCATCTCCATGGCAACAGGTACACATTGATTTCGCTGGTCCATTTATGGACTCAATGTTTCTAATCGCTGTGGACGCCCATTCGAAATGGCCAGAGGTCATTAAAATGTCCTCCACCACCACGGAGAAAACTATTGCAGTCCTAAGGACCATCTTCACCAGGAATGGGTTGCCAGAACAGATCTGTTCCGACAATGGCCCACAGTTTGTGTCTGAGGATTTCTGGAGGTTCCTGAAGAATAATGGGGTGAAACATTACACATCTGCCCCATATCATCCAGCCACAAATGGATTGGCTGAGAGGTTTGTTCAGACCTTTCAAAAGGCCATAAAAGCAATGTATAATGACGACATACCACTGCAACACAAGGTGGATAACTTCCTGTTTGCTTACCGGAATGCGACACATGCAGTAACCAACCAAACTCCAGCCATACTGTTTTTCAACCGGAGACTAAGATGTCGCTTGGATTTGCTCAAACCAAACATAAGACGAGATGTTGAGGATAAGCAGTTCCAGCACATAAATGAGAAGCCAACCAGGAGCTTCAAGATAGGGCAACCAGTCTTGGCCCGTGACTACCGAACAGAAAAATAGCAGCCAGGCACGATATGCACACAGCAGGGACCACTAATGTACACAGTGGACGTTGGAGAGAGCATCGTGAGACACCATGCTGACCAGATTCTAGAGTCACAGGAACAAGCCAAACCTGTACCACAAGCATGTGCACCTGGTAATGAGCCCGAAGTACAGATTGCATCAACCTCAGAAGCAGGGGTATTGGAAGCTGACGAACCAACCAATGACAATGAGCCAGAATTGACTCCACCGCCAGAACAGGATACTCGAGAAAGGCGCTATCCAGTCCGGATCAGGAAGCCTCCTCAAAGACTGAACTTACAAATGACTATTTCAGTTGATGTATATATTACTGAGAAAATTGTAATTGTAATTAGTTATTATTTAGTTGTTAAATGAATGTTATGTACTGTTTATCTACAAGGGGAGGAATTGTTGTGTATGTACCTTTAAGGGAATAACTGGTCTTAGACTGCAGTACCGGCAGTGACCACCCCTGTATAAAAGGCCCTAGCAGGCTTCTGTAGTTTCAGTTTCAAGCTGCCTCTTGTTCAGTAAAGTACCTGTTAAACTGTTCTCCCGAAGTCCGTGTATTATTGAGGCGCGGACTTTACAAATATGAAGTGTTTTTAGATGTCCTAAGGTTATGAAAGGCACTATATATCCACACATATACAGGAACTTTCTTTTTCTGACCCTATTATAACTTTATGGGGGAGAAATTCGGTGGAGCCGCAAATGGGGCGCCAAGCTCGCCTGGGCGCCGCCATTAGCGCCCGAGCTAAATATCGCGGGAGACGTGGCCAGTGGCGCTAAAGCCACTGAGTGCCCTCTTTAGGTGCTAACTGGTGGCGCAGCCCACCAAATTTCTAGGCCTATGTGTCAAAAACTATTCTAACAAAGACTGTGCCCACAAGACATGAAGGTACGGTAGGACTTAAGAGGTGAAAGTGGAATCTAACAGTGAGAAGTGGAGGCTCTGCAGAAGTTGGATCTCAGCATTTTGCTCTGAAAAGAATGAGTGTCACTCTCACATGGAGTCACTGAAAACCATTTGGAGGAACTGAGACAGATAGCAGAGGTAATGGCAGAGTCCAAGTCCAAGCTCAGTGCCCACATCTGAGAAGGATTTGACAAAATGCAGCACTAACACATCTTTATTTGGCTCTAATAAAGATATATCAAGTGCCAAAGTTTTGATCCATTGGGATGCCTCACAATTGATTCCAGATAAATTCTTGATCAAAGCATAATCTGATCTAAGCCAAAAATTCCAATGAACAAAATCATTTCCTAATCATTTTCATCATAAAATTTCCTGGACCAGCCAAACACTCAATTATTTGACCCTAATTGAAAGTATAAAACATTTTCAAATAATTTGTGTTTTCACTGTTTGGTACAGTGAATATTAGAGTCAGTTCTCGAACTCAATCAACTTCACACAAAAGATCATTACCCCGAAGAGCTGCCCGTCTCCCAGCACGCTTCCAGTAGAAGTCAGCTGGGAGTGCAGCAGAAGAGCTGTAAATTAGGGGGAGGGGAGTGCCAGCTCACCCAAACATGATCCCTCGTTTCAGTGTGGGTGGGGCCTTGTATGGGGTGGCGTGTGTGCAGTCAGCTTTGCCTCTGACTGGGTTTTGAGCGGTTCGAATCGCTTCCACACCCCTGGGTTCTAGACAGCGGACTTAGGTACAGGCGGCGATACAGAATTGGAGTAGACAACTGGTTTGGTGCAAGAAAACTGTATTTTTATTAAAGGCACAATAAAATTATATACTTAGATTACTGGAATGGTTACAGGCATTCACGAGTACACTTAATTAGGAATGGGAAACACACAGCACATCGAGGGAAAAATCACATTAATAATCCCCCTACCCTTGTCTCACCCCCAATATCTAACTAGATTGCGCTATAAGGGGCCAGGGATTATGCTCACCAATAAGGGTTTCTGAACAGGTCGAATCCTGTCGACTAAGCCGGTTGCGGTTTTGGGGTTCACTCTTTGTGTCCTTTGGGGCCTGCCGTCGTCACGTGGTCCCAGGGCGCGGTGGTGGAGTTGTCTGAGTAAAGTACCCTCTTTTCTCCGTGGTCTTGTGCCATTACCTCCATGGTACAGTTTATAGGTTTTGCGCCAGCAGCTTTAAACCCACACTGTGGTTTTGAATAGGCGTTCCAGTGCTGGGGACACAGTATTATGTGTGCTCCCCGGCTCCAGCACCCCGAGAGGTCAGTACCTGTCATAGCATGCTCCCACTTTATGACATAAGGTGGGACCGCTGTGAAACGGATGTGTGCACCCTCTTGAATGACTCCAATGTTCTCTACCCTGTATACCGGTGCGGGTTGGGCTGTCCCACCCATGACCGGCATCCTCACTACTATCCCCATGATGGTTTGGTTAGAGTGCCCACAATCTACTGGGACAGGGTAGGCCTCAGAAGCTAGCTGGAGTTGACACGGGCTCAATGCATTCTCAAATGGATGGAGGGCTGCGAGGTGTTTGTTGCTGATCCAGGAGGGGACTAAACCCTGTTTTAAATCCTCCAGGTTACTGCGGCCCTCGCCCAGCAACCATGCCCCATACAGTACGCACACCTCATTCTGTGCAGCCTGATCTGAAGCATTCCTGTCCTCTCTTATGAGGGCGTTTATAGTTTTGGCGTGTCTTTCCAGCTCAGCAATGATCTCTTTTAAATGGACCGTCATAGCTTGGTCCTCATGTAGCTCTGAGCCTACTACTGTATTTTCATCCATTAAGATTTTTCGCAACTGTGTTTTCAAACCGTTTATCTGTGTCTGCAATTCTATGTCATCCAGGCTGCTGATGACAGAGAATCCTGTGTTAAACGCTGTGAAAACATCATTCCAGGCTCCCTTTCTTTGTCTCCCCGCATTACCAAAATACTCAGTGTGTGTAGTGTACAGTTCTGTCTTGTCTACATTGGCAATATTGAACTCGTAGAATTTCCTAAACATTTCCCGTAACAGGACCTGGTATAGCTGTTCTGTCTCTTCGGGGCACCACTCGGGTAAGTGTACCTCGGTAAGGTTCAGAATCACGGAAGCCACCGCGTAGTGTACCCTCTGGTATAGCACCTTTTCGGTCGGCACTAGTACCAGCCCATTCCCTGGTCCCTTGGTGGTGGCAGGGCACCGATCTGTGTGTCCTTGCTGCCTGGGTCGTGGGCAGGGGCTTTCGGACGCGTGCCACAAGTTCAGTGGCTTTAACTGGGGCTGGGTAGCGTGGGACTATGCAAGTGTATAGGTGGGAATCCCATTCCACCCCCTCCCCCTTATCCTGCCATGATGCGGAGAAGATGATGGATATGCCTGTGGGGCAGGCCCTTTGCGACCCCCACATGCAGACATAAATTCCCTGTTCCGACTCCCACCAGTTATCTCAGCATACTCTAGTCCCCCCTCGGGTCCCTGTGACTGCCCGATAGGTGTCGTCCCCCAGTCGTACCCAGTCAGCTGTACGGTCCCCCATGTCTTTGCTCAGCTTCCTGAGCTGCCACCACCTTCCCAGGGGAATCTGTCCCCTGCAGGTCAGGCATACGCGTTTCCCCTCAGTGACCCCGACCCGTGAGGCCACAACCTGTACGCTGGGGCAGGGGAGGGAGGCCTCCCCGTAGGTGAACCCGGTCTGGCTGGAGTACCGGGTGGAGTTGGATCCCAGCCACCCTGGCCATCTTCCCTCATGGGAATAGATGGTGAGCTCCTCCACGCCTCGTTCGCTGCCCCCAACAGTCACAACCGGTGCTCTCTCTCGCTGAGCACCCATAAATGTGGGAGTCCTCCACGTCACCTTGCTTCCCAGTGCTCATTCCTATCAGGGCGAGTAGGAGTCTGCCCCCCTTCATCTCGAAATCCCTTCTGTAAAGAGACACAAGAGCATATAGCCAGGTCCCGAGAAGATTCTCTGGCTTGGGTAAAACATAGTCGAGTCTTGTGACCTCGACTCAATACAAACACTCTTTAACAATAACACTTAAACTACCAATCACCTCGTATAAACTTAAACTACCACCCAAACTTAACAATAACTAAAATTACATTACAGAAGCTATGTACATCCACCGCCTGTCTCCGGGCAGCCAGGCTAATCCCTGTTCGGGCGGCAGCACACTACTCCTTTCGGTGTGGCTGCTCTGTCCTGTTCCTATGGTCCCTCACAGCCTGCGGCTGCTGGCTGGGAACCTCTGTCCTCAGACTGATCCCTGACTCGAGAGGCTGCACTTTTGAACTGGGGAGCCGGTGACCACGGTTTCCTTGGCCGTGGCGTTCGTGGGGACCTTCTAGGGACTTTGGCTGGTGGGGGGTTTTCTGGCTGGTGGTTCTTTAACACGAGCCACTGCCCCCTCCTGTGTGGCCTGTGAACTTTCCACTGCCGCTGGCTGGGGATTTTCATCCTCAGGCTTTACCTCTCCTAAACCTGTGCTAGGGGCAGGTAACTCTTCGCAGCCTGATGCTGCAGGCTGAGGGTCCTCGCCCTCAGGTCCCACCTCATCTAAATCTGGGTCAGGGGCAGGGTCTTCGCCCTCACATCCCACCTCAGCTAAATCCCAGAGGAGTGGGGGAGTGTCCCAAATGGTGGGCGGGTTGGCCCCTCCCCTAAAACAAGCCACAGCACCTGCCTGTACAGTCTGTGAGCTTTCCCCTGCTGTAGGCTGAGGATTTCTATCCTCAGACCTTGCCCCAACTGGCTGTTCTCTTTTCTCGGGCTTAAACAATTAACATTGATTAATATGGAACCATTTGATGCGCCGAGGCATCTTTATGGCGTATACCATGGGGCTTGCCTTGTCTACAATGCTGTAGGGCCCCATGTATAACGGTTCTAGACTTCCTACCCGAGCAAAATTCCTAACCATAACCTGATCCCCTATCTCCCACTCGTGGTGTTTTCGGGGTTCTAACAGCAATCAGTTACTCCGATGCTGCCTTCCCACGTTCCCAGCCGCCTGCCCATGGACCTGTTTAAGGTGCTCGAAGAGGTTCCTGGCGAACCTGTCCCGGTTCACCTCCCTGAGCTGACTTTCTGTGAGCACCGGGGCTAGCACATGGGTGGGGGTCCGCATAACTCTGCCAGTCATCAGCTCGTGCGGGGAATACCTCGTGCATTTTGACTGGCTGGCTCGGATCCCCATCAGGACTAACGGTAGGACCTCTGCCCATTTACTAGGTGAGTCTACCATCTCTTTCCTCAGCCTTCCTTTCAAGGCCCTGTTCATCCTCTCCACAATCTCTGAGGACTGTGGTTTGTGTGCAACGTGCCATTTCCCCTCGATGCCGAGTACCATAAGGGTATTCTGCATGACCTGTCCGGTAAAGTGGCTCCCTTGGTCGGACTCCACATACTGTGGTAGCCCCCATCGCGAGAATACCTCCCTAACCAGGATCCTGGCTGTACCCAGAGCTGTGGCTGTTCTGCAGGGGAAGGCTTCTACCCATTTCGTGAACACATCCACCAGGACTAGGCAGTACTTATAGCCTCCCTGGGCAGTGGGTAGGGGCCCGATGTAGTCGACCTGGATCGACTGCCATGGTCCCTCTACCCTCCTGATGTGTCCCATAGGTACCTTCCTTTTGTGGTGGTCAGGGTTGTTAGCAGCACACACCAGACAGCTGGCACAGAACTCACGGACATCTTCCCTGAGTCCTGGCCACCATCCCGCCTGTTCCACCCACTGCCAGGTGGTCTCAGGCCCGGGATGCCCCGCTCCTGGACCCTCATGGGCCAGTTGAAGGAATTCCCTCCGGTGCTGCATGCCTTCTTTCACAGAGAGGGCTGCTGTGCCGTAAGGGCCCTCTATCCTTTTTCCCTCAGTCACTGCACTGAGGACTGCCTTGAGGACGGGGTCTTGGGTTTGGACCGTCTTAAGGTCCGGGGCTAAAGCTACCCCTGCACTCCCTTGTGTCCCATTCCTACCCCTGACTGCTGCTACAGGACTGGACCCATATGGGTTCCAGAAAGTGCCTGTGCGGGCACCCTCCTTAGCTAGCACGTCGGCCTGCTGGTTGCCCTGACTACGGGGTTCTGTGGAGGAATGGGCTTTCACCTTATGGATGGAAACCTCCCCTTCCTCCCCCGCTGCTGGGGTGGGGTGGGCAAGATTTCGGGGTGTGTAACGACGTACACTACCGTGGAGAGTTCAGCCTGCTGGGCGCTCATGGTGCTGGGGAGCTTAATTGCCAGGGCAATGTTTGCCTCTGGGTCATAAACTCCACACCCCTGAGTCGCTCACCAGCAGATACCGTGCTGGAGCCATCCACATAGATTTTGCGGCCTGTGGGGTGTATCCCAGCCCGCAAACCTATGTCCACTTCCCAAACCCCTTCTATGGAACACCGGTGGGCTGTTCCAGGATATACCAAGTTAGCTGCGAGCTTTGGCTCGCAGAGCCCTTTCACCTTTAGGTCCATCTGTGAGAGAAGCAGGGTCCAGCGAGCAATGCGGGTACTGCTCACTGTCCCATCCTGATTCTCCCATCCAGGAGCATCTGGGTGGGCGTGTGATGGGTGAGGAGGGTGATGGGAGAGGTGCCCGTGAAGATCAGCGATCTTTTCATAGCCCAATGTGTGGCCAAGAGGTGCCTCTCACAATTGGAGTAGCTCTTCTCCACATCCATGAGTATCCTGGAGGAGTAGACCACTGGCCTCAGCCTGCCATGCCGCTCTTGGAGCAGCACAGCACTCAGGCTGTCCCCGCTGGCTGCTACCTCCAGGAAGAACTCTTTCCCCCCATCTATGGCCCCTAGAGCTGGTGCGGTCTGCAGATCTTCCTTGAGCCTGACAAATGCTGCCTGGCAACCCTCATCCCAAGCCCACTCCACTCCCTTGTGTAGAGGGGCTGCTGTGGCTGCATAGTCCTCAATAAAGTCTCTGCAGTACCCGGTTAGCCCTAGAAAAGATCTCACTCCCGTGACTGTGTTGGGGACTGGTAACTCCTGTACCGCTTTCCTTCTAGCTTTGTCTATGGCCCTTTCCCCAGCGCGTACGGTCAGGCCCAGGAATTTCACCTCCTGCTGGCCGATCTGCACTTTCTTTGGGTTCACTTTAAACTCTTCCTGCCTGAGCAGTTCCAGCAGTTCGGCCAGTAGTGGGCCATGCTCCTCTCTCGAATCAGTGAATAGGAGCAGGTCATCCACATACTGTACCAGCTGCCTGGGCTGGCTGAAGCCCTTTAAACTGTTTGCCATGCATTGGTGGAAAATGCTAGGGCTATTGTGGAAGCCCTGAGGCAAACAGTTCCAGGTGTACTGTTGCCCTTTAAAAGTAAAGGCAAACTTGTACTGGTCCTCTCGCCTTAAAGCGATGGACCAAAACCCATTGGAAATATCCAGCACCGTGAAAGTTGTCGCGGATGCTGGGATACTTCCTATCATAGAAACATAGAAGATAGGATCAGGAGTAGGCCATTCGGCCCTTCGAGCCTGCTCCGCCATTCAACGAGATCATGGCTGATCATCCAAACCCTAGCACCCGGTCCCTACACCAACAGCCATCCCACCCAAGCCCTATCCCCGTAACCCCGTAAACCCACGTATTTAATCCTCCCTAACACTAAGGGTCAATTTTTTTTTAATTTTTATCATGGCCAATCAACCTAACCCGCACATCTTTGGACTGTGGGAGGAAACCGGAGCACCCGGAGGAAACCCATGCAAACACGGGGAGAATGTGCAAACTCCACACAGACAGTCACCCGAGGCCGGATTTGAACCCGGGTCCCTGGCGCTGTGAGGCAAACTCACAGGTCGGCAACTGCTGCTACTGTGGGTGCACAGGCTGGGATGTTACTGTTGAGCACCCAATAGTCCACCGTGGCCCTCCAGGAGTTGTCCGGCTTTCTAACCGGCCACAGTGGAGAGTTTACGTGGGTGGCTATCGGTCTCAGGACCCCCTGTTGTACTAAGGAGGACATGGCTGCTTCCATGTCTGGCTCCGCTTCCCTGGGGAAGTTATACTGTTTTTGTGGTCGGGCCATAGGGTCCCCGTCTACGCTGACCTCGAACCCGTTGACCCTCCCACAGTCGTGCTTGTGTGTGGCAAATGTGGCTAGGTGGGCTCGCACAAATGCCTGGAACTCCTTTGGGGTATTACTGACCATGAGCTCAAGGTTATAACCCTCTTTAGGCTTCATGGTGCACAGGGTCCCCTTCCCCATTTTCCCTGGGATGACTACTACTCCGCCTTCCTTTCCTGTACTTGCCCCCCATAGGCAATGATTCCTTAAATCCACCAGGATCCCATGGCCTACAATAAAGTCGGCTCCCTGGATCCCTTTTCCACCCTCCACTTCCCACTTCATTAGGATACAGGTCCACTTAGAGTGGAGTGTTCCTAAGCGAATGGACAGCGGGATGGAAAATGAGCCAGTCTGTTCTTTACCTGTGAATCCCGACAGACTGTATGGGACCCCACTAGATAGAGGTGAGATGGTGGGGTTGTCTGAATGGATCATGGTGCATGATGCCCCCGTATCCAACAGATAGGTCCCCTTTACCTTTTCTACCTCCATCTCAATGAGGGGCCTCTTCCATAAGTCGTACTTGAGGGAACACAGGTAAACAGGTTGCACTGGCTCCAGTCAGGGCTGTGGGTTGGATGGGGCTGATGGAGTCAGAACACCGGTGGTGGCTGCTACCCTCCCTTGGCCAGTCAATAGGGACCTCATTGCTGTTGTGTATGTAATAGGTATGTTACTTTAAACCTATGGCCAGGGCAGCACTACTTTGTAGGGCGTAGTGATACCATAGTACCACTCCTGGCCATAGGGGTATAAATAGTACTGTGGGTACTGATCTCCCCTCAGTTTCCCGCCTGTTGGTATTAAGTAAAGACCTACGTTGAATCTTCCAAGCTGTCTCGTCATTATTGCATTAAGTATAGACACAAACTTTATACTGGCGACGAGTAAGGTTCGAACTCATCAGTACACGGTGCAACAAAGGAACGGTAGCAGTACGGAGAGAGATGGAGAGAGGCTTCTTACCAGCCAGCCTGCAGAGTCCAGCGTCGACCGAAGGAGGCCGCCCAGCACTCCGGGTTCGGGAGGAGCGGCAGCAACGGAGCGAGAGAGAGAGGTTTCCAGCGGCGGCTGCGGCAGCTGAGAGAAGAGGCTGAACGGGCGCTCCAGCCACGGGGCAAAAGTCCACCCAGGGCCAGGTAAACTGAAATCCTTCCCGGGGAACGGGAGCTGCAAGGGCCAGAACGGGCAGGCGATCTGGGGAACAAACGGAGCCACAAGGACTAGCGGGCCACGAGAGGGGAAGGTCGTTGTTAATAGCGGCGGTGGCAATAACGGGAGCTGCAAGGGCCAAAAATAACGACGCTGGAGAGAGGTCATTGACAGCAGAGGGAGAAAAGGCGGGAAAACGCCATCTAGTGGAGAAAGCGGGAAAAGTTATTTTTTCTCTTCAAAAGTTTAAAATGGCTAAAAAAGGTTGTTTGTCAGCATTTGTTGAGGACACAGAAGAGTGGGATGCCTATATCGAAAGGCATGAACTTTATTGCATAGTAAACAAGGTGGAAGATGACCAAAAGGTAGCAACCTTATTAAATTTTATGGGGGCAAAAACATACGGTCTGCTGAGGAATCTTCTTACTCCAGACAAGCCAGCAGACAAAACGTACGCCCAAATTGTTGATACATTAAGGGAACATTTAAACCCTAAGCCACCATTTATAGCGGAAAGGTACCGCTTCTACAGACGCGACCAAAGGAATGATGAGTCGCAGGCAGCCTATTTAGCTGAGCTCAGAAGGTTGTCCAAACATTGCCAGTTTGGAGCCATATTGGCGGACGCGATCAGAGACAGATTTGTCTGTGGCATGTTAAATGAGAATACATGTAAACAGTTGCTAGCCAAGAAACAGCTCAGCCTAGATCAGGCGATTGAAATAGCATCGGCCCACGAAGCAGCAGCACAGGATGCTGCTCAAATACGACATAACACAACCGGCTATGACACCCATGAGGTGACATTTCACAAAGGTAAATGCTACCGTTGTGGCAAAACCACCCACGACCAAAGTAATTGTTGGTTTTGTGATAAAATATGCCGGCAGTGTGGGAAAAAGGGGCATATAGCGAAAGTTTGTCGGTCTGGTATGAAACCCAATCGTGGGGGCAATCCGAGCAGTACCAAGGCAAGGACAAAAATACATAAGATGTCTGACAGTAGCTCAGACGAGTCACAGGAAGGCACAAAAGCAGAGCCTAAAGGTCTGGGATGTCTCAAGTTATATGGTGTAGACAAAACGGAGGACCACAGCACAATGTGGGTTAAAATGAAGGTAGCAGGCGTCGAAGTTAATATGGAGCTGGACACGGGTTCAGCCCTATCAGTAATTAATGAACAAGATTATAACAGGCTGTTCAAATGCATTCCCTTAAAGGATACGGAAATTAAATTAAAAACATATACGGGACAAAAAGTTTACCCGAAGGGAAAAATGCAAGTAACAGTTAAATACAATGGCAGAAAAGTGCCAGGACTTTATTTATATGTCCTACCAAACGGTGGACCACCACTTTTGGGTAGGGAATGGATAAGAAAAATCCATTTCGACTGGAAGTCGATACACGAGTTAAAAGTAGAGACCACCACGGATGATACAACCATTACAAGCAGGCTGTCGAAACTATTGGCAAAAACGCCAGGGGTGTTCCAACAAGGGCTGGGGACCTTAAAGGACATTAGAGCAAAAATAACTATTGCTCAAGACGCAAACCCCAAGTTTTGTAAGGCCAGACCAGTGCCTTATGCCATTCGGCCAGCGGTGGAAGCAGAACTGGATGCCTTAGAGAGTGCAGGTGTCCTTACAAAGATTGAGTGGAGCGAGTGGGCCACGCCCATCGTCCCAGTTATAAAGAAATCTGCAAATAACACACCGGGGGAACCAAAGGAGGTTCGCATTTGCGGGGATTTTAAGATAATTATTAACCCAGTCCTACACACGGTACAGTATCCGCTGCCGCGGATAGAGGACATATTCGCATCGTTAGCTGGGGGTAGACACTTTATGAAGATTGACCTTTGTCAAGCTTATTTACAGATGGAGGTGGAGCAGGACTCGAAAAAGCTCCTAACGATTAACACACACAAGGGATTGTACCAGTGCAATCGCCTGGTATTTGGTGTGGCGTCCGCCCCGGCAATATGGCAGAGGACCATGGAACAGGTCCTACAGGGCATTCCAGGAATGCAATGCTACCTGGATGACATCCTGGTGACAGGACAAATGGATAACGACCACCTCGCTAACCTGGAGCGAGTACTTCTGCGGTTACAACAATACGGACTCAGGGCGAACAAGCAGAAATTTGAGTTTTTCCAGGAACGTATCTCATACTGTGGTCACATTATAGATAAGGAAGGCCTGCATAAGTCCCCGGAAAAGATCGAGGCAGTAGTGAAGGCCCCGCCCCCTGAGAATGTATCTCAGTTACGATCATTCTTAGGCCTTATAAACTATTACCATAAGTTCCTCCCGAACTTATCGTCCATTTTACATCCACTAAATTCATTGCTGCAAAAGGGAGTCTCCTGGAATTGGGACGAAGCGTGTGAGGCTGCTTTTAAAAAGGGTAAACAACTCATTACATCAAAGGAAGTGCTCGCACACTTTGACCCAAAAATGCCAATGAGGTTGGCATGTGACGCCTCCCCGTACGGTATAGGGGCAGTGTTGTCACACAAATTTCCCAACGGGACGGAGAGGCCAATAGCATTTGCCTCAAGGTCGTTAACTACAGCTGAAAGAAACTATGCGCAAATCGACAGGGAGGCCCTCAGTCTGGTGTGGGGTGTAAAAAAATTCCACCACTACCTGCATGGGCAACGTTTCACACTACTGACGGATCATCAACCGTTGGTGTCGATATTTAATCCAACAAAAGGGGTGCCCCTGATGACGGCCCAAAGGCTACAGAGATGGTCACTGTTCTTAGGAGCACACCAGTACCTTATCGAATATAAGGGTACCAAACAGCATGGCAATGCGAATGGCCTGTCGTGGCTACCCTTGCCTGCCGAGATCGAAGAGATAGTACAGGACCCCGTGGAAATATATCATACGGCTGTTATGGAACACTTGCCCATCACCAGCCAATGTATCGAGCAGGAAACACGGAACGACCCGACATTGGCAAGGGTTTACGAATTAACCGTGAAAGGCTGGCCGGCGCAGGGTGACGCATCATTGCCGGCGTTTTTGGCAAGGAAGGACCAGTTGTCCATCTGCCGGGGCACATTGATGTGCGGAGCCAGGGTGGTGGTCCCTCAAAAATTACAACATAAAGTGTTGCAGGACTTACACGAAGGTCATCTGGGGGTGTCAAAATGAAAAGCCTCGCCAGAGCCTACGTCTGGTGGCCCGGCATTGACAGGGACATTGAGGAAGTAGCAAAAGCGTGCCAAGGGTGCCAGATGGTACAGAACGTACCACCACAAGCCCCACTACATCCGTGGGAGTTGATGTGCCTCAATAAATCCGAGACTCAATGTTAGCGGAACAAAACAAGGCTTTTATTAACTTAGAAGGTAACACACAGTGGAGAGGTGTCTTCCATCCAGAGGTCTGCAGTACTGGATGTGAGGCACGCTGAGCCTGCTTACATAGGGGCCAGGTATGGGCGGAGCCCTACACACAATACAATACAAGGTGAGGAAACGGAACTGAGGTAAGGGAAATGAAACTGAAACTAAACCACAGTCACAGGCACAATCACACAGAGAATACAGATGAGTGATGAATGGCATATTTCATCACATTCACCCCTTCTATAGATTTAGTCTGTTCAGGGGTTTGATAGTCCTCTGTGACCGACGTGGCTGTTGTGGTGCCGCGGGTGTCGGCTGGGTGTCCCCGGTGGCCTCCTGGGTCTCTGCCGGGGGCGCCGCCAGGGTTGTTGAAGGGGTAGTTGGTGGGGGTACCGTTGGTCGATGTTCTTCCGGGGGTGATGAAAGAGTAGTGGGTGGGTAAGAGTTGCTGTGATCGTTGTTGCTGCTGTTGTCGTGGTTGTTGTCGTTACCGGCTGGGGCGACGTCTTTTATGGACACGGTGTCCTCCCTTCCGTCGGCATGCCGGACATACGCGTATTGGGGGTTGGCGTGGAGTAGGTGCACTGACTCCACGAGAGGGTCCGTCTTGTGGCCCCTCACATGCCTTCGCACGAATACCGGACCTGGGGTGGAGAGTCATGACGGCATGGATACGCCTGAGGTGGATTTCCGGGGAAAGACAAACATTCGTTCATGAGGCGTGGCATTAGTGGCAGTACACAATAGCGACCGTATCGAATGGAGCAAATCTGAGAGGACTTCCTGCCAGCAGGAGATAGGGAGGCCCTTGGTCCTTAGAGCTAGAGTGACTGCTTTCCATACTGTCCCGTTCTCTCGCTCCACTTGACCGTTACCCCGGGGGTTGTAGCTGGTGGTACGGCTCATGGCGATCCCCTTGGACAGCATGTACTGGCGTAGCTCTTCACTCATGAAGGACGCCCCCCTATCCGTATGGATGTAGCTCGGCATACCGAACAGGCAGAACAGGCTGTTGAGGCATTTAATGACCGTGGCGCTGGTCATGTCTGGGCAGGGGAAGGCGAATGGGAAACGGGAGTATTCGTCCACAATGTTCAGGAAGTAAACATTGCGGTCGACGGACGGGAGGGGGCCCTTGAATTCTAAGCTGAGCCGCTCAAAGGTCCGTGTAGCTTTGATTAAGTGGGCTCTATCTGGGCGGTAGAACCGAGGCTTGCACTCAGCGCAAGTGCGGCAGTTCCTGGTCAGAGACCGAACTTCCTCAATCGAGTAGGGTAAGTTACGGGACTTTGTGAAGTGGAACAGCCGCGTGACCCCTGGGTGGCAGAGGTCATTGTGGAGGGTCTGTAGCCGATCCCCGGTGGCGCTGGCACACATCCCTCGTGAGAGGGCGTCGGGGGATTCGTTAAGGGCCCCTGGCCGGTAAATTATGTCATAATCGAAGGTGGAGAGCTCGATCCGCCACCTAAGAATCTTATCATTTTTAATCTTCCCCCTCTGTTTATTATTGAACATAAACGCTACCGACCGCTGGTCAGTAAGTAGGGTGAAGCGTTTGCCGGCTAGGTAGTGGCGCCAGTGGCGCACTGCCTCCACGATGGCTTGGGCCTCCTTTTCCACGGAGGAGTGTCTGATCTCGGGCCCTTGGAGGGTCCTCAAGAAGAAAGCTACGAGCCGCCCCTCCTGGTTCAGGGTGGCCGCCAAGGCAAAGTCAGACGCATCACTTTCCACTTGAAAGGGAGTGTTCTCGTCCACTGCCTGTAGCGTGGCCCGCTCAGTATCCCGCTTAATGCTTTTGAAGGTGGCATGGGCCTCAGCAGAGAGCGGAAAAGAGGATGCTTTCAAGAGGGGGTGGGCTTTGTCGGAGTAGTTGGGGACCTGTGGTGTATGTAACCTGTTCCACCTTAAGAGAACTTAAGCCTGTTCCACCTTAAGAGATGTACTACTTTCTCTGGCTGCTGTATATGTAATACCGGTGGTGACCACCGGTATATAAGTACTGTGTAGCGATATTGTATTTAGTATAGTCCTGACCTCCAACTAGTAAAGACCTGTTGAACTTTATCCTTGTAGTCTGTGTCAATAATTAATCTTAATACAACTGGAACACACAGACTTAACAGTGGCGACGAGTCCGATTCTTACCCTGCGGCAGTTTATATCCACGGCGGCTTCGTCCACAGAACGGGCGTCGAAGAGAGGCATCCACCCTCATCACCCTGCTGGAAGACACGTCGCGCGGCAGGCATCGAGAACCCGGAGTGCAGAAGACATCCTGAACTCGAAGCCTGCATCAGCGGCAGTCAGCTATCTTCTTTCTACCTCGGTGCTGGGTAAGCCGGTCAGCGACGCGAGCAGAAAGTCGGCCGCGTTGGCTGTACAGATGGGGGGAGGAAGACGGAAGAATAAGGGCGGTGAGATCGATCGCAACCGGAGATAAGGGCCGGGCCGCATTCGGGCCGAAAGGCGCAGCGCGGGGACATCGATCGCGGCTGGTGATAAGGGCCGGGACGCTTTCGGGCCAAAAAGGTGCAGCGTCTGGGGCGACTGAAGGCGCGAGAGCCGCAGTGAAGGCGAACGCAGCCGGTGCTAATAACTGGGCTGCAAGAAGGGCTGCGAGGTGCGACATCGGGGAAGCGCGAATGCCCGAGGGAGCCACGGTAAAGCGGAGACAGCGTCGGGGGAGTTACTAACCGCTGGGAAAGGGGAGCAGCAGCGGCACGCCAAACGCCATTGCAGCCAGTGGGTGAAGACCGCCAAGCGCGGGAAAACCACCATTTTGTAGGCGGAGGACGAAGACAAGAGCGGGAAGCCGCCATCTTGGGATAAAATAAATTGCAACGATGCCTAAACATGGGAACATTGATACCTTTGATGGTGACATCGAAGATTGGGCCATGTATGTCGAACGCATACAAAATTATTGTAAAGCAAATAAAATCCCAGATGCAGAGAAAGCACTTACTTTATTGAACTTAATGGGTGCGAAGACATACGGGCAATTGAAACACCTTTTATCACCAGATGAACCGGCGGATAAGACGTTCGAGGAGATTGTTACTGTCCTGAAAAATCATCTAAACCCCACGCCGCTGATGCTAGCGGAACGATTTAAATTTTACAGCAGAAGGCAGCTGAAGGATGAAAGCAATGCTGAATATTTAATGGAATTGCGTAAGCTGGCAAAGTACTGTATGTTTGGAACGGGACTGACAGACGCGCTAAGGGATAGATTTGTGTGTGGATTATTAAAAGAAGATACACAAAAGCGACTGCTCGAGGAGAATGAGCTGACGCTTGAGAAAGCGGTCACTATGGCAGCAGCGCACGAGGCCGCAGCGAGAGGCACGGCAGTAATGCAGCTACGGTCACCGGAACTCAGTACAAATAAATTGGGTTTGAGTACTGTAAAATGTTATCGTTGTGGAAAGACAACACACGATCAGAACCAGTGTTGGTTTAAAAACCAAGAATGCAGAACGTGTGGCAGGCTTGGCCACATAGCTAAAGTATGCCGGTCAGGAAAGAAGACCAGCAACAAAAAGTCACCGCAAGGAAAATACATAAAGGTGCACAAGGTGACAAAGACCAGTTCGAACGAACAGAAGTCAGATTCAGACGCTAGCAGTAATGAACTGGGTAGCTTAAGAGTACACAACGTTGGTAAGGATGCAGATCTCCAGACAATTTGGGTCACTCTTCAGATAGCAGGAGTCCAAGTAAAGATGGAATTGGACACTGGGTCGGCATTGACGGTCATGAATAAGAAAGATTACAAAAGGTTATTCCAACATATTCCCCTACGGGATACGGAGATTATATTGAAAACATACACGGGGCAAAGAGTGTACCCCATCGGAAAGATAGAGGTAAAAGTGGTCCACAAGGGCGAAGAAAGGCAAGTAATGGACTTATATGTGCTACCTGAAGGAGGTCCACCACTACTGGGACGGGAGTTGATTAGGAAAATGAATATGGACTGGCACTCCTTAAAAGCACTAACGGTAGATTCCGGGGAAACAGATGTCAAACCTAAACGATTGTCCAAAATATTGGATGATGCTAAAGAGGTGTTCCAGCAAGGACTGGGAACACTGAAAGGAATTACGGCAAACATCAAGATTGATGAACATGCACAACCAAAATTTTTCAAAGCCAGACCGGTACCCTATGCAATACGACCTACTGTAGAAGCGGAACTGGAAGCGCTAGAACGTTCAGGTGTACTGTCTAAGGTAGATTGGAGTGAGTGGGCTACGCCCATTGTTCCCGTTATGAAACGTCCTTCGAGCAACAAGCCAGGAGAACTAGGGGAGGTTCGCATCTGTGGAGATTTCAAGATCACCGTTAATCCGGTGCTTCACACGGTGCAGTATCCGCTTCCGCGGATTGAGGATATTTTTGCTTCGTTGTCTGGTGGGAAACACTTCACCAAGATAGACCTGGCGCAGGCGTACTTCCAGATGGAGGTTGAAGAAGAGTCACGCCAGTACCTCACGATCAACACGCATAGAGGTTTGTACCGGTATAATAGGCTGGTTTTTGGAGCGCCATCAGCTCCGGCAATTTGGCAGAGGGCCATGGAGCAGGTATTACAGGGAATTCCAGGCACACAATGTTACCTGGACGATATTCTGATTACAGGTGATGGTGATGAAGAACACCTCGCAAACTTGGAACTGGTGCTCAACAGACTGAAAGAGTATGGACTTAGAGTTAATCGGCAGAAATGTGAGTTCTTTCAGAAGCGGATCTCGTACTGTGGTCATGTCATTGACCAGGAGGGGCTTCATTAGTCTCCTGACAAGATAGAGGCAGTTGTAAAGGCTCCCGCTCCGGATAATGTCTCTCAGTTGAGGTCGTTTCTGGGATTGATTAACTATTACCATAAGTTTCTACCGAATCTATCCACGGTACTGCACCCGCTGAACGCTCTTTTACAGAAGGGGGTACCATGGGAATGGAGCGAAAACTGTAAGAAGGCATTTCGCAAAAGCAAAGAATTGATCACCTCAGAGGAAGTGTTGGCTCACTTCAACCCGACACTGCCTATTCGGTTGGCTTGTGATGCTTCTCCATATGGTATTGGGGCAGTACTCTCACACAAGTTGCCAAATGGCACGGAAAGGCCAGTCGCGTTTGCATCCAGATCATTGACCTCCGCTGAGCGCAACTATGCGCAGATCGATAGGGAGGCTCTCAGCCTTGTATGGGGAGTGAAGAAGTTTAATCATTACCTGCAGGGCCAAAAATTCACACTTCTGACAGACCATCAGCCGTTGGTATCCATTTTTAACCCTAAGAAGGGTGTTTCGGTGATGACAGCACAGCGATTCCAGAGATGGTCCCTTTTCCTAGGGGCACATCAATATCAAATAGAATTCAAAGGTACAAAGCAGCATGGCAATGCTGATGGGCTGTCGCGCCTGCCACTACCTGAAGCAGAAGAGACGACGAAAGTTGACCCCGTTGAGTTATTTCATTCGACCATCATCGAGTGTTTACCAATCACCAATGCAAGTATTGAAAGAGAAACCAGGAACGACCCGACACTGTCCCGAGTTTACGAGGTGACAGTGAAAGGATGGCCAACACATGGTGATCCTCTGTTACCGGCATTCTCGGCAAGGCGAGACCAGCTGTCCGTCTGCCATGGTACTTTGATGTACGGGACAAGAGTGATTATTCCTCCCAAGTTACGGGAAAGAGTTCTAAAGGAACTGCATGAAGGTCATCTGGGGGGAGTTAAGATGAAAAGTCTTGCTAGGGCTTATGTATGGTGGCCGGGCATTGACCAACAGATAGAGGAGTTGACAAAAAGCTGCGCTGGGTGCCAAAAAGTGCAAAATGCACCTCCGATCGCACCGCTACACCCATGGGAATGGCCTTCAGCCCCATGGCAACGCGTACATATTGACTTTGCTGGTCCATTCATGGACTCCATGTTCCTAATTGCGGTGGACGCACATTCCAAATGGCCAGAAGTGATCAAGATGAATACCACTACTTCAGAAAAGACAATTGCGGTGTTAAGAACAATATTCGCAAGGAACGGATTGCCAGAACAGATATGTTCAGACAACGGACCACAGTTCGTGTCGGAAGAATTCCAAAAATTCTCAAGAAGAATGGGGTGAAACATTATACCTCTGCCCCATATCATCCGGTGACAAACGGGTTGGCCGAGAGATTTGTCCAAACATTCAAAAAGGCAATAAAGGCCATGAACGATGATCAGATTCCGTTACAACACAAGGTGGACAATTTCCTAATGGCATATCGAAACGCCACTCATGCAGTGACTAACCAAAGTCCTGCCATGATGTTTTATAACAGGAGGTTGCGGTCCAGGTTGGACTTGTTAAAACCAAATGTGCGGAGGGAAGTGGAAAACAAACAGTTCCGGCATATTAATAACAAGTCCACTCGAAGTTTCGACGTAGGACAACCAGTGTTGGCAAGGGGCTATGGAAACGAAAAATGGCAGTCCGGAACAATTCGGGCCAGACAAGGACCTCTGATGTACACAGTAGATATTGGTAACAATGTGATAAGGCGTCATGCGGATCAACTGGTAGAATCAAGAGCAAGGGTCGAACCCATGGTTGCGACAGAGACAACTGTGGAAGACGTTAATGAACCTGAAGCATCTACCTCGGCAGGGACTGTACCTGATGATGACGTCCAATACATAGGAAACCAACAAGAAGAGTCACCTCAGCAACAAGAATCAGAGACCACTGAAAGGCGTTATCCAAACCGAATCAGAAGGCCTCCTGAGAGACTGAACCTTTGAACTGTTTATACCTGAAGTTATATATGTATATATGTTATGATGTTATGTTAAATGGGGATATGACTGTTAAGCTAAAAAGGGAGGATTGTGGTGTATTTAACCTGTTCCACCTTAAGAGAACTTAAGCCTGTTCCACCTTAAGAGATGTACTACTTTCTCTGGCTGCTGTATACGTAATACCGGTGGTGACCACCGGTATATAAGTACTGTGTAGTGATATTGTATTTAGTATAGTCCTGACCTCCAACTAGTAAAGACCTGTTGAACTTTATCCTTGTAGTCTGTGTCAGTAATTAACCTTAATACAACTGGAACACACAGACTTAACAGGACCCATTGGGAATAATAAGAAAATAACCCCAGGCACCTTTTCAGGGCTTTGGGAGTGTTGGGCAGGGGCAGCTCCCATAGGGGGCTCAATCGGTTGGGGTCTGGTCCGATTTCCCCATTCTCCACCACGCTGCCTAGTATGCAGAGGCGCGTGGTGTTGTAAACGCACTTGTCCTCGTTGTAAGTGAGGTTGAGTTTTTGTGCGGTTTTCAGGAACCTCTCGAGGTTCGAGTCGTGATCCCGCTGGTCGGTAAGTAGGGTGAAGCGTTTGCCGGCTAGGTAGTGGCGACCGATGCCACTGTAGGGCCCTGATCAAGACAAGATGGCGTCCACGCTGTCTGCTCACAAGATGGCGGACCCCACGAGGTCGGGCAAGATGGCGTCCAAGATGGCCGCTCCTACGGCGCACACGCGGCGGTGGCGGGTTTTCCGGCGGGGTTCCCTCTGCACACCTTCCCGAAGTGCCCCTTCTTACCGCACTTAAAGCAGGTGGTGCCTTTCGCCGGGCACAGGTTTCTGGTGTGCTTCGACTGCCCGCAGAAGTAGCAGTGGGGTCCCCGATGCGTCGCGGCTGTCGTAGGGCTTCTGGGGGGGAGAGCAGGGCCCCGACGGTGTCGGGCTGCCGGGCGGGGAAGATGCCTTCCAAGATGGCGGCGCCCTTGGTGCACACGTGGCGGCGTGGGCGGCGCGGGCTGAAGAGTAGGCGTCTGAGTTTCTCTGGGCCACATCCAGGGATCGCGCTGTGTCCACAGCCTGTTTCAGGTCCAATCCCGTTTTTTCCAGCAGTCTCTGCCGGATGTAAGTGGAGCTGAGGCCTGTGATGAAGGCATCGCGAACAAGCTCGTCAGTGTACATTGCGGCTTTTACATCTTGGCACTTGCAGTCTTTGCCAAGCGTTTTCAGGGTGACTAGGAACTCATCCAGCGATTCCCCAGGTCGCTGTGCGCGAGTAGCGAGCAGATGCCTAGCATACACCTCATTCGTAGGCTGCTGGTAATGCGCCTTTAAGATGTCGCAGGCGGCCGGGTACGTGTCGGCGTCTTGGATGAGGGGGTAAACCCTGTGGCTTACCCAATTCCGCAGGATTCCGAGTTTCATACTTTCAGCGTCCGTAGCGCCTGTGACGGCTGCGGAATTGTCCAGGAAGAATTCCATACACATAAACCAGTGTCCGAAGCGTGCCGATGCGTCCGAAGCATGCTGGTCCAAATCCAAACGTTCGGGTTTCAAGAGTTGATCCATTGTGTTGAAAAGTAAGTTAATAAAATTGATGTGCCTCAATAAATCCGAGACTCAATGTTAGCAGAACAAAACAAGGCTTTTATTAACTTAGAAGGTAACACACAGTGGAGAGGTGTCTTCCATCCAGAGGTCTGCAGTACTGGATGTGAGGCACGCTGAGCCTGCTTACATAGGGGCCAGGTATGGGCGGAGCCCTACACACAATACAATACAAGGTGAGGAAACGGAACTGAGGAAAGGGAAATGAAACTGAAACTAAACCACAGTCACAGGCACAATCACACAGAGAATACAGATGAGTGATGAATGGCATATTTCATCACAGGAGTGGCCCTCAACGCCGTGGCAAAGGATCCACGTGGACTTCGCTGGCCCCTTCCTGGATGCGATGTTCCTTATTGTAGTGGACGCCCATTCAAAATGGCCGGAGGTCGTAAAGATGTCATCAACGACAGCTGAAAAGACGGTCGCAGTCTTAAGGACCATTTTTGCCCGAAACGGGGTGCCCGAGCAAGTCTGTTCGGACAATGGGCCACAATTTGTGGCAGAAGAATTTCAAGCATTCCTAAAAAGGAATGGAGTGCGACATTATACGTCCGCACCATATCATCCGGCTACAAATGGGCTGGCAGAGCGATTTGTACAGACTTTTAAAAAGGCCATCAGGGCGATGGGGGAGGGAAGGTTGCCACTACAACACAAGGTGGACAACTTCCTATTCGCATACCGTAATGCTGCACATACGGTGACCAACCAGGCCCCCGCCGTCATGTTCTTTAATAGAAGGTTAAGGTCTCGCCTTGAATTGCTCAGACCAAACATTCGGAGAGATGTGGAAAACCGAGTATTTCGTAGGGCTCCTGACAGACAGACACGGAGCTTCGAGGTGGGGCAGCAAGTGTTGGCCCGTGATTATAGGAATGAAAAGTGGCGGTCTGGTACGATAAAGGCCCGCCAGGGACCCTTGATGTACACAGTTGAGACAGGGGAAGGCATAATCAGACGACATGCTGATCAACTTGTGGAGTCCAGAAACCCAACTGATTCACTACCTCAAACGTCTCAGCACATTGTTACAGCGGAATCACGGCCCAGCTCGTCGTTACAGAGGTCTCAGGATTGCGAGGAGTTCAGCACTCCAGTGATCTCCACGGCACAGGATGTGCCATCAGACACCGACGAGTCCAGCGATGAAGGGGTGACGGAAGTACCGCCGCCTACACCGAGACCAACTAGAGAAAGACGTTATCCTAGTCGAGACAGGAGGCCTCCTCAGAGACTAAGGGCTAGAAATTCAGTTGGTTGCGCCAGCCGTTAGCGCCTTAGGAGGAGTAGATGTCGAGCGCTAGGCGGCTAGCGCCCGGGCGCTGCGCGATCTGCGCCTCGCCCCAACTTCAGTAGAGATTTAGCGCCGGCGCAAAGTCTTTGCGCGCGCTCAGCTGCGCGCGCAGATGATGACGTCATTTCCTCGTGCAACGCCCTTTGTGCGCTCCAATCCGGAACTTGAGTCGCGCCACCCCATTGTGCGCCTGGCGCCCCTAGCGACTGTTGAGTGGAACGGTGCTCAGCCGATGCGGGGCGCGGGGGGCGCAAATTAAAGGGCACTCCTCCTGCAGTAGAAACGGCAGCCGTGTTGCAATACTCCTTCTTTGTGAGAGACGGATCTTCTGGTTTAGGAGGAGGAGGAGGAGGAGGAGACAAACGAATGCCGGCCTGTCAAAAGCACAAATGCACCCTTCCCCTTTAAGAGCTCACCGGAGCCAGAGTGTCTGCCGTCAATCAGCAGCTCGCCGCACCTGCCCTGCGCCCAACTTCTGGGGTTTCGCCCCGGCCCGCCGGCTTAGCACTTAATGATAGTCATGCATCGCCTGTTTTAGCGCAGCAGCAACCTCTTGGGGCGATGCCACTGAATATCGGCGAAGGGGGCGCGACTTTGCGCCGGGCGCAAACTTTAGCGGCCGCCCGACTTTACCGCCCCAAAAGTGGCTATACTGAATTTCTAGCCCTGAATCTACAACATGTTTCTGTTTATATATGTATATAAGTAGACAACTCTTGATGTAAATATGTTATGTATATTGTGTTACCAAATGTTATTAGCCCTAGTTATGGGGCATCTATTGACTTAATTGCACGGGTACGTTTTAATTAAAAGGGGAGGAATGTTGTGTATGTAATAGGTATGTTACTTTAAACCTATGGCCAGGGCAGCACTACTTTGTAGGGCGTAGTGATACCGTAGTACCACTCCTGGCCATAGGGGTATAAATAGTACTGTGGGTACTGATCTCCCCTCAGTTTCCCGCCTGTTGGTATTAAGTAAAGACCTACGTTGAATCTTCCAAGCTGTCTCGTCATTATTGCATTAAGTATAGACACATACTTTATAATTGCGTCCAAAAATGACTCGACCGTGGCGGGAGGAATTCCTGTCTCTGTCTTTTGGGCTGGGGATGAGAAATTCTTTCCCTTGTTATCCTTCCAAGGGTTTTTGCACTCTATACTCCAGTGTCCATCCTTCCCACACCCGTAAAAATTAAGCTTCATGCTGGAAGGGTTATTTCCTTCCTGGTGCCACTCCTTCCTGCCCTGCCCAGGTTTTACTTCATGCACCTTCCCCTTAGGTGGGTGTGCATCGGTTCCCCTACCATTCCTGTAGGGTCAATTGTCTGATCACCGTCAGTTCGGTAGTCAGGGGATTCTTAGGGTCAAACCAAACTTCCGCCTTGGCCCTGACCTGTGGCACGCTGTTTGCCACCAGGCAACGGAGCCGGTGGGCCAGCTGATCTCGGTCCAGGTACGCCCGGTTAGGTGCCCCAGTACAGGCACTCCTATACACCGGCCACAACCTGTCTGCGAAAGCTTGCGGGGTTTCCCCTGCGAGCTGCCCTGTCTTCTCCACTCGGGAGAAAGGACTTCCCTCATTCATCCCCATGGCCTCAAGAACTTCCTCCTTGAGTTCCCCATATTCGCACTGTCCCTTCTTACACTGGTCAGAAAGGGACTGGAGGAGCTTACCCTCCAGGGAGAACAGCAGCATTTTGGCCTGTTCGGCATCATTGCACTTGTTGATGCTTGCTGCCTGCTCCACTTCCCTGAAGTGGACCGAGGGGTCCCCATTCTCTGCGAGTTTTGGTATATGGCTTACCATGGCCCTAAGCTGTTGGGTGCCGTAGGGAACTACGAACTGGTTTTGGAGGGGTCCCTCCTCCCCGTCCTCAGCGGGTGGGCCAAACCTTTGCTGCCGGGCCGGGCACATCGGCCCGGCTCCAGCCTCTCTTGCAGGGGTTGTTCCACGTCCGCTTCTACCCCTAACTCCACCCCCCCTTGCTGCCAGACCTCGCTAAAACCTGGCGCTATGGGTGGTGGTCGTGGGACCTCCTGTTCCTCCACCGGGTCGTCAATTGGCACTACCACTGGTGTCTGAACCGTTCTCCCCTCGTTCCCTGTAAAATCCGTCTGGGCTGTCTTCGGGCTTATGAGGCACACCATGCCCTTTGCCTTCCTTAGGGCCAGGCTCAGATTCTCTATCTGTTCCTGGCAGGGGCCATGATCTGCATCTTCAAACCCCTGCTTGCGCGCTAAATTATAGGCTGCCTTTATGTCTTTTACTTTCTCCTCCTGCTCTCTTACTTGTCTCGCTAGGCGGGCATTCTTCTCCCGCAATCTCAGCTCATTGCTCTTGGCCTCGGTGACCTGGCACTGTAGATATTCCAGCCTGGCCTTATACTCCCCCATTAACTGTACCCTTTCCTGGTTCAGGGCCTGCAATGCTACCAGTAACTCCTCCCCTGCTAGAGTCCTGTCTTGGACTTCCAGGGCTGACTCTCGTATCTCAGCTGCCTGTGCTTCAACGAGCCTGTCCAGAAGCTGGATCTGTTTCTTGAAGCACATCAGCCAGACTGCCTTTTCTATGGATTTCCATTGATCCTTCCCTTCTGTCCATTTAGCTGCAGCATCTACTGGACGCCCAGACTTTAACAGATTAGTGATCCACTTCTTAGTGATATTCACTTTACTGAATACATAATTAGAAATCCTCTCTTCCATTACGGTTTGCTCTTCCGAATCATTGTCTACCGTATCGCACCCCTGTTGCCGGAGTCCTGCCACGGTCGCCATTTCTGTAGGGGGTGGCGTGTGTGCAGTCAGCTTTGCCTCTGACTGGGTTTTGAGCGGTTCGAATTGCTCCCACACCCCTGGGTTCTAGACACCGGACTTAGGTACAGGCAGCAATACAGAATTGGAGTAGACAACTGGTTTGGTGCAAGAAAACTGTATTTTTATTAAAGGCACAATAAAATTACAACACTGAAAATTACTGGAATAGTTACAGGCATACAAGAGTACACTTAATTAGGAATGGGAAACACACGGCACATCGAGGGAAAAATCACATTAATAATCCCCCTACCCTTGTCTCACCCCCAATATCTAACTAGATTGCGCTATAAGGGGCCAGGGATTATGCTCACCAATAAGGGTTTCTGAACAGGTCGAATCCTGTCGACTAAGCCGGTTGCGGTTTTGGGGTTCACTCTTTGTGTCCTTTGGGGCCTGCCGTCGTCACGTGGTCCCAGGGCGCGGTGGTGGAGTCGTCTGAGTAAAGTACCCTCTTTTCTCCGTTAGAGATAGGGAGTAAAGTCTTTGTTCGGTACTTTACCTTGTAGAGTGGAAAACTTTGGGTTTTGTTCTTCTGGTGGTGGTCTGTGTTGGATCCGTGTTTCAGTGGATAAATAATCACACGGATGCTGTACATTAACAAATAACAGGTCTTTACTGGAGGAGGGTAATCTCTAGACTGGGGGTACAGAGGCATGCGCAAAGCTTATATACCGGTGTGGTCACTGCCGGTACTACACTATACAGGAGCTGTAAAAGTAGTTCTGACTTAAAGGCACATACTCTACAATTCCTCCCCTTATAGATTAATAATACCCCCGAATATTCAAATAACAATTAACATTTTTACATGTACATTAAACAACAAAAGTCCATTTATAGATTCAGTCTTTGGGGCGGCTTCCTGACCCTTTCGGGATAGCGCCTTTCCAGAGGTTCTTGTTCTTGGTGCAGGGGCGATTCTGACCCCTTTTCATTGGGTAGTTCATCGGGTTCCACTGCTACTGGGTCTGAAGTAGATGCTACCGGTATGTCGGGTTCATCCCCAGGTACTCGAGACATGGGGTTGACGCGTTCCTGTGACACTAAGATCTGATCGACGTGGCGTCTCACAATGTTCTCCCCGACATCCACTGTGTACATTAATGGCCCCTGCCTTGTGCATATCGTTCCGGGTTGCCACTTCTCTGTTCGATAGTCACGAGCCAAGACTGGTTGCCCTACATTGAAGCTCCTTGTCGGCTTCTCATTGATGTGCTGGAATTGTTTGTCCTCAACATTTCTTCGCACATTTGGTCTGAGCAAGTCCAGACGAGATCTCAACCTTCGGTTAAAGAACATCATGGCTGGGGTCTGGTTGGTAACTGCATGTGTCGCATTTCGGTAGGCTAATAAGAAATTGTCCATCTTATGCTGTAGTGGAATTTCATCGTCGCACATGGCATTTATCGCCTTCTTAAAGGTTTGTACGAACCTCTCAGCCAATGCATTTGTGGCTGGATTATACGGGGCAGATGTGTAATGCCTTACCCCATTCCTTTTCATGAATTTTTGGAACTCGTCGGACACAAACTGTGGTCCATTATCAGAGCAAATCTGCTCTGGCAAACCGTTTCTGTCAAATATGGCCCGTAGGACAGCAATCGTTTTCTCTGTAGTGGTTGAAGACATTTTTATCACCTCAGGCCACTTTGAATGAGCATCCATTGCTATTATGAACATTGAGTCCATGAATGGACCAGCGAAATCAATATGCACCCGTTGCCATGGAGAGGAGGGCCACTCCCATGGGTGTAGAGGGGCATGTGGTGGTGCATTTTGGATCTTCTGGCATCCTAAGCAGCTCTTAGTTAGGTCTTCGATTTGTTGATCGATTCCCGACCACCACACATAAGCCCTAGCAAGGCTTTTCATTTTCACTCCCCCCAGATGACCTTCATGTAGCTCATTTAGCATTCTCTCCCTTAACTTGGGTGGGATCACCACTCTGGATCCACACATCACTGTCCCCTGGCATACTGACAGCTGTTCTCTTCTGGATGAGAATGCTGGCAACAGTGAGTCGCCATGTGTTGGCCATCCCCTCACCGTCAATTCATATACCCGTGACAGCGTCGGGTCATTGCGGGTCTCCTTCTCTATATCCGCGTTTGTTACTGGCAATCGTTCAATTATCGACAAATAAAATATCTCGATAGGGTCCACTGCTGGTGCTTCCTCCACAGTAGGCAGTGGCAGGCGCGATAGCCCATCAGCGTTCCCATGCTGTTTCGTGCGTTTATATTCTATTTCATATTGATTCGCCCCTAGAAACAGGGACCATCTTTGTAACCGCTGTGCAGTCATTACTGGAACGCCCTTCTTAGGATTAAAGATGGAGACAAGTGGTTGGTGGTCAGTCAGCAAGGTGAACTTCTGCCCGTGCAGATAGTAGTTGCATTTTTTTACTCCCCATACTAGGCTGAGGGCCTCCCTGTCAATCTGGGCGTAGTTGCGCTCGGCTGAGGTTAGTGACCGAGACACAAAGGCTACTGGCCTCTCCAACCCGTCTGGGAATTTGTGCGACAGCACCGCTCCAATACCGTAGGGTGATGCATCACATGCCAAACGAATTGGTAGTGCTGGGTTGAAATGGGCCAACACCTCTTTTGATGTGATCAATTCTTTACACTTCTGGAAAGCTCATCTACGTTCGTCATCCCACTTCCATGGTACCCCTGTTTGCAGTAGGGTGTTCAGCGGGTGTAATACCGTAGACAAATTTGGTAAGAACTTGTGGTAATAGTTTACCAGCCCGAGGAACGACCTCAGTTGTGACACATTTTCCGGTGCTGGAGCCTTGACTACTGCCTCAATCTTGTCAGGGGACTTATGTAACACCTCTTCATCGATGACGTGGCCACAATACAAGATCTGTTTCTGGAAAAACTTGCACTTGTGGCGATTAGCTCGTAGCCCGTACTCCTTTAATCTGGTGGGCACCTTCTCCAAGTTGGCGAGGTGATCACCGTCATTTTCGCCCGTGACCAAGATGTCGTCCAAATAACACTGGGTCCCTGGAATCCCTTGCAGGACCTGATCCATCGCCCTTTGCCAGATAGCCGGAGATGAGGCTACTCCAAACACCAGCCGGTTGTATTGATAGAGACCTTTATGAGTGTTGATTGTAAGGTAATGTTTCGAAGCTTCTTCTACCTCCATTTGCAAGTACGCCTGGGCTAGATCAATTTTGGTGAAGCGTTTACCTCCAGATAGTGAGGCAAAAATATCCTCAATTCGTGGAAGCGGATATTGCACCGTGTGAAGGACTGGGTTCACTGTCACCTTAAAATCCCCACAGATGCGGACCTTCTTTGGTTCCCCAGGCGTATTACTCAACGACCTCTTCATTACAGGAACGATGGGTGTAGCCCACTCGCTCCAGTCCACTTTGGAAAGTACTCCTGAACGTTCCAGCCCTTCCAGCTCTGCTTCAACAGCTGGTCTGATCGCATAAGGCACTGGTCTGGCCTTAAGAAACTTTGGGCTTGCATTTTCCTCTATTTTAATCGTTGCTGTTATTCCTTTTAGTGTTGCTAGTCCCTCCTGGAACACTTCTTTTGCGTCAGTTAGCATTTTTGACAGTCGTCCAGGTGTGACGTCATCATCCTTTTTGGCCTCAACCTTCAGTGCCTGTATGGAATGCCAATCTAATTGTATCTTCCGGATCCATTCATGTCCTAGCAGTGGTGGTCCTCCATTTGGCAATACATATATATCCATTTTAGGTATTTCCTGGCCTTTATATGTCACTTTCACCCTTATTTTTCCTTTGGGGTAGACTTTTTGCCCCGTATACGTCTTCAAGACAATCTCTGTAGCTTTCAAGGGTATGTGTGAAAATAGCCGCTTGTAGTCTCTTTGATTTATGACTGTTAGAGCTGACCCTGTGTCCAATTCCATTTCCACTTGGACTCCGTCTATCTTGAGTGTAACCCAGATAGTCTGGTGATCCTCCATTTCGGTTACCTTATGTAGTTTCAGACAACCCAGCTCCTTGCTTCCGGAGTCTGTGTCACTTTTCTGTTCGTCTGAACCACTGTCCATCACCTGGTGTACCTTTTTGTACTTCTCCTGTGGAGATTTCTTACTGTTGGTTTTATTCCCAGACCTACAGACTCTTGCTATGTGTCCTGCTTTCCCACACTGTCTGCACACTTGGTCCTTGAACCAACAATCTTTCTGGTCATGTGTTGTTCTGCTGCAGCGATAGCACTTCCCTGTTCCATAGGACATTTCATTGGTGCCATATTCTTGCGGTCTCCATTGTATCTCTGCAGCGCCCCTTGCGGCTGCTTCGTGTGATACTGCCATACTGAAAGCTTTGTCCAGCTTAAGGTCCTTTTCTGATAGAAGCCGTTTCTGGGTTCCTTCACTTTGTAGCCCACACACAAACTTGTCCCTTAACGTGTCTGCTAGTCCCGCTCCAAACTGGCAGTGTTTCGATAGCTTGCGCAGTTCCGTTAGGTACTCAGCATTGCTTTCGTCTTTGTGTTGGTTCCTTTTACGGAACTTAAATCGTTCTGCTATCAGCAGCGGTGTGGGGTTTAAGTGGTCCTGTAGGATTTCTACTATGCTTTCAAAATTCTTGTTTATCGGCTTCTCTGGGGTTATTAGATTTCGCAGTAACCCATAAGTTTTTGCACCCATGGAATTTAACAGAACCAGTGCTTTATTAGCATCTGGCAATTCATTCGCCCTGCAGTACACCTCAATACGTTCCACATATGTCGCCCAATCTTCGACTTCATTGTCGAACGTAGAGATACTGCCACTCTTCGGCATCCTTGGGTGTGCGTTAACTATCACCAATGGCGCCTCCCGCGCTTCCCCTTCTTCTCCGCTGGCACAAAATGGCGTCTCCCGCGCGTTCCTTCCTTCCCGCGCTCGCTCTTCTTCTCCGCTGCGGCTTCTCAAAATGGCGTCTCCCGCGCTCTTCCTTCTTCTCCGCGGCTCAATGGCGTCTCCCGCGCTCTCCCTGCTTCTCCGCGGCTCAATGGCGTCTCCCGCGCTCTTCCTTCTTGTCCGCGGCTCAATGGCGTCTCCCGCGCTCTTCCTTCTTGTCCGCAGCTCAATGGCGTCTCCCCTTTCTTTGCCCCGCGGACCCTGTTCAGCCCGTGATCACTGGCTGTGCTCTGCGTGTTCTTCTTTTGATATTTTTCGATGCCGCTCAGTCTAGAACCCGGCTGTTTCTTACCCTCTCTCGCTCCGGCTTGTTTAATTTCCTCGATGCCGCTCGGTGTTCAACCCCCGGCTGCGCCCTGCACTCTTCACCCTCTGTCTTACCCCGTCGACGCTGCTCGGCTCTCTCTCCGCCGTCGGCCGGCTCCAGCCGCCGCTGCTCAGGAAGGGTCTGCGCTGGACCTGTCGTCGGTCTCTTACTGCTCGTTGTGGCTGGGGAACTAAGCCCGGCTCTCCACGTCCTCCCCTGCGAAGTTGGATCTCTGCCTGACTGCTGGGCGGTTGCTCGTAGTCGACGCCCGTGTTCCTGGCCTTGACTATTTTTTTTTTTTTTTTTTATCTTGCAGGTAGATTCGAATCGACACTCGTCGCCACTGTTGGATCTGTGGTTCAGTGGATAAATAATCACACGGATGCTGTACATTAACAAATAACAGGTCTTTACTGGAGGAGGGTAATCTCTAGACTGGGGGTACAGAGGCATGCGCAAAGCTTATATACCGGTGTGGTCACTGCCGGTACTACAGTATACAGGAACTATAAAAGTAGTTCTGACTTAAAGGCACATGCACTACAGTCTGGTCGTCGAAGTTTTGTTGCGGTTGGGGTTCGGTTGGCAGTCTTCGGTGTTGGCTCGGTCGCGGTGGCCTAGATCACTACCTGTGCAGTGGTAATGATCTGAAGGTATGGTTTACCCGGCCCTTTGTTACTGCGGTGTTCGTGGTCGGTCCTTGTGTGAGGCTGCGGTTGCGGCCTAGTCGTCTTCGGTCGAGCCTGCCCCACCATGCCGGTCTGCTTCTTTGAGTTTCGAGTGACTCTGGACCTGAGCATGTGCCTGCTCGTCCCCCAATGCTTCTCCACAATGCCCTTCCCTGCTTACTCGTTGGCCTTGCCGTTCGTCTCACCTCGCTTGCCCGCTTGCTGCACATTTTTGGTTACCAGTGGGCCTACAATTATAACGACTTTGGAGGTTGTTATCTGCGTGCCAAATCAGGTTTAGTTCTTTGTCTAATTTTTGGCGGGCTTGTTAAAGTGATTATAACCGTTTACCTTAACTGCTTTTGGGGCGGTTGTCTCGTTGCTAAATGGGTGTTTGTTATTCATAATGTTTAATCGACATCTTCCTGGCTTGGTAGCTACTTCGAACTGTAACCGATTATTTATGCAAAGGTTTGATGGGTTCAAGATTAAGTCTTTCCTGAGTTGATTTGTTTCAAAATGAAGAATGCGTATTCTGTATTATCTAGTTGTCTGGCTTCAGAAATAACAAGTCTCTCACAGGCCCAGGCATGTCAGGGTTTTCAAAGCCCTTTTGAATTTGGCCTGCCGTTTTTGCAGGGTCCTGCTTTCCAATCTTGCAGGCTTCTGCCACGAGGTCCAGAAGCCATTTTCTTTAGGGTACCCTTATTAATAACTTTGTCCTTCGGGGTCCCTTTATTACTAATTTTGGGGAATGTGGGAATTTTGAGAACCCTACAGCCTAAGGAGCACAAACTCCCAGGCCGGAGAAACGAAGCATGCCAGCCTCCCAGCTGGTGGATTCGGGGGCTGCATTGCGGTCCAGGAATCCCAATGAAAATCTACAGGCTCGCTCGAGATCCACCTACAGTTGTGTGGGCACTTGCCAGTTTTACATGAAACAGGGACTTCAGATACTCCAGCGGAGTCGGCAGCAGAGGGTCCTCGATGGCTAGCCTTGGTATTTACTCTGAGACCAAAGGCCAATAGAATTTCAGGGACTGTATTTCAGCACTATAATTGACTTCAGTATACCCAGAACGAGGGAAAATAAATTGGGCAACATTAAGAACAAAAGAAATAGGAGCAGGAGTAGGCCATTCTGTCTTCGAGCCTGCTCTGCCATTCAATAAGACCATGGCTGATCTTCTACCTCAACTCCATTTCCCGCCCTATCCACATATCCCTTGATTCCCTTAATATCCAAAAAATCTATCAATATCTGTCTTGAATATACTCAATGACTGAGCATCCACAGCCCTCTGGGGTAGAGAATTCCAAAGATTCACAATCCTTTGAGTGAAAAAATTTCTTCTCACCTCAATCCTAAATCCAGCTCTTATTCTAAGGGCTGGATTTTCTCAGCCCCGAGGAGGTGGGCATGGAGGTGGGACTGCTGGTGAAGTAGCAAAAAGTGGGGGCAGATGGCAAACCCACCCCGTCCCGCCTCCGTGCCCTTTAGCCAGGAGGCAGGAAGATGTGCTTCTTCGGGTACCATCTCCTGGAGGTGGGAAAGGGATTAAATCCTTTTAACTGCCTGTTAACAGGCAGGAAAAAGGATTAGTGCCATTTTGCCTTCTCAAGTGAAGGCTTCACGACCTCAGAGAACCCCGTCGGGTTGGAGGAGACATGAAGGAGGTCTGCGGGGGTCGGAGGCACCTGGAAGTAAGATGTACAGGTGAGTGATGGGTGCAAGTGTGGAGTGGTAAGTATGTGAGGTGAGTGATAAGTGTTAAAAAATGTTCACTTACCTTGTTTTCTTCCTACAGCCTTCATCCACCCTGGATCGGGAGACCTGACATCCTCCGTGTCGATTTCACAGACTGGCTGTTGGAGCCTCCGACCCAACAGCCATCTGAAATCGACAAAGTTGAAAGATTTGATGAGTCCTGAACACAAGGACTCATCAAACTACAGAGAATGTCAGTGTTTGACAGCTTCACAGAAGTCTTGACAGATAGCACATCAGACGTTGTCGTGCTCTGTCAAGTGACTTCCTCCCTAATTGGCCTGCTGAGCCCTCAGGGCGGGCTTAATAAGGTCAACCAGGGGAAAATCCCTCTGGTTGGTCAGACGATGATGGAGGCGGGACATTGACACGACAAGCAGCAATCCCGCCTCCAACTCATCTCCATTGAGAAAATCCAGCCCTAAGACTTTGACACCGAGTTCTAGACTCCCTAGCCAGGGGAAACATCCTCCTAGCATCTATCCTGTCAAGCCCTTAAGAATTTTATATGTTTCAATGAGATCACCTCTCATTCTTCTAAACTCTAGGGAATATAGGCCTAGTCTACTCAATCTCTCCTCATAGGAACATTCCTGTTCCTGATCACTATCCAGTGACCACTGCTGTAAATTTGTGTATGGGTGGATGCCAGGTGAGGAGAGGATTAGGCTTCGATGTGATGCCCCCAAATATTTTTTGCCACTCATTTTTTAAGCTCACGTGAATAATGTCTACTTGGGCAAGATACCAAAGAGTCACTGTCTTCATGAGAGGAGCACAGAAACCTAAAATAAGATCATATTTTGTATACCAAAGTACTTATAGGCTTAAGAGTGATAAAATTAGTTCAGATATTAAATGCACATCCAAGAATAGGACTTCATGACAAGCACTTGTACTGAACATTAGTATACATCAAGTTGTGCATATGCCAACAGAAATATTTTCCTGTGCAAATATTTATTACAATTATCCTTGGTGATGTCTACAAAGCTTTTATTTCCTAAGATATCATATCATCCAGCCAGCACACTCTATTTTTCTGTTTCATCCATGAAATTATGGCATTAATTAAACACCAGCGATTCTACTGAGAAGTTTTACAAAGAGCAGCCAGGGTTTGTCAGCTTTCACTGCTATAAAATCCAAATAAAAATTTGCAGCTATCAGACACATGAAATTATGTCAGCTCGGTAAATTCTAGCCCTGTGCCAGCTAAAAGGATGTAATATCAGAACTTAAGGTGTAGAGCAACACTGGAGCTTATTACCTGCCACTGCAGCGTGACCTTGTTGTGAGAAATGGGCCACATCCCACAAGGCTTTGCTCTTTTTCTTTCCTCAAGTTGTTAAGAGAATTTCTGATTAAAGGGAGGATGAAATGAGTTTGCCTTCCCCTCAGGTCCCAGAAGGCCAGTAGTAATATGCCTGAAGCATTATTCCGATTAAAAATGTATCAGGCTGTGACCATGTTCTACATTCACCCAGGCTGCTCTTTTTGTTTCAGACAGAGCACGGACCTATTAATCAATGTGCTTCCTTTACCAATTAATGTAAAAGGTAAAGCTCCCTCACCAATCTTCTTTGAAGAAGCACTGAGAGATGACCCAGTTATGAATTTAAACTGGAAAGGTGCAATTGTCCAACAGCTTTCAGCAGGTCTGCTCTGGTGTTATAAATAGGGGTGTGTATAAAACCAGGTCACCAGCTTAATTGGGCAATTTGTTGTTGTTGCTTTTACAATATTGAGTCACACAGATGCACATTTTCAAATTGGCAGACCTATATGATGATTTGAGGTTCAGAAAACAAACAGGAAACTGATGCATCCTTTTTTGTCAAAGAGGTGGAGGAAGGGGGGCTGGCGGGGGCAGGGTTGTGGTAACAAGATACCTTGTAGGGAGAATACTTGGATAATCGTTTTTATTATGGATAACATTAATATGTTTGAACCCCAAAAGATTCCATCCAAAAGTTTCTAGAGATTCCGTGTTAACTTGAAATGCATTTTCATTGTGCTTGTTCTATTGCAAGACTATCTTCCAAATCTGCTTTTTGACAGAGGAGCAGGGCTGCAACTTGATGACAAACTGTGCCTCAGAGGAACTCAGAGAAACTGATCAAAATCTAATGGAAGGGAATTTAAAACCATAAATAGGTCACTTGTGCAAGCACCTACAAGACCAATCTAAGAAAGTGATACCATTTTTAAAATAAGACTAATGTGACCAGGACTAAGCTGCTTCAGAAAACTTGAAGGTGATATAACAACAGTATGAAACCTCAGCAACATAGAAAATGGGTGGCGTAAATCTTTTTTCACAATACAATGTGGCTTCAGGTTTACATATTTGCCACTGCCAGTAAATGAGTACTACTGGCGCAGCTAGAGCTTCATAAATACTGAAGTACCACACAATTGGATGAGGGTAAATGTAGTTCCAAAAATAGGTGAGATAGGGCAATTAGAGGGCAGATAGCCTAAATTCAACTGTGGGAAAAATGCTTTTGCACTTCTACAGGATGTTATAAATGAGCATTTAAAGAATATAGATACCATAGAGAGTAGTCAGATTGGTGTTTGAAGTAATTGTCATGCCTTACAAGCATACTCTGTGAGAGGGTAACTAAGCTAGTGGTTGACGGTAATGCAGTAGATGTTGTTTGCTTTGATTTTCAAAAGTTGTTTTTAGAGTTCTCCATATGAGACTAGCAAGAAACCTTAAGGCTCGTGGAAATTATCTAAATGGATTGAGAACTGGCTTGCCGTGGAAGACTAATGGAATATGTTCTGCCTGGGACAAATAACCAGTAGGGTTCCACAGTAAGGCCCCTAGAGCACCCAAAACAAAGCATACAGTACAATGATGCATGACTAATATATAAATGCAGCTTTTAAATGTGGATACTTGTATGAAGCACACACAGGTCAGGTGAATAAAGTGTCAGATGATTAACCATCCTACACGCCTCCTAAAAGATGAACCTGTGGTATCCATTTTCAGTCCTTTACACGTAAAATTTCAGGGCCAACCAGACGAGTGGTTGGAGTCACTATACTGTTGAATTTATAGTTAGTCCCCAAGTTAACGTTCCATCAATAAATCAGTCCAAAGATTGATCCGGTTCTAGTGAAGAGTCTCATCTGAAACTTTAACCTGCCTTCCTCTTTTGTATGTTAACTGACCTGATATATATTCCCAGCCTTTGTTGTATTTATTTCTATCTCAGTCCAGAAATAATTTTTTAAAAATCTGACCAGATATAGAAGTCATCAGAACTGTTGTTCCACGCCCAGAAGCATCAAATGTCTATCCTGTGTCTTCTGTCTCACCTATTCTCACCAAAAGTTAATGGCCCAGAACTTCAGGTCTCCATGAGGCCTGTATTTTGTTGCTTTATGCATAATCTAAAATATCTTAATCACATTTTCAAAATTCTAAATGAATGGTATAATTTCAAAGGGGGTGCAGGAATAGACTGACCTGGAGGTGTATGTAAACACATTTTTGAATGTAGCAGGACAAGTTGAGAAGGCTGTTAAAAAAACATATTGGCTTTATTAATAGAGGCATAGGGCTCGATTTTCCCAGCCCCGAGGAGGCGGGTTTGGAGGCGTGCAAGTTGTTAAAATCGCCAAAACTGGCGGACGGGCCCGTTCCCGCCTCCGAGCAATTTTCCCAAGTGTGTGTTTTCTGACCCGCTTTCCATCCCGCCTCCAAGAGGCGGGATAGGCCCTTAAGGCCCTTAACAACCACTTAATTGCCTCTATAATCCCATTTTGAGAGGCCTTTCCGGCTTTAACACATTTTCCCCATCCTACACGCCTCCTCTGGAACACGCCAGGTAATCCTGGCGGCCTCACTAGTGGATTGCTTATGAACAGCTGCAGCTCCACCATTACAAAGGAGTTTTCACCGATGATCATTTGCAGGTGGCAGAACTTTGTTGTTTCAGGTCTGGGGGAACTTTTAGCAGGCATACTCAGTGTTGTGGAAGTTTGGAGCCTGACACCCATCTCCAGTGTGACCTCCTTGGAAACCCCTCTCCCCACCTTGACTAAGTGCTTCCTGAGGCATATACCAGAAGCATGGCAAATATTTAATTCCTTTCCTCCTGGATATCAGATGCGGATGAAGACCAGCTGCGGCAGCAGCAGAACCATGAGCAACAGCAGCACCAACAGCAGGAACATCAGCAGAAGTGCCAAGCTGCTAGTCACCCACCTGAAGATGCACAGGCCAGAAGGCGCCAGAGTGCCACCATATTGCTGCCCGGGATGCAAGGGACGCACTCATCCTGGCCAGATTTGCTTAGCCTGCACGATCAAACACTTTAGTCTCGCTCCTACTTACCAGATCATCGACAATGGAGAAGAGCCTATGAAATCCTATCACTCTGACCACCATTCTGATAATCGCAAGGCACCCTAAGCCCTCAATGTGAAAGTCCCATTTGCGAAATGACACAGGCCACAATGTCAACAGTTTGCCATCAAAACATTTTATAATACAATGATGGCTGGTCCAAAAACAAAACAACACAGCCCCCAAGTGACTACCCTTGTGACTACTTGTGCTTTATCTTCCTCCTATGCGTGCTCCTACGTGGTGCTTCCCCTGTGGCTTTAGCAGATGTGGAGGCCCCTTGCTCGCTCTCTTGCTGCTCCTGTCTCGACACCTTTGGCGGGCATCCTCTGGGGTGGCGAACCTGTGCGGGCTCGCCAACAGTCTGCTGCTCCTACGGCTGTGCAGGGGCTGAGGCACCCATCTCATTTGGGTGAGGACTCTGGTGGGGCTCTGACCGAGGGCTTTGCTGTGGCATGGTTGTGTGAGCGCTTGGAGAGGAGCCCCCACTTCCTTGTTGTCTGCCACCAACATCCCTCTCATGGGTCAGCCCCTCTTCAGCGGTAGCAAGTGGCTTGACAGCACCTTGCTGCACTGCAGGGGGGCTATGAGGACCCATTTCTGCACTGGAAGTCCTACTCCAGAGGACTTGCATGAAGGTCTGCTTTGTTTGCCCAATAGCTGACCATCGCTCCTCAAGAGAAGTCATTCTATTCTGAACAATGACCATGTTTTCAATACTAAGCTCCTCCATGGACAATGGAAGGAGTGAGTGTAGTGAATGCATAGCATAGATGCTTAGAAGGATACAAAGGACCCTCCCTGTGTGTTGTAAGTAGTTGTTGTCATGGCATCACAGTGATAAGAAGTATGAGGGCTGCATGGTAGAATAGTTAAGTGAATGTGACCATAGAGAGAGAGGGAATGGGTAAGGGTGCAGGGATGTAAGTGTCAAGTGAGATGTGGTGTAAGAGGTTGGCAAAGCAGAGTGCTGGTGAGGAGAGGCAATGGGGATCAGATTGAGGGTGATGGGAAAGTCATACTTACTTTTCCGGTGTGGAGATGCCGGAGTTGGACTGGGGTGGACAAATGTAAGAAGTCACACAACACCAGGTTATAGTCCAACAGCTTTATTTGAAATCACAAGCTTTCGGAGCGCTGCTCCTTCTTCAGGTGAAGTGGAGAAATGCATAAAGACACAGCTTATATAGTCAGAGAATCATGTCAGATCGACAGTTCCGACGGGCCACAGCGAAAAATCGCATAGACCTCCTCAGAAGACAAACACGGGACACAACCAACAGAGTACCCTTCGTCGTCCAGTACTTCCCCGGAGCGGAGAAACTACGCCATGTTCTTCGCAGCCTTCAACATGCCATCGATGACGACGAACACCTCGCTAAGGCCATCCCCACGCCTCCACTACTCGCTTTCAAACAGCCGCCTAACCTCAAACAGACCATCGTTCGCAGCAAATTACCCAGCTTTCAGGAGAACAGCGACCACGACACCACACAACCCTGCCACAGCAACCTCTGCAAGACATGCCAGATCATCAACACAGATACCATCATCACACGTGAGGACACCACCCACCAGGTACATGGTACATACTCATGTGACTCGGCCAACGTTGTCTACCTCATACGTTGCAGGAAAGGATGCCCCGGAGCATGGTACATCGGCGAGACCATGCAGACGCTGCAACAACGGATGAACGGACACCGCGCAACAATCACCAGGCAGGAGTGTTCCCTCCCAGTCGGGGAACACTTCAGCAGTCAAGGACATTCAGCCTCCGATCTTTGGGTAAGCATTCTCCAAGGCGGCCTTCGAGACACACGACAACGCAAAATCGTCGAGCAGAAACTGATAGCCAAGTTCCGCACCCATGAGGACGGCCTCAACAGAGATCTTGGGTTCATGTCACGCTACATGTAACCCCACCTGACGCAGGGTCATCCAGACTCGAGTCGACATTGGCTTGTTCTCTCTACACAGATGCGGCCGGACCTGCTGTGATTTCCAGCCAAAAAAAATGTTTTTTGTCTGTTTTTTTGTTTTTCATACAGACCCCAGCATCTGCAATATTTGACCCCTTGTGACCCCACCTCATTGTTCTTTGATGTAATGTTTCCCTGACTGACCTGTTTGGACACCATTCATACCTTTGACTGCTGTGATTATCTCTCTGCCGAGGTGTGATAAATGGCAGTTGGAAAGGTTACCTGTAAACATCTGACATGATTCTCTGACTATATAAGCTGTGTCTTTATGCATTTCTCCACTTCACCTGAAGAAGGAGCAGCGCTCTGAAAGCTTGTGATTTCAAATAAAGCTGTTGGACTATAACCTGGTGTTGTGTGACTT
Organism: Somniosus microcephalus; assembly: GCF_052327205.1. Classification (NCBI taxonomy): domain Eukaryota; kingdom Metazoa; phylum Chordata; class Chondrichthyes; order Squaliformes; family Somniosidae; genus Somniosus; species Somniosus microcephalus. The sequence goes on from NC_140992.1 coordinate 58,166,090, forward strand.
CTTACATTTACTTTTCCGGTGCGGAGAAGGTCATGAAACCTCTTCCTGCACTACAGCCAGGTTCTGCGGCTCATTGAAATGGAGTTGACAGCCTGCGCCACTTGTAGCCACACAGCTTTTGTCTGCTGGGGTGGCTTTTTTTCTCCCTGAGGAAGGGAACAGCACCTCCTTATTACAACTGGCTCCGTACACCAGAGCTTGGAGGGAGGGCTCATCAAACCGAGGAGCACACTTTTGCTTGATCATTGACATTTTCCACAATTCAACTCCTTCATATAAATTGCAGAGCCTTTGCAGTCTCCAGAAGAATCAAGGCTGCTTGCAGGCCTTAAATCCAACAGCATTGATGATGTCATCGGAGGCAACTTTCTGTATGAAAAGACTAATTGGGCCAGTGGCTCCCACATGGAGGAAATCAATTGGCCAATTAGGGGAAAATCGCACTTTTTCAACACTTCACTTAGGAGTCGGGGTCCTGACACGATTTCCACCTGACATGCCCCAGCCCGCCCACACTGGCAAAATCCAGCCCATAGAGTACAAAAGCAAGGAACTTATGCTAAACCTTCATAAAACATTGGTTAGGCCTCAGCTGGAGTGTTGTGGTCAATTCTGGGCACCACACTTTAGGAAGGATGTCCAAGTCTTCGAGATGATTCAGAAGAGATTTACTAGAATGGTACCAGGAATGAGGGACTTCAGTTATTTGGAGAGACTGGAGAAGCTGGGGTTGTTCTCCTTAGAGCAGAGAAGGTTCAGAGGAGATTTGAAAGAGGTGTTCAAAATCATGAAGCGTTCTGATCGAGTAAATAACTGATTCCACTGGCAGAAGGGTCGGTAACCAGAAGACACAAATTTAAGCTGATTGGCAAAAGAACCAGAGGCGACATGTGGACACATTTTTTTATGCAGAGAGTTGTTATGATCTGGAATGCATTGCCTGAAAGGGTGGTGGTGGCAGATTCAATAGTAACTTTCAAAAGGGAATTGGATAAATACTTGAAAGGAAAAAAAGTGTGATGTAAGAAAACTACTAAGCACTTGGTTTGAGTATAAAACAAGGCTTCAATCAACTGTTTCACAACCATGAGTTCTAGCTACATCACTAGTTCCTGGTTACAAAAACATCCTGAGCAAGCTGGGCCCACACCTGAATATTTATACTTTCCTTGGACGGCGCCACCAGCTGACCGCCCAGTGTTATCTCATGAGTCATTTCTACATGAATGGTAAGATTCGTGACATTGTGCATGGCTAAGAGTAGGGGAGCAGGACTAATGAGCTAACTCTACCAAAGAGCCGGCACAGGCACAATGGGCCACATGGCCTCCTTCTGTGCTGTATCTACTATGATATGAATGTTCTGTAATTCATCGTGTGACAACATCAGCCACAGTTTGGTGCTCTTGCGCATTGCTTTTATGATTTGGCATACAAATTATAAGCTCTGATTTCAAGCCACTGTCTCTGTCCACCATAGAGACAGATTGGCACGAATAAAAAGCATATGGAGAAGGAAAGGTGATGTAAGAGTTGGGACATTGCTTATCTCTGAGTTTCAGTATGAATCCAGCCATATCAGTTAAAATATTTAAATTAAGTTAACTGACATTGTAAAGACCCTCAATACCATTTTCATATTAATCAGCAATGCCATCGCTACTTCTTCCAAAATTGACCAACAAAAAGCTAAAAATTAACAGTCATTTTGTACTTTTCAGCGTAGAATACAAACCTGCACTAGGCAGACTTTCAAACCCACGTTTGAATTAGAATCATGATCTGTGCCAAAATGCCCAGCTTGTGTAGATATAAAACACAGCAATTCACAAAGATGCAGTAAGTGGTATATGCCACAAAAACAGTGCACAGTACTAAATAGCTTTAAATATACCCTGCTACCTAAAATGCATTGCATTACCAAATACTGGTACCTAAATTCATTATTTGTCCGACATAACTCTTTCACTACCTGACATAGTCAAATGTATTGCGCAGTGTAAATATCACCAGGTGGGTTGGGGGTGGGGGTGGGTGGCTGAGTCATTTCCTGTAATCTCATTGCGGTAATGATCCTACCACTTCACTTTTTTGAGCAGTGAATTAAAAATAATGTAACCCAACGTGTGCACATCGCATCTCATTAAAAGTTGGCAGTTATCCTTTCGCAACAAGGCACTAGCATTCAGAACGTTATTTGCTTATATCCCAATTTGTATCTGTTAAGCACACACATTTGCCTGGAAAATCCTCAAAGCGGTTTCCACTCCACTGGAATTACTTCACCGGAGGTGCAGTGGAAGCCCAGCTTACACAAGCAAACACGGTTTCTGCCACACTGACAGCAAAGTAACACTGGCGGAGTGGGAACAGCTCCAAGGAATTTCCTAGTCATTAACTTAGAAAGTCATGTTCTAAGAACATTAGATAAAGATTTCCTTGTGTGCTATGTGCCGCAAAATCATAGACCTGTTCTTTAGACATGCAATTATGAATCCACCATACCCTGTGCAAATGAGAATATTCTTATAATTAAGAAAAAAGTAATGACTACTGACATTGTTACTTTTCAGTTCATCAGCTCTGGATTGTAGTGTCTGCTCCAATAATGGTTTGATTGAATTAATGCAGTTAATTACTACAAGTGAATAATTTTAATATTTAAGAAAAAAAACTTGAGGATTTTAGTATCCAATATTAACAGTGTCTGCTGCACTTCAAAGCGGTCTTCTACAGTGAGCAGACAAATGGAAAGATGTGTAGTCCATGATCAGAAAAGAGACAGAAGATGGAAAGAAAAACCCATATATCTCATTTAAACTGCATGTCACGCACTGTCACAGTAATGAACACAAAAAGACCAGTGATGAATGACCATGTACAGACGGTAAAGCACTAATAAGCATAGCTCCCCACTTCAAAGCTTATGATAATAGGGAAAACAGACTGAATCTGCAGTAAAATTCACATCTTACACTACAGCACAAATATGCAAAAGGCAAACTGAAGCAAGATGTTTTTACCTCCTTACTTGAAGCATATGTTTTCCCTGTGAAAGATGGCACCTTTCACTTCAACTCACTGCAGCACATACCCATTATTCATTTTCCAGACAGCTACTCTATTGGGATTGGGAGAAAAGACAAAGTGAACCTGGGAACAGTTTACAGGTAATAAGCTTAAGCAAATGTTTATGACAACCACATTATAATTAATTACTTGGCAGTCACTTTGTAAACACACACTTGCACACAAGGATTTTTTTTAAACTGCTTAGCAGTCCTACCTGTTGGAAAATTTTGAACAGCTGTATGGGCCATTCAGTTCTTCTTTCAGCCTGCAGGCAATTACCTCTTACTGTACCCAATACCCAGGAAATTATGTACATCAGCCAAGCCACCAATATATTTTTAATAGGCCTGAGGAATGTGATTTTTCTTTATTTAACAAAGCAGTTTGTAATTTAAATTAGTTAAAACATTTTCCAGAACCTATTTGTTCCTCTGTGACCCAAGGAGTGTGAAGAGAAAAGGAGGAAAAGAGAGGGAGACAGACAGACGGACAGAATATTACTGGGAGTGATCTATTTAACCAGTTTATCTTCACCAGCATTGTCAAGTAATTCCACGTTAGCAATGACATAGGGCTCCTTTTACATTATCCTGTCAATCTGTCCCAATTCAGAAAGGCAAGTAGGAAATTTAAAATTTCAACATTTTCTGTCCACTCTGGCCTCTTTGGGAAAAGATTACTGCAATTGTCAATTTGGATTAATATCCATCAGGAACTAGATAGCGTACCCCTCAAATAAACCAATTAAAAGGAACATCAACTTAATGGAAATTATGGTCCATTAAAAGGTCCTAATGGAAAATGTTTCTGGTCAATATTCTTTGTTTTCTATAGTAGAAGAACCAGAAGAATCTTGGATTATTTTCATCATGACAACATCACAAGTGGCACAAGGGCATGTTCCAATACAATTTGTGCCACTGCGCTTTTACTGAACAAATTTAAAAACAGGATTGCCCAACACTTTTCATTAGAGCGTCTCTTTGAACTTCTGACCATTTAAAGCTATTCTTTCCTATAATGGCTACATAATTACTTTTTTTTAAAAGCTGATTTCAATCTGCTGGAATTCAGCAAATGATTTTGTCATTAAAAAAAATCATATTACCAGCAAACCAATGCTATTTAATGTATTTTATGTATTATTATTCCAGGACATGACTATAAGTGGGAGGGAACATTGGGAGTCATGATGCATCATGACTTGATGGACCAGCTGGTCTTTTCCTGTCCATCTCTTCATATGCATGTTTGTATGTATGTGTCTTTATGAATATTTCTGCTGGTTAATGATCAGAACAACCTGATTTACCTTACCTTTTATATAGAAACAAAGGAATGTACAGGACTGAAAGACTATTTCAGTCCATCTGGCCAGCCATAAAGTACAAACACAATGCACAGTGTATATATCAATATACCTCAATGGATTTTCTCACCAAATACCTGTCGAGCTCCCATATACAATTACTGATGTTAGCTACATTGATGCAATGTTGCAAGCATCTCATTAACTATTTTTCAGGAGGTGCCAATGCTGTTGTATTTATGGCAACAATTTAAACAGTCACTACACTATAATGGACAATTCCTGTTTTCTACAAGTGGAATGTCAAAAAAAAAAACAAATGAAGGGAATTGGACATACACTTGTAAAGAAAAAGATTACAGGGCAATGGGGAAAGAGCAGGGGAGTGGGACTAATTGGATAGCTCTACCAAAGAGCCAGCACAGCCACAATGAGCCGAATGGCCTCCTTCTGTGCTGTAAGATTCTATGATTCTATGAAGGACTCTTACCCCCAATTTATGAAAATTCTGGACACCAATTATCATTATTAATTTTTAATTAAAACTTGCACACGTATTAAATATGGGGAAGGGAGTTTGGAAGTCGCCCATGAGTTTCTTAACTACGACCATTCTTTCCAGAAGCTTCTGCAGAATGTGCCAGCTTTGATACATTGGAGCCACACATTATCCAATATTTGCATATTTAACTTGAGCTGAATGACAGGGTAGTATGAATATAATACCATCTTTATGTTTGCAATTCAAAAAGTGAGTACTAGCCAAGATAAAATAGGGACCAGTTTACCATAAGGTAATTGAATTAAGATTCAGTTGCAGGCAGTGATTTTATTAGCTGAGATACAAATATTGCAGAATCATTTTTTTAAATTTGGGAGCTATCAATTATCAGTCTAACATGGCTTCTATTTGAGCATTCAGCTGCTATAAAAGTAGTAATTAACTTTACACATACAACTGGCTGAACAAATAAGAATGGAAAACTAAGTGGGAAATAAAACTTCACGTTTGCATCAGTCTCGGTTCAAAGTTACTTTAAACAAACCACAAAGGTAGTTGAGTTTAATGTTTCAACTGAGCTCTGTTGCTGTTCAAAGCAACTGTTGCTGAGATCTTGTTTTTATTGTATCAAAGTGTTACCCATGCAAAATGTCAGGAGAAGTACATTAAATGCTACACAAAGAGTTTTAAGCCATTGCAATGCCTAATGATAAGACAAAATTAATGCTTTGCAACGTGAAAGAATCTGCCCAGTCACATGGGGCCTGAGGCAGTCAAGTCTTGCACAAAGACATAGTAAAAAAAATCTTTAATGATAGTGCTTTTATGGATCAACCACAAACATGCCTTTCATGTATTTCTGTGAAGCACCTGGTAACTGCAGCTGCATCATAATATATGATCTTAAGTGTAGACTGGCTTCCCAGTGACCTACAGATTCAAACCTCGTCATCAAAAGCTGTAACTCTGAAGTATATAATTTATCATTATGCTTACAATGGTGTCTGGAGTAGTACTGCAGACCTCCGAGGTCTTGAAACCAATTATGTGTCAGGAGGTGAGGACACTTGTGTGAAGATATAAAGTTAACAGACTGGTGTTCCCCATTGTTTTGATACACACGTACAAAGGTACCCAAATGTTATGCTAAGACTGATGTTAGAAAGTAGCTGATAGTGCACGCCAGCTATTTCCTAATAATAGAAACTTAAATTTTAAAAATGGCTTTGCTTTAATTGCAGTTTTGTCAGACTACCTGCTTTAGGTGCCTCACACCAGACACAAAATGTAAAACTGAGACTACAGCTATACTGCTAATCATGCATTGCTATCCATAGAAACTATAGCAATGTAAGATGTACAATAAGATGATCCCCACCATCAAGATCCTGGGGATCACCATTGACCAGAAACTTAACTGAACCAGCCACATAAATACTGCAACAACAAGAGCAGGTCAGAGGCTAGACTGCGGCGAGTGTCTCACCTCCCGACTCCCCAAAGCCTTTCTACCATCTACAAGGAACAAGAAGGAGTGTGATGGAATACTCTCCACTTGCCTGGATGAGTGCAGCTCCAACAACACTCAAGAAGCTCGACACAATCCAGGATGAAGCAGCCCGCTTGATTGGCACCCCATCCACCACCTTAAACATTCACTCCCTCCACCACCAGCGTACCGTGGCTGCAGTGTGTACCACCTACAAGATGCACTGCAGCAACTCGCCAAGGCTTCTTCAGCAGCACCTCCCAAACCTGCAACTTCTTCTACTTAGAAGGACAAGGGAAGCAGGTGCATGGGAACACCACCACCTCCAAGTTCCCCTCCAAGTCACAAACCATCCTGACTTAGAAGTATATTGCCGATCCTTCATCATCGCTGGGTCAAAATCCTGGCACTCTACCTAACGGCACTGTGGGAGTACCTTCACCACACGGACTGCAGCGGTTCAAGAAGGAGGCTCACCACCACCTTCTCAAGGGTAATTAGGGATGGGCAATAAATGCTGGCCTTGCCAGCGACACCCACAGCCCATAAATGAATTTTTTTTTAAAGTAAAAGTGCCCTATACAATAGCAGTTCCAATGGCATAACTCCAACATTTCAGGGAAGAGTATAGGTCTGTAGGGGTCTAGTGGTGATGATCAAGTTGATGGGGTGACAGGTGTTAGATCCGTGGTTCAGTGGATAAATAATCACACGGATGCTGTACATTAACAAATAACAGGTCTTTACTGGAGGAGGGTAATCTCTAGACTGGGGGTACAGAGGCATACACAAAGCTTATATACCGGTGTGGTCACTGCCGGTACTACAGTATACAGGAGCTGTAAAAGTAGTTCTGACTTAAAGGCACATACACTACAATTCCTCCCTTTTAGATTAGTAATACCCCTAATATTCAAATAACAATTAACATTTCAACATGTACATTAAACAACAAAAGTCCATTTATAGATTCAGTCTTTGGGGCGGCTTCCTGACCCTTTTGGGATAGCGCCTTTCCAGAGGTTCTTGGTCTTGGTACAGAGGCGATTCTGACCCCTTTTCATCGGGTAGTTCATCGGGTTCCACTGCTACTGGGTCTGAAGTAGATGCTACCGGTATGTCGGGATCATCCCCAGGTACTCGAGACATGGGGTTGACGCATTCCTGTGACTCTAAGATCTGATCGACGTGGCATCTCACAATGTTCTCCCCGACATCCACTGTGTACATTAATGGCCCCTGCCTTGTACATATCGTTCCGGGTTGCCACTTCTCTGTTCGATAGTCATGGGCCAAGACTGGTTGCCCTACATTGAAGCTCCTTGTCGGCTTCTCATTGATGTGCTGGAATTGTTTGTCCTCAACATTTCTTCGCGCATTTGGTCTGAGCAAGTTCAGGCGAGATCTCAACCTTCGGTTAAAAAACATCATGGCCGGGGTCTGGTTAGTAACTGCATGTGTCGCGTTTCGGTAGGCTAATAAAAATTGTCCATCTTATGCTGTAATGGAATTTCATCATCGCACATGCCATTTATCGCCTTCTTAAAGGTTTGTACGAACCTCTCAGCCAATCCATTTGTGGCTGGATGATACGGGACGGATGTGTAATGCCTTACCCCATTCCTTTTCATGAATTTTTGGAACTCGTCGGACACAAACTGTGGTCCATTATCAGAGCAAATCTGCTCTGGCAAACCGTTTCTGGCAAATATGGTTCGTAGGACTGCAATCGTTTTCTCTGTAGTGGTTGAAGACATTTTTATCACCGCAGGCCACTTTGAATGAGCATCCACTGCTATTAAGAACATTGAGTCCATGAATGGACCAGCGAAATCAATATGCACCCATTGCCATGGAGAGGAGGGCCACTCCCATGGGTGTAGAGGGGCATGTGGTAGTGCATTTTGGACCTTCTGGCATCCTAAGCAGCTCTTAGTTAGGTCTTCGATTTGTTGATCGATTCCCAGCCACCACACATAAGCCCTAGCAAGGCTTTTCATTTTCACTCCCCCCAGATGACCTTCATGTAGCTCATTTAGCACTCTCTCCCTTAACTTGGGTGGAATCACCACTCTGGATCCACACATCACTGTCCCCTGGCATACTGACAGCTGTTCTCTTCTGGATGAGAATGCTGGCAACAGTGAGTCGCCATGTGTTGGCCATCCCCTCACCGTCAATTCATATATCCATGACAGCGTCGGATCATTGCGGGTCTCGTTCTCTATATCCGCGTTTGTTACTGGCAATCGTTCAATTATAGTCGAATAAAATATCTTGATAGGGTCCACTGCTGGTGCTTCCTCCACAGTAGGCAGTGGCAGGCGCGATAGCCCATCAGCATTCCCATGCTGTTTCGTGCCTTTATATTCTATTTCATATTGATTCACCCCTAGAAACAGGGACCATCTTTGTAACTGCTGTGCAGTCATCACTGGAACGCCCTTCTTAGGATTAAAGATGGAGACAAGTGGTTGGTGGTCAGTCAGCAAGGTGAACTTCTGCCCATGCAGATAGTGGTTGAATTTTTTTACTCCCCATACTAGGCTGAGGGCCTCCCTGTCAATCTGGGCATAGTTGCGCTCGGCTGAGGTTAGTGACCGAGACGCAAAGGCTACTGGCCTCTCCAACCCGTCTGGGAATTTGTGCGACAGCACCGCTCCAATACCGTAGGGTGATGCATCACATGCCAACCGAATTGGTAGTGCTGGGTTAAATGGGCCAACACCTCTTTTGATGTGATCAATTCTTTACACTTCTGGAAAGCTCGTCTACGTTCGTCATCCCACTTCCATGGTACCCCTGTTTGCAGTAGGGTGTTCAGCGGGTGTAATACCGTAGACAAATTTGGTAAGAACTTGTGGTAGTAGTTTACCAGCCCGAGGAACAACCTCAGTTGTGACACATTTTCCGGGGCTGGAGCCTTGACTACTGCCTCAATCTTGTCAGGGGACTTATGTAACCCCTCTTCATCAATGACGTGGCCACAATACGAGATCTATTTCTGGAAGAACTCGCACTTGTGGCGATTAGCTCGTAGACCATACTCCTTTAATCTGGTGAGCACCTTCTCCAAGTTGGCGAGGTGATCACCGTCGTTTTCGCCCGTGACCAAGATGTCGTCCAAATAACACTGGGTCCCTGGAATCCCTTGCAGGACCTGATCCATCGCCCTTTGCCAGATAGCCGGAGCCGAGGCTACTCCAAACACTAGCCGGTTGTATTGATAGAGACCTTTATGAGCGTTGATCATAAGGTAATATTTCGAAGCTTCTTCTACCTCCATTTGCAAGTACGCCTGGGCTAGATCAATTTTGGTGAAGCGTTTACCTCCAGATAGCGAGGCGAAAATATCCTCAATTCATGGAAGCAGATATTGCACCGTGTGAAGGACTGGGTTCACTGTCACCTTAAAATCCCCACAGATGCGGACCTTCTTTGGTTCCCCAGGTGTATTACTCAACGACCTCTTCATTACAGGAATGATGGGTGTAGCCCACTCGCTCCAGTCCACTTTGGACAGTACTCCTGAACGTTCCAACCCTTCCAGCTCTGCTTCAACAGCTGGTCTGATCGCATAAGGCACTGGTCTGGCCTTCAGAAACTTTGAGCTTGCATTTTCCTCTATTTTAATCATTGTTGTTATTCCTTTTAGTGTTCCTAGTCCCTCCTGGAACACTTCTTTTGCGTCAGTTAGCATTTTTGACAGTCGTCCAGGTGTGACGTCGTCTTCCTTTTTGGCCTCAACCTTCAGTGCTAGTGGAATGCCAATCTAATTGTATCTTCCGGATCCCTTCACGTCCTAGCAGTGGTGGTCCTCCATTTGGCAATACATATATATCCATTTTAGGTATCTCCTGGCCTTTATATGTCACTTTCACCCTTATTTTTCCTTTGGGGTAGACTTTTTGCCCCGTATACGTCTTCAAGACAATCTCTGTAGCTTTCAAGGGTATGTGTGAAAATAGCTGCTTGTAGTCTCTTTGATTTATGACTGTTAGAGCTGACCCTGTGTCCAATTCCATTTCCACTTGGACTCCGTCTATCTTGAGTGTAACCCAGATAGTCTGGTGATCCTCCATTTCGGTTACCTCATGTAGTTTCAGACAACCCAGCTCCTTGCTTCCGGAGTCTGTGTCACTTTTCTGTTTTTCTGAACCACTGTCCATCACCTGGTGTACTTTTTTGTACTTCTCCTGTGGAGATTTCTTACTGTTGGTTTTCTTCCCAGACCTGCAGACTCTTGCTGTGTGTCCTGCTTTCCCACACTGTCTGCACACTTGGTCCTTGAACCAACAATCTTTCTGGTCATGTGTTGTTCCGCCGCAGCGATAGCACTTCCCTGTTCCATAGGACATTTCATTGGTGCCATATTCTTGCGGTCTCCGTTGTATCTCTGCAGCGCCCCTTGCGGCTGCTTCGTGTGATACTGCCATACTGAAAGCTTTGTCCAGCGTAAGGTCCTTTTCTGATAGAAGCCATTTCTGTGTTCCTTGACTTTGTAGCCCACACACAAACTTGTCCCTTAACGTGTCTGCTAGTCCCGCTCCAAACTGGCAGTGTTTCGATAGCTTGCGCAGTTCCGTTAGGTACTCAGCATTGCTTTCGTCTTTGTGTTGGTTCCTTTTATAGAACTTAAATCATTCTGCTATCAGCAGCGGTGTGGGGTTTAAGTGGTCCTGTAGGATTTCTACTATGCTTTCAAAATTCTCGTTTACCGGCTTCTCTGGGGTTATTAGATTTCGCAGTAACCCATAAGTTTTTGTACCCATGGAATTTAACAGAACCAGTGCTTTATTAGCATCTGGCAATTCATTTGCCCTGCAGTACACCTCAATACGTTCCACATATGTCGCCCAATCTTCGACTTCATTGTCGAACGTAGAGGTACTGCCACTCTTCGGCATCCTTGGGTGTGCGTTAACTATCACCAATGGCGCCTCCCGCGCTTCCCCTTCTTCTCTGCTGGCACAAAATGGCGTCTCCCGTGCTTTCCTTCCTTCCCGCGCTCGCCCTTCTTCTCCGCTGCGGCTTCTCAAAATGGTGTCTCCCGCGCTCTTCCTTCTTCTCCGCGGCTCAATTGCGTCTCCCGCGCTCTCCCTGCTTCTCCGCGGCTCAATGGCGCCTCCCGCGCTCTTCCTTCTTGTCTGCGGCTCAATGGCGTCTCCCCTTTCTTCGCCCCACGGACCCTGTTCAGCCCATGAGCACTGGCTGTGCTCTGCGCGTTCTTCTTTTGATATTTTTCGACGCCGCTCAGTCTAGAACCCGGCTGTTTCTTACCCTTTCTCTCTCCGGTTTGTTTTATTTTCCTCGACGCCACTCGGTGTTCAACCCCCGGCTGCGCCCTGCGCTCTTCACCCTCTGTCTTACCCCGTCAACGCTGCTCGGCTCTCTGTCCGCCGTCAGTTGGCTCCAGCCGCCGCTGCTCGGGAAGGGTCTGCGCTGGACCTGTCGTTGGTCTCTTACTGCTCGTTGTGGCTGGGGAACCAAGCCCGGCTCTCCACAGCCTCCCCTGCGAAGTTGGATCTCTGCCTGACTGCTGGGCGGTTGCTCGTAGTCGACGCCCATGTTCCTGGCCTCGACTATTTATTTTATTTTTTTATGTTGCAGGTAGATTCGAATCGACACTCGTCGCCACTATTAGATCCGTGGTTCAGTGGATAAATAATCACACGGATGCTGTACATTAACAAATAACAGGTCTTTACTGGAGGAGGATAATCTCTAGACTGGGGGTACAGAGGCATACGCAAAGCTTATATACCGGTGTGGTCACTGCCGGTACTACAGTATACAGGAGCTGTAAAAGTAGTTCTGACTTAAAGGCACATGCACTACAACAGGTAAATACGGTGCTTTGAAAAAAAGATAGCAGAAAGACCTGACTTTAGATGTCCTTCTAGAATGCCTTGTACACCACAGGATAAACAAAGCAATAAAATGTATTGACACAGTACACATCTACCAACTTTTTTGAAATGTCACTATATTTTTACACGGCTTTTTGAAAAGAGCAAAGTTTTAAAGGCCTGCAGTTGGAGATCTTAAAAAAAACATAACAAGCTTGCAATTTATGGCAAGGTAATGCCTGATTCAGAATGCTAATGTAGAAAACAGTGAGAAAAAGAGAGTGTAAAATAAAAGTCCAGAAAGCCTAGGGCCTAGAAATTCATTGACGCCACTTTTGGGGCGCTAAAGTGGGGCGTCCGCTAAAGTTAGCGTCCGCCCCCAAATCTAGGCCACTTCTCCGATATTCATTAGTTTCGCCCTACTAGTTCGGGCGAGCGCTGAAACTGCTGTTGGACGCCTCTTTTGGGGCGCTAAGCCGGAGGTGGTGATCGATAGCGCCGAGGCCGGGCGCAGCGCAGGTGCGGCCATCTCGTGACTGACAGCAGACACCCTGGCGCCAGCCAGCTCTTAAGGGGGAAGGGTCGATTGTGTCTGCTGCCATGCCCTGGATAGTGGAGCCCTCCAGCTAGGCCTGAACACTGCTACTGGACCCAAATAGCGCCTGAAGACATGGAGAAGGCCCGTGAACGTGCGCAGCGCTTCTCAGAGCGTGATCTGAGTGTGCTGCTTGCTGCTGTGGAGAAGAGGCGCCATGTTTTGTACCCGGACAATGGCAAGAAGGCGACGGTCCGCGTCTACAGGAGAGCCTGGAGGCATGTCACCAGCAAGCTGTCAGCCAACAGCGACGTCCCCAGGACCGGTGCCCAATGCCGCAAAAAGTTAAATGACCTCACACGCATTGTCAGGGTGAGTACCCTTTCCAATGACCTCCTCATCCTTGCATGTGCACCTCACATTATGGGCAAAGGGACCTGAAAGCTCTAATGGCCAGCCTTCATCCAGCAGCTATGGCACAGGCATGAGCATCAATTGCACATTCTGCACTGAACACACTGGCCAAGCTATTCCACCATGGGAGGCAGTGCACACCAGATCATGGCGACACACTGGCCAAGCTATTCCACCATGGGAGGCAGTGCACACCAGATCATGGCGACACACTGGCCAGGCTATTCCACCATGGGAGGCAGTGCACACCAGATCATGGCGACACACTGGCCAGGCTATTCCACCACGGGAGGCAGTGCACAGCAGATCATGGCGACACACTGGACTTAGAGGCCGTCCTTTCTCTTGCAGGCCAAGCTGGCGAATAATCGCAGGAGCCGGACTGCGACCGGGGGAGGACGACCCCATATCCAGCCACTCACCGACCTGCAACATCGCGTGGAGCGCCTCATGGGTCGCCGGGTGATTGGGCCCGTTGCATGTGGAGATGCCGACCCTGTTCTGGGAAGCAATGGTAAGGACATCACCTTTTGCACCTCTCTCGTCCCACTTGCGCATCAGATCTACATCCTTTGCCACTGTCCGACCAATGCGCTGAATGCCACCACTCATGCATCCCGCACTGACGCCCTCTCCTCACTCTAAAGCTACTCTTGTGCCTTCCTGCTTTCAGATGGTCAAGAGGAGGTCCCTCAACTTGCCAGTGACAGACCCTCCGAGGAGGAGCAGGAGGAGGAGCAAGAGGAAGGCGGCCCATCAGGGGAACCCTCAGCCGCGGCCACCCAGGCCAATGTAGGGGACACGTCTTCCCTGGAGGGCAGCGTGGCGGAAGTGTCGAAGGGGAGGGGAGCTCCTGGGACCTGCGTGCTGCAGAAAGGCGGGAGGGGGGTGGAAGCTCGGCGGCCTTCTCCCCAGAGGGGGGATGCGTCGGAGGGGAGTCCAATTGCTGGGCCCAGCGGCCTCCAGCAACGCAGGAAGGGTTGGCCAGCTCGGCGGCCTTCTCCCCAGAGGGAGAGTCCGGCCTCCAGTCAGGAGATGCTCTTCGCCGAGGAGATGGAAGGCCTCGAAGACTTGTCCGCGGACTCGGAGCGCCGGCACACGGAGCTCATGGCGGCAGTGTAACGGTTGCCTGAGTCCATCGATTCGCTCTCTCAGAGTGTGGCCGAGTTCGGGCCCTTAGAGGCCACCAGTCGGGCGGAATACCGGGCAGATCTTGCAGCGACTGGCCAGGTGATTAGTGGTGCCGTCCAGTCACTGGCTGCTCTGCTGCGGGCAGTGAACAGGTCAACACGGGAACTCACTGCTGCCACACTCGCTGTGTCAGCCAGGCATCACCAGGGCACCCGGCGTGCTGCAGCAGCACATCGGTCTGTCCCTCGGCAGATTGGTGCGCATGCTGCAGTGCTGGCCCGGGCGAGTGCCAGTGTCTCAGGCGACCAGCGAGCGCCTGCCATCCGCCAGCTTCCGCCATTCCTCCAGCCGCCACTGCCACTCCCCCAGTGGAGCTGCCAGGAGCTGCTGCAGCGACTGATGCTGGCCAGCCACAGCTGCAGCAATCAACAGCCGGCCGCTCGACGCCCAGACCTCGACTAGGCCGACCCCCAAGGGCATCTGCCGTCACGACATGTGCCCCTCAGGAGCCTGCCCCCAGCCTTGCAGCAGCCAATGGCCTTACTTTGAGGCGGAGCAGCAGGGCGGGCAGGGGCCACCCAAAGATGGCCAAGGCATCGCCCTAGCGGGCCAAATATTCGAATGTGTGGCCATTGGTGTTTGTTTCTTGAGGCCGAGAATTGGATGTTAGTTTTTTGAAGGCCGATGATGTAATGTTTGTTTTGGACGAAGGCCGACAATGACGGCCATTTTAGTTGCCCTATTTTGTTAATCCTCCCCAGGTTGTGGGAGCGAGTAATGTGTTGGAGTGTTTTTTGGGGGTTTCCTCTGTTTTTGGTTTTCATGTGGGAAGGGACCAGAGTTTGTACAATAAAGCATTTTATTTATTCACATTGTCCATGTTTGATCTTTGAAGTGTTTGTTGCCTTAACCGGCTGAGGGCTTGCGGAGCAGCTGCAATCATGTTCTATCATTGGCACAAGCCATTCCCTGACAGGGGGCCTAGAAGTGACATTCAATAAGCCGACGACGGGCGGCCCTTGGACCTTGTGCGCCCCTCCTGGGCTGGTACTCCTCGTCCTCGTCGTCCTCATGCTCCTCCTGCTCCTCCTCCCGAGGTGGTGGTCCAACGTGAGGTGGCAGTGCCTGAGTCCTGCGGATAGCCAGGTTGTGCAGCATGCAGCAAACGACGACGAATTGGGAGACTCGATCCTGCGAATACTGGAGGGCTCCCCCGGAGCGATCGAGACAGCGGAACCGTTGCTTGAGCACGCCGATTGTTTGTTCTATGAGGTTCCTCGTCGCTTGATGGCTCTCGTTGTATGCCTCTTCAGCAGGGGTCGTGGGCGCACGGAGCGGGGTCATGAGCCAGGTACACAAAGGATAGCCTTTGTCCCCGATAAGCCATCCTCTTGGGGGAGGCTGTGCCTGGAACATGTCAGCCACAGTTGTCTGTCGCAGGATAAAGGCATCGTGGCTGCTGCCTGGAAAGCGGGCATTGACAGCTAGGATGCGCTGCCTGTGGTCACACACCAGCTGTACATTGAGGGAATGGTAGCCCTTCCGGTTGCGGTAATCCTCGGCATGCTCAAGAGGTGCCCGCAAAGCCACATGCGTGCAGTCAATGGCGCCCTGCACCATGGGGAAGCCCGCTATTCTTGCAAACCCCACTGCACGCTGCTGCTGCTTGTCCAGAGTCATGGAGAAGGAGATGAATTGATGTCTCCTTCTGAAAAGGGCTTCGGTCACCTGGCGGATGCAGCAATGCACGGCAAACTGGGAGATGTTAGCGATGTCCCCAGTAGCGGATTGGAAGGAGCCGGAGGCATAGAAGTTGAGAGCCACCGTCACCTTTACTGCCACCGACAGAGACGTCCTGCGCATCAGCTGTGGCTGCAGATCTCTCTGAAGCAGCCGGCAGATGTCTGCAACCACCTCCCTTCGGAATCGCAGCCTCCTAACGCACATCGCGGCAGACATGGTCAGATAGGAGGTCTGCTGGCGGTATACCCTGCGTGGGTAAGGCCTCAGTTGGCGACGCCTGTTGCCCCCTCTGCGTCTAGCCAGGGCTGCCACTCTCTCACGGCGTCTGTAAGCCCTTCTGGCATAAGGCTGAAATTCAGCGTTGCCACCCAATGCAGCCCCCATTATATGCTGGCAAACACTGAGCTCTGAATGAAGGCTAAGATAATTGGTAAGCTCTGGCCTGAGCCAAAAATACCTGTCCAAGTGCTGGTCCAAAGCAGTAAGCTCTCCTCCTTGGTCTCTGTCCAAAAAACCGTTGCACAAGAGTGAATGCTGCAAAATGGCTGGCCTTTATACTGCTGGGTAAGTGCCCTTTAATTAGCGCTCCCCCCCGGCCCGGCTGGTCTGTGTACCGTTCCACTTCACAGTCGCTCGGGACGCCCGGCGCACAATGGGCCGGCGCGAGTGAAGTTCCGGTTTGGGGTGCACAAAGGGCGTTGCACTATTATATGACGTCATGATCTGCGCGCGCAGCAGCGCGCGCTAAGACTTTGCGCCGGCGCTAAATGTGTCCTGAAGTTGGGGAGAGGCGCAGATCGCGCTGCGCCCGGGCGATAAGCGCCTAGCGCTCGAGATCTACTCCCCCTAAGGCGCTAACGGCTGGCGCGCCCAACTGAATTTCTAGGCCTGGATGTCTGATACTTGTGACTAGAAAGTTACTTTTAGATTCAATGTTGCACAATTATTCACGAAACAAGCAAAAAAATAAAGCTAACTAGCATTAGAAAACAATTCTGGAATGTTCAGCAACACCAGGCAGGTTTGAAGGGAATATCATGGGTTGGGAGAGGATACAAATAGAATCACATACAGCACCTGTACTCAAGTGAAATGATGAGACAGAAAAGCAGTATGTTGTAATTTTACACTATGGATCTACTGCTTGTCAGGTAGCAGATGCCATCTGGTATCATTCTATCCCTATTCCTAATTAGCATCTTCCTTCTTCGAAAAGAATATACAATAGAACTTTGTCTTTTCTTAAGAAAGGTAAATCTTTGTACCTTATACTTTTATCAACACCTCTGAGCTAAACAAGAACAGACTAGTAGATACAATGTATGAGTAACAAAAGATAAGTGCAGCTCTCCCTTCTCACATAATAGAGCTTTTTATTTCAATTTCTGCCTCAGGTAGGGAGGTGACAAACATTTCTAGATGGTCACTGTATCAAGCACTGAAAACATGTCAAGCCTCACATTTTCATTGCCCAAGTAGTTTGCTCCTTTTCCAAAAAAAATCTTAATGATTTATGAAGTCTGCCAGCATTCACAATGCTTTGTAGCAAATAAAAAGAGTATTAATTACAAGTATGATTTAAGACACCATTTCAAAAAATATGGAAGAACTCCTCGCTTGGCACATCACTCTTGTCCAGCTGCTAGCTGCCACCTAAAAACTGCTGTTGAATTCTTATACAAAGGCAAAATACTGAGGATGCTGGAAATTTTGAAATAAAAATAGAAAAAGCTGTAAATACTTAGCAGGTCAGGCAGCATCTGTGGAGAGAGAAACAGAGTTAACATTTCAGATCAATGACCAGTTCTAATGAAAGGTCATCAACCTGAATTGTTAACTCTGTTTCTCTCTCCACAGATGCTGCCTGACCTGCTGAGCAATGTTCCCGATAACCTCTGTGCCGGTCCCGCGCAGCCCGGGACCAGCTTTTTCAATGTAAAGTTTCGCAAATGCACAAAACTGTGAATGCGTCACGTGGCCCCTTACAGGGGCTGCACACCCCAAAAAAATAAGAGAGGACATTGCTGCTGAGTATTTGCAGCATTTTCTGTTTTTATTGTTGAATTCTTAACCTGTATCTAACCCATCTGTCCAATTTTTGCTTTTCCCACTCTTATTTACCACAGTAATTTCTGGCTACATAACTCTAAAAATAATATTGCTACGATTATAACATGCATTTGTTATAGTTACATTTTTGCCAATAGAGAAGCCCTAATAAGACTTTCTCTCACTGTGCAGTCACCTTCCCCATAACTGCCAAGAAATCCATCGAGGCACAGGTCAAAGAAAATAAACTGAATCGCTTTCCATTCCTTCCTGTAATTCTGTGGAACATACATGCCATATATGCTGTTGTCCTGCACTTCTATGTTCCAAGATATTTGCTCTGCTGCTCCTTCCAGCAACCATGTCCTCAATAAACCTTTCTGCTCTTTGTGTAGGAGGTTTGCAACTTACTTACAGATTACGTTTTAAAAGTCATATTCTGGTTACAATTTGTGACTAGGCCAATTCATATATCATTACAAATGGAGGACTGTAAATACCTATCCAGTATTTTACAAGCTGTCATCTTTTTTCTATTCATTGGGTAGTTTACTACAAATTGCAAATGCAGCTTTTTGAATAAGCTGCTGCAGAAACCTGATCCTTATCTGTCTGGGGCCTAAAAGCTCAAATCTTATTCTTTATCCCAACTTTTCTTTTTCTCCTCATTCTTTTCTGAAGAAAGTAACTTTAGGTAGTTATTGTTCCACAGACATTAGCTGCATCTGTAATACCTTGCTCAAGCCTAAACAGCATCAGTAGGTTGTTTAAACATGAGGGTCATTTCACATCAGCTCGACCCTGTCCTCACCCAACATATGCACACTTTACAGCAGGAGCATCATTGAATGGTGAACAGGAGCAGATATTGTGGCTGATTTTTCCTTTTCCTAGCCCAGGAGTGCTGCTGCCAATTGTAGTGACTCCATAATTATCTCAGCTTAGGATAACTGGACAAGGATTGAACCTGGGACCTTCTGTCCCTGGTCTGTGTAGCTCAGTACAGTACTACACTTTCTGATACTCAGTGGCAGTGGCAGGGCCTTGTACACAGCAATGTGCTTACTGGAAAATCGTGAGTGCACTGCCCATAATTTTCCATCCATTGCCATTAATGGACTGAAAATGCATGGAGAAGGTGTGGAAAAGGTGTGCAAGGTGCGGGTCTCAAAAATTCTGTATAGCACATTTTTCCAATGACCGACCTAGATCGTTGACAAAACTCTCCTCAAATTAGTTTTTGTGTATGTGCGATATAGTGCAGAGTTGGATCTCAGCTGTTATGAGGATTGCATGGATTTAGCTCCAACATATAAAACTGAGGTAATGGAGAGAGTCAGTTGGAAGGCAATTTTCTTTTAAATCAGGCAATGGAGTTAGGCAGGAAGTTGTTGCAACCTAGAAAGAAGCAGTCAATGAAATGCATTTATATAGCGCCTTTCACAACCAGCAAATGTCCCAAAGCGCTTTACAGCCAATGAAGTACTTTTGAAGTGTAGCCACTGTTGTAAAGTAGGTACAGAGAGATTCTGGTATATTGTCCATCAAACTACATGGTGTAAAAATAAATTATATATTTTTATAAAGCAAAGGTGATTCTTTTATATTTCTTTTGAGAACTATTTGAGAATTTATTTTCAATGTCATGAAAAGATAAGAAAGATCAAGAATGAGAAAAGGTCAATTCAGTCCATTGATGCTCATCCATAATTTATATCCACGGTCAGTATTCTGTGAAGATAGATTAAATAGAATGGTCTATTTAGAATCATAGAATCATAGAATGGTTACAGCATGGAAGAAGGCCATTCGGCCCATTGAGCCCGTGCCGGCTCTCTGCAAGATCACTTCAGCTAGTCCCACTCCCCCGCCCTTTCCCCGTAGCCCTGCAATTTTTTTTTCTTCAGGTACTTATCCAACTCCCTTTTGAAAGCTGTGATTGAATCTGCCTCCACCACCCTTTCAGGCTGTGTATTCCAGATCCTAACCACTCGCTGAGTAAAAAAGTTTTTCCTGATGTCACCTTTGGTTTTTCTGCCAATCACCTTACATCTGTGTCCTCTGGTTTCTCTCTATCTACTCTGGCCACACCCCTCATGATTTTGAGCACCTCTATCAAATCTCTTCGCAATTTTCTCTGCTCTAAAGAGAACAACCCCAGCTTCTCCAGTCTATCCACGTAACTGAAGTCCCTCATCCCTGGAATCATTCTCGTAAATCTTTTCTGCAACCTCTCTCAGGCCTTCACATCCTTCCTAAAGTGCTTTGCCCAGAACTGGACACAATACTCCAGTTGAGGCCGAACCAGTGTTTTATACAGGTTCATCATCATTTCCACGCTCTTGTACTCTGTGGGCTGGATTTTGTGAATGGAGGCGAGTTGGAGGTAGGACTGCTGCTTGACGTGTCAATGTCCCGCCTCCATCCTCGCCTGGCCAACCAGAAGTATTTTCCCCTGATTGATCTTGTTAAGCCCGCCCTGCACACTCAGCAGGCCAATTAAGGAGGAAGTCACCGACAGAGCACAGCAACGTCAGACGTGCTATCTGTCAAGACTTCTTGAAAGAAGAAATGTCAGGATTTGACAGCTCTGTGAAGTTGTCAAACACTGACATTCTCTTTAGTTTGATGAGCACTTGTGTTCAGGACTCATCAAACCTTTCAACTTTGTAAATTTCACATGGCTGTTGGTTCGGAGGTTCCAACAGCCAGTCTGCGAAATTGACAAGGAGGATGTCGGCTCTCCCGATCCAAAACGGCTGAAGGCTGTTGGAAGAAAACAAGGTAAGTGAACATTTTTAACACTTATCACTCACCTTACATACTTACCACTCCACACTTGCACCCATCACTTACCTCTACATCTTACTTCCAGGTGCCTCCGACTACCGCAGACCTCCTCCACGTCTCCTCCAACCCGGCGGGGTTCTCCGAGGTCGGGAAGCCTTCACCTGAGAAGGTAAAATGGCACTAATCCTTTTTTCTGCCTGTTAACTATCTGTTAACAGGCAGTTAAAAGGATTAAACTACTTTCCTGCCTCCAGGAGACGGGACCCGAGGCAGCACACCTTCCCGTCTCCTGGCAAAAGGGCACGGAGGCTTTGCCATCCGCCCCCACTTTCTCCTAATTTACCAGATGTCCTGCCTCCATGCCCGTCTCCT
Source organism: Somniosus microcephalus (assembly GCF_052327205.1). Taxonomy (NCBI): domain Eukaryota; kingdom Metazoa; phylum Chordata; class Chondrichthyes; order Squaliformes; family Somniosidae; genus Somniosus; species Somniosus microcephalus. Next base: position 58,187,345 of record NC_140992.1, read on the forward strand.
CGGGGCTTGGAAAATCCAGCCCTATACCTCTATTCATGAAGCCCAGGATCCCGTAAGCTTTTTTAACTGCTTTCTCAACCATGTCTCTCTGTTCATGCACCCCCTTTAGGATTGTACCATTTAGTTTATATTTCCTCTCTTCATTCTTTCTACCAAAATGTATCACTTCACACTTTTCAGTATTAAATTTCATCTGCCATGTCCGCTCATTCCACCAGCCTGTCTGTGTCCTCTTGAATTCTATCACTATCCTCCTCACTGTTCAGTATACTTCCAAGTTTTGTGTCATTTGAAATTGTGCCCAGTACACCCACATCCAAGTCATTAATATATATCAAGAAAAGCAGTGGTCCTAGTACCGACCCCTGGGGAACACCACTGTATACCTTCCTCCAGTCCAAAAAACAACTGTTCACCACTACCCTGTTTCCTGTCACTTAGCCAATTTCCAATCCATGCTGCTGCCACTGTCCCTTTTATTCCATGGGCTTCAACTTTGCTGGCAAGCCTATTATGTGGCACTTTGTCGAACGCCTTTTGGAAATCCATGTACACCATGTCAACCGCATTGCCCTCATCAACCTTCTCTGTTACCTCATCAAAAAACTCGATCAAGTTGGTTAAACATGATTTGCCTTTAACAAATCCATGCTGGCTTTCCTTTATTAATCCACACTTGTCCAAGTGACTGTTAATTTTGTCCCTGATTATTGTTTCTAAAAGCTTTCTCACTACCGAGGTTAAACTGACTGGCCTGTAGTTGCAGGGTTTATCTTTACACCTTTTTTTGAACAAGGGTGTAACATTTGTAATTCTCCCATTTCTAAGGAGGATTAGAAGATTATGGCCAGTACCTCTGCGATTTCTTCCTTCACTTCCCTCAGCGTCCTAGGATGCATCCCATCTGGTCCTGGTGACTTATCTACTTTAAGTACAGCCAGCCTTTCTCGTACTTCTCTTTGTCAATTTTTATCCCATCCAGTATCTCCTTTACCTCTTCCTTCACTATGTCTCTATCAGCATCTTCTTCTGTGGTGAATGTTGTGTACGTACCTTTAAGGGAATAACTGGTCTCAGACTGCAGTACCGGCAGTGGCCACCCCTGTATAAAAGGCCCTAGCAGGCTTCTGTACTTTCAATTTCCAGGTTGTCTCCATTCAGTAAAGACTTGTTATAATCAACTCCTGCAGTCCGTGTCTCAATTATACACGGACATAATACTGGCGATGAGTAAGAAACAAACTTACCTGCAACTCGGCAGCACCTCAGATGACGTTATTGAAGGTCGAAGCCAGAAGAAAGAAAAAAAAAATAATCCAAAGAAACTCGAGAAACGGGCGTCGACCGTGGGCAACCGCCCTCCAAGTCATCGAATTGAAAAGTGCAGGAGAGACTGTCGAGAGCCAGGCTTGGTCTCCAGTCTGTGGTTTCCCAGCTAATCGGGCTGGTGGCAGGTAGTGCACTGATTCTTCCTGGGCTGCGGCGGGCTAGAGCTCGATCGGGTGGCTCTGCAACGGGGCCGGGCAGCAAGTCGGGAAGCAAAGAGAGAGAGAGAGGGTGGAGCAGCCGGGCAGCGTTCGGACCTAAGAAGAGGGAGGGAAGTGTCCCAGAGGGTCCGCTCCACGACGGGAATGGTTCTTCAATTAACGGAGCAAATACTGAAGCACGATAGAAAAATAAAAATACCGCGGAGAGCGGCGTTGGCAGCAGCGATCGGGGAGGCGCGAAGACCACAGGGCGTCGCCATTACACGATAGTAAAATAAATATAATCGCCAGCAACAGCGTTGGCAGCAGCGGCAGCGGCGGGAAAGCGCGGGAGGCACCATCTTAACTCGGCGGGGAAGAAGGAAAAGCGCGGGGAGCGCCATCTTAGATTTTCAAGATGCCAAAGACTGGCGATATCACTGCCTTTGATAATGCAATAGAAGACTGGACCACGTATGTGGAAAGAGTCGAGGTATATTGCGAGGCAAACGAAATAGCCGATGAGAAAAAGGCATCGGTATTGCTAAATTTAATGGGCGCAAGAAAGTACGGCCTATTGCGGGACCTGATTACTCCAGCCAAACCGAAGGCGAAGAGTTTTAATGAATTTGTTGCTATCCTACAGGAACACCTAAATCCTACACCGCTGCTGATAGCAGAAAGATTTAAATTCCACAGGAGAAATCAGCATAAAAATGAGAGCAATGCTGATTACCTTACAGAACTACGCAAGCTATCAAAGCACTGCCAGTTCGGAGCAGGACTGGCAGATACCTTACGGGACAAATTTGTCTGTGGACTCCTGAGTGAAGGAACCCAGAAGAGGTTACTCTCAGAGAAAGAGCTGACGCTAGATAAGGCTTTCAGCATGGCAGTATCGTACGAAGCAGCAGCAAGGGGAGCTGCGGAAATACAACAAAAGCCACAGGAATACGGCACCCACGAAATGACACGGGGATTTGCAAAATGTTATCGCTGCGGCAGAACAAACCATGACCAGAAGGACTGCTGGTCCAAGGACAAAATATGCAGGCAATGCAGAAAGATGGGACACATTGCACGAGTTTGCAGGTCTGGGAAGAAGACCAATGACAACAAAAAGGCTACTAAGGAACCATACAGGAAAGTACAAAAGATGACGGACAGTAGTTCCGAAGACCAGATGAGCGATAGTGAATCCGGGAACATGAGACTAAGCTGTCTCAAACTTCACAACGTAATCGCAAAAGAGGATCACTGAACCATTTGGGTCACCCTCACGATAGCAGGGTCCCAAGTCAAAATGGAATTGGATACAGGATCAGCTCTAACCGTCATGAATCGACGAGACTACAAGCGGCTATTCTCACACATACCCTTGAGAGAGACATCCATTGTCTTGAGGACGTATACGGGGCAAAAAGTATACCCCAGAGGAAAAATAAAGGTGCCTGTCGAATACAACGGCAAGAAAATACGGAAATTGTATCTCTACATTCTGCAAGATGGTGGACCACCGTTATTGGGACGTGAATGGATCAGAAAGATAAGTTTAGACTGGCACTCCATTCAGGCACTGACGGTGGCTGGTAAAAAGGATGACGACGTCACTCCTGGACGATTGTCAGCAATCTTAGCTGACGCCAAAGAGATATTTCAACAAGAACTGGGCACTCTTAAAGGCGTAACCGCCTCGATAAAAATAGAGGAGAATGCAATTCCCAAGTTTTTCAAAGCAAGACCGGTACCATATGCAATTCGCCCAGCCGTCGAGGCAGAGCTGGAGAATCTGGAGAAGGCAGGCGTGTTATCTAAGGCAGACTGGAGCGAGTGGGCGACACCCATCATTCCTGTCATGAAGAAAATGTTAAACAGTAAGTCTGAGGAGCCAAGGAAGGTTCGCATCTGTGGGGACTTCAAGGTGACGGTGAACCCAGTCCTTCACACAGTATAATATCCTCTTCCAAGGATAGAAGATATCTTCGCCTCACTATCCGGAGGGAAGCGTTTTACAAAAATTGACCTAGCACAAGCATATTTGCAGATGGAGGTTGAAGAATCCTCTAGGAAGTATCTCACGATAAACACTCACAACGGTCTTTACCAGTATAATCGACTGGTATTCGGAGTAGCATCAGCTCCGGCGATATGGCAAAGAGCGATGGAACAAGTCCTGCAAGGGATTCCGGGGACTCAGTGTTACTTGGACGACATCCTAGTGACAGGTGAAGATGACAGTGAACACCTTGCCAACCTAGAGCAGGTGCTCACTAGACTACGTGAACATGGGCTACGAGCCAATCGCCCTAAGTGCGAGTTTTTTAAGAAACAGATATCGTATTGTGGCCACGTGATTGATGAAGAAGGGTTGCATAAGTCCCCTGACAAAATTGAAGCGGTAGTTAAGGCTCCAGCGCCTGAAAATGTGTCACAACTGAGGTCATTCCTCGGATTGGTGAATTACACAATTCTGCATCCACTGAACGCCCTACTACGAACGGGAGTAGCATGGAAATGGAGCGATGAATGTAAGCAGGCCTTTCAGAAGAGTAAGGACCTAATCACTTCAAGAGAAGTATTGGCTCACTACAACCCATCACTACCGATAAGACTGGCGTGTGATGCGTCTCCCTACGGTGTTGGGGCGGTACTGTCACATAAATTCCTTGATGGTTCAGAGAGGCCGATAGCTTTTGCGTCACGCTCGTTAACTTCAGCCGAGCGTAACTACGCCCAGATTGACAGAGAGGCCCTCAGCCTGGTGTGGGGGGTGAAGAAGTTCAATCACTACCTGCACGGTCAGAAATTTACTCTACTAACTGATCATCAACCTCTCGTCTCCATTTTCAACCCTCAGAAGGGCGTACCGATAATGACGGCACAACGGCTACAGAGGTGGTCTCTTTTCCTAGGGGCACACCAATATGACATCGAGTACAAAGGAACTAAACAGCATGGGAATGCTGATGGATTGTTGTGCCTACCGTTGCCGACGGTGGAAGAAGAACTGGCAGTGGATCCAGTGGAGTTATTCCACTCGACTATAGTCGAATGTCTCCCTGTGACGAATGCAAACATAGAAAAGGAAACACGAAATGACCCGACACTCTCCTGGGTCTATGATTTAATGGTGAAGGGATGGCCAGCACATGGCGAACCACTGCTGCCAGCATTCTCGCCGAGAAGAGAACAGCTGTCAGTGTGCAGAGGAACCTTGATGTGTGGATCCAGAGTAGTAATTCCACCCAAATTGAAGGATAGAGTGCTCAATGAGCTTCATGAGGGTCATCTGGGAGGGGTAAAAATGAAAAACTTAGCCAGAGCGTTTGTGTGGTGGCCGGGAATCAATAGAGAAATCGAAGAGATGACCAAGAGCTGTACAGGATGCCAGAAGGTCCAAAACGCCCCACCACAAGCCCCTCTACATCCATGGGAGTGGCCCTCATCTCCATGGCAAAGGGTGCACATTGATTTTGCTGGTCCCTTTATGGACTCGATGTTTTTAATTGCGGTGGATGCACATTCAAAGTGGCCAGAAGTAATAAAAATGTCCTCAACTACCACAGAAAAAGCTATCACGGTCTTACGAACCATATTCGCCAGGAATGGGCTGCCTGAACAGATTTGCTCTGACAATGGACCACAGTTTGTGTCTGAAGAGTTCCGGAGGTTCTTAAAGAGCAATGGTGTTAAGCATTGCACATCCACCCCATATCATCCAGCCACTAATGGATTGGCCGAGAGGTTTGTTCAAACATTCAAGAAGGCTATCAAGGCAATGTGTAATGAAGATATACCCCTACAACACAAGGTGGATAACTTCTTGTTTGCCTACCGGAATGCGACACATGCAGTTACCAACCAAACTCCAGCCATGATGTTCTTCAATCGAAGACTACGATGCCGCTTGGATTTGGTTAAGCCAAACGTCAGAAGAGATGTGGAGAACAGGCAGTTTCAGAATATGAGTGAAAGGCCGACCAGGAGTTTTAAGAAAGGTCAACGAGTTTTGGCCCGGGACTACCGCACAGAGAAATGGCAGCCAGGAACGATCTGTACACGGCAAGGACCTCTAATGTATACCATGGACATTGGAGAGAGCATTGTAAGATGCCATGCTGACCAGATTCTAGAGTCACTGGAAAACGTCAACTCCACACCACGATCTGATACACCTGGCGATGAAACTGAAGTACCAATTGCATCTACCGCAGAATCGGTGATATTGGAAGCAGACGAACCAAACAATGACATTGATCCCACGCAACCTTGCCAGAAGAACCTGATATCCCAAAGAGGCGTTATCCAGACAGAATCAGGAAGCCTCCTCAAAGACTGAACTTATAATTGCTTAACTTCAACTAATATATCTAGCAACTGTAATTGTAATTGTAATTAGTTATTATTTAGTTGTTAAATGAATGTTATGTACTGTTTATCTAAAAGGGGAGGAATTGTTGTGTATGTACCTTTAAGGGAATAACTGGTCTCAGACTGCAGTACCGGCAGTGACCACCCCTGTATAAAAGGCCCTAGCAGGCTTCTGTAGTTTCAGTTTCCAGGTTGTCTCCATTCAGTAAAGACTTGTTATAATCAACTCCTGCAGTCCGTGTCTCAATTATACACGGACATAATAGTGAAGATAAATGCAAAGTATTAATTTAATACCTCAGCCATGCCCTCTGCCTCCATGCATAGGTCTCCTTTTTGGTCCATAATCGGCCCCACCCCTCCTCTTACTACCTGTTTACTATTTATATGCCTATTGAAGACTTTTAGATTCGCTTTTATGTTAGCTGCCATTCTACTCTCTTACCCTCTCTTTGCCCCTCTTATTTTCTTTTTCAATTCTCCTCTGAACTTTCTATATTTAGCCTGAATCTCGACCTGACATCTGTCATATGCAATCGTTTTCTGCTTCACCTTACTCTCTATCTCGCTCATTGTCCAGGGAGCTCTGACTTTGGTTGCCCAACCTTTCCCCCAGAGTGGGAATGTACCTCGAATGTACCCAAACTATTTCCTCTTTAAAGGCAGCCTATTGTTCCATTGCAGATTTGCCTGTCAATCTTTGATTCCAATTTACCCGGGCCAGATCTGTTTTCATCCCACTGAAATTGGCCTTCCTCTAATTAAGTATTTTTACTCTAAATTGCTCCCTGTCCTTCGTCATAGCTAATCTAAACCTTATGATACTGTGATCACTGTTCCCTAAATATTCACCTGCTGACACTTGTTCCACTTGACCTACCTCATTCCCCAGAAACAGATCCAGCAATGCTTCCTTCCTTGTTGGGCTGGAAACATACTGATCAAGAAAGTTCTCCTGAACACGCCTCAGAAATTCTTCCCCCTCTCTGCCCTTTACACTATTACTATCCTAGTCTATCTTAGGATAGTTGAAGTCCCCCATTATCACTACTCTATAGTTCTTGCATCTCTCTGTAATTTCTCTGCAAATTTACTCCTCCGTATTTTTCCCACTAGTTGGTGGCCTATAGAATACACCTAGTAGTGTAATGGCACCTCTATTATTTCTTAACTCTAGTCATATAGATTCTGTCCTTGACCCCTCCAGGACATCCTCTCTCTAGCACTGTAACATTCGCCTTAACCAATACTGCCACCCCACCTCCTACCTTTCCTTCCATATCTTTCCTGAACACCTTGGCCTAAAAATTTGGTGCTTTGCACCTCCTGTTAGCGTCCTAAGAGGGCGCTAATGGGGCACAAAGCAACTAGTGCATGGGCGTGGCGCCGCTGACATCTCCCGCGAAATTCAGCGGGAGGTTAGCGGCGGCGGTAACTGTTAGCACCCTGCGGCGCGCGCTGCTGGCAATGATGCCATCACTGTGTGCAGTGCCCCGCTCACACCCTGGCCATGAACTTTGATAGCGCCCCCTGACTTACCGCCGGATGCTATGTCTGTCAGGGTATGGGGGGCCTACCTGCGGCCGGGGCAGCATTAATTAAAGGGAAGGTGCCGGGCAGCCATTTTTGTTGCTGGCCGCCTGCCAGCACCTGCCCCCTCTGCTGTCCCCAGCCTCCTCTGAAGCGCCCCCCCCCCCCCCCCCGTGGAGTGTTGGCTGCGCTCCATGAGCCCGGCACTTCTCTTGAGTGCCGGGCTCTTTTGCCAGCACTCTGAACCCTAGTGGCCCAGCTGGGCCCCGGGTCGTGCTGCGCTAGGCCCCTCCCCTTTAAGAAGGGGAGGAAGGCCTGCAGTGCCACGACGCGACGTGCCGCAGCACAGCGATATTTACTCACAGCACCCCAAGAGGGAGGCGGGGCGCTTCCAGTAGCACCCCGCTTCCCTCTTGGGGTGCTTCCGATGAATTTCGGCTGCGGGGGTGCTAATTTCTTTGGGTCGCTAAAAGTAGCACCCCGGCGAAATTAGCGCCCCAAAGGGGGCACGACCCAATTTTTCCCCCCTTATATCCAGGAATATTTAATACCTAACCCTGCCCTTTTTTGAGCCAGGTCTCCATTATTGCTACAACATCACATTCCCATGTGGCTATTTGCACCTGCAGCTCACCAACCTTGTTTACTATGCTTCATGTGTTCACATACATACACTGTAAACCTATCTTAGACCATCTTGTGTTCCCTCTTACTCTGACCCCACCTAATACCTTACTATTTCTTGCTTTAGTGCTATCCGTCTCTCCCAATCCTTTGTGTATGGATATGGGCCACAACCTCTGGCTGTTAACCCTCTCGCCTCAGAATGTTCTGCAGCTGCTCGGTGACATCTTTGACCCTGGCATCAGGGAGGCAACATATCATCCTGGAGTCATGTCTGCGGCAGCAGAAATGCCTGTCCGCTCCCCTAACTATTGAATCCCCTACCAGTGCTGCTTTCCCTGTCTTCCTCCTCCTCTCCGTACAACTGAGCCGTCCATGGTGCCATGGACTTGGCTCTGGCTGTACTCCCCAGAGGAACCATCACCCTCACCAGTACTCAGAACAGAATACTGGTTGGAGAGTGCGATGCACTCAGGGGACTCCTGCACTACCTGCCTGTGCCTCCTCTTCTGTCTGGCAGTCATCCATTTCCTTTATGCTGAATGTCCACATGCATAAATATTATTACTTCTTTATTTAGATCTAAGCAGTAACAACAGAAGGCTATAGCTAAAGCAAGTAGTACCACAGCTTTAGCCTCATGTCTGCCATCAAGTTATGTTAAGTTATGTCTACATTAGCACCAGCATCAAAGCAACCACTGAGATAGGTTTTGTAACACTGGTACCAGTTCAGAATGTGAAACCTGATCTCAATCGACTATATCTTGGAGGTCTGATTTCCAGCAATTTTAGGTACAGTAATAACTATGGCATAGGTCAAAGCTATTGTGCACTAAGAGTAAGACTAAAACCACATACCTAGGGGGTTAAATTGGCTAACCCATGAAAACGGGCCTGGGGAGCACGGTGCACATTTAACCTGCGCCTGTTCATTGTGTTGCAGGCAACACATTAAATTGGTGCTGCCTGCTGTTTTAACTGATTTCTGTGTGCAGCCAGCACGACCTGCACTGTTCATTGGCTGCACACATCAGCAGGGGGCCCAATTTTGCAAGTGGCTAGTACTACTTAAAGGCAGCCTGTACCTCTTAAAGGGGAGGTATATTGTGGCTGCAAGCATTGGTAGGAATGTTTTGAAAAGTGTATCTGGAATGTGATACTTTGAAGAATGGCTGAACATGCGACAGAGTGAGCACCAAGATTTCCAGACAATGCACTGGAGGTCTTGGTGCAAGACGCAGCGAGAAGGAGAGATGTCCTGTATCTGCAGGGAGTGGGGGTGGGCGGGGGGAAGGGGGCAAGAGGCCCTCCAGACATATGCTCAGGAGGCAGTTGGAAGAAGTAGCGGTGGAGGTCAATGCCAAAAGTATTTCTTCAAAAACATGGAGGTAGTACAGGAAGAAGTTTAATGACCTGACACGAGTTGTCAAGGTGAGTGAGTTCATCTTCAAATGGGATATCCTAACATCTGCACCACTCGCCTCATCTACTACTCAATTCACTACACCCCCATTCCCCACCTACCAACAATCTCTATCAATCAGTACTCAACCCTTCAATTCATATGCTTTGCCCTGTGGTGGAGACCACATAGGGGCAGTAACACAATTCACTATGTATAGCCAATGTTGTTATCGCTCCACGTTATGTACGGAACTTGGTTGGGTTATCGGGGCAGGGTCCCTTTAAGAGTCGTCGATTGTGTGATGACGTCATAGCCCTGCGACGAGGCCGAGTCCCTCAGTCCATGCGGAGAGTTAATAAAGCTAACACGCGTTTTACTTTGCTGCTATGAAAGTCTCGCAGTCTGTTTATTTCCAACGACTCCTACATTGGTGACCCCGTTTCTCTTTTGGACGTTTCCAAACACTTTATCCGAGATGGCGACGAACGCCGTTTCTCTCAAATTACCGGAGTTTTGGGAACGGCAGGCTGCCGCTTGGTTTGCCCAGGCCGAGGCTCAGTTTGCTCTCCGGGACATCACCGCGGACGACACGAAGTATTATTACGTCGTCTCTGCTCTCGGCAGCTCCACCGCGGCCAGAGTCGTGAGCCTGCTCGAGGACCCCCCCGGAGCACCACAAATGTGCGACGCTGAGAACGCACCTCCTAGAGACTTTTGGACTAACTGAACCCGAGCACGCATGCCAGCTTCTCTCTCTACCCCGGCTTGACGACTCCAAGCTCTCAGAACTGATGGACCACATGTTAACCCTCCTGGGCAAGCACAAGCCGTGCTTCCTCTTCAGAGAACTGTTCCTACAACAGCTGCCAGGGCAGGTACGGTCGGCTTTAGCCAACTCTCATATTAGTGATTTCCGCGCCCTGGCCAAGGAGGCCGACAAATTTTTCTCCGCCGGGCAACAGTACTGCGCGGCCATGCGGGGCCCTGCCTCCACCGCCACAGCCCAACGGCGGCAGCCCCCAAGCATGTGCTTCTACCATGCACAGTTCGGCCCCAATGCTAAGAAGTGCCGGCCCCCATGCAGCTTTACCGCGTCGGGAAACGCGAAGGCCCACTCATTAGCTACCATGGCTGTTGGCCGTTCAGGTAGTCTGTTATTCATTACGGACACTGACTCTGGACGTCGCTTCCTCTGTGACACGGGTGCCCAGGTGAGCGTCCTGCCCGCGTCAACCATAGACATACAGGGGGGGAACCACGGCCCCGCCCTCGAAGCCACCAACGGCAGTTCCATCCGTACTTTCGGGAAACGGAGCGTGGCGCTGTGTTTTGGCGGGCAGCGTTTCGCTTGGGACTTTGTTACAGCGAAAGTGTCCATCCCCCTTCTCGGCGCTGACTTCCTCTGCGCCAATGGCCTTTTGGTGGATGTCAAGAACCGACGTCTCGTCAACACTGAGACTTTCAGTTCGCTCCCATGTTCGCTCAGTGGTTCCGGCACGACGAAGTTGTCCAGCGCACTCTCGGCCTCCGATGAGTTTTCCCGCCTCCTCGCCGGTTCCTGGACCTCACGAAGCCCAGTTTCTCGTCCGCCGCCACCAAGCACGGGGTAGAACATCATATCCCGACCACCGGTCTGCCTGTCTACGCCTGTGCTCGGCGCCTCGACCCGGGGAAACTCGCCATCGCTAAAGCCGAGTTCGACACGATGGAGCACCTCGGCATCATTCGCCGGTCGAATAGTCCGTGGGCCTCGCCTCTCCACATCGCACCAAAACCAGGAGGCGGTTGGCGCCCGTGCGGCAATTACCAGCGCCTCAATGACGTTACGACCCCCGACCGCGACCTGATTCCACACATCCAGGACTTTTCCGCCCACCTGGCCGGGAAAGTTGTTTTCTCTAAATTGGACCTCGTTCGGGGTTACCACCAGGTCCCTGTTCGGCCGCAGGACGTCCCAAAAACTGCAGTGATCACCCCGTTCAGGCTGTTCGAATTCCTCCGCATGCCATTCGGTCTCAAAAACGCTGCTCAGGCTTTTCAACGCCTAATGGACACCGTGTTACGGGACCTCCAATTCCTGTTTGTTTACCTGGACGACATTCTCATCGCCAGCGCCTCCAGGACGCAGCATGTGTCCCACCTCCGGACTCTCTTCGAATGCCTCAGCCAGCACGGCCTAATCGTCAATCCGGCCAAGTGCCAGTTCAGGCTGTCCTCGATCGACTTTCTCGGGCACCGCGTCACGAAGGACGGGGCGGTGCCACTGCCGTCGAAAGTGGGGGCTGTGAAGGATTTTCCACGACCCCTCACCGTGAAGGCCCTGCAGGAGTTTTTGAGCATGGTGAACTTTTATCATCGCTTTGTTCCCCAGGCAGCCCAGCTTATGCGGCCCCTTTACGAGGCCCTCAAAGGCAAGCTCGCCAAGCTCGCCGTCGACTGGTCCGAGGAGATGGCCAATTCTTTCACGGACACGAAAAGGACCCTGGCTAACGCGACCATGCTGGCGTATCTGTTTCCCGATGCGCCGATCGCTCTCACCACTGACGCTCCGGACTATGCTGTCGGCGCCAGTGGGTCAATGGCACCTGGCAGCCGCTCGCCTTCTTCAGCCGGCAGCTCTGCCCCAACGAGCAGAAGTACAGCACTTTCGATCGCGAGCTTCTCGGCTTCTACCTCGCTGTCCGACATGTCCGTTTCCTGCTGGAGGCCCGCCCGTTCACGGCGTTCCTGGACCACAAGCCATTGGCCTTCGCCAAGGCCAAAGTTTCCGAGCCGTGGTCGGCCCGTCAGCAGCGCCAGCTTTCCTTCGTCTCCGAGTTCACGACGGACATCCAGCATGTGGCTGGGAAAAACAACCCTGTCGCCAACTGTCTCTCCCGGGCCATCGCCAGCACCGTACACCTCGGCATCGACTACACCCGCATGGCGGCCGACCAGGCCTCCGACCCGGACGTCCAGGTATACAGGACGGCTGTCACGGGCCTTCAGTTAGCGGACGTCGCGTTCGATGATGCCGGCACCACGCTCCTGTGCGACGTCTCCGCTGGGCAGCCACGCCCCGTCGTGCCCGACGGGTGGAGACGGCAGGTTTTCGATGCCGTCCATAGCCTTTCCCACCCGGGCAGGAAGCCGTCGCAGAAGCTGGTGGCAGCTAAGTTTGTCTGGCATGGGCTCAAGAAGGATGTTTGCGACTGGGCCAATACCTGCGTGGTATGCCAGCGCTCGAAAGTGCATCGCCATACTAAGGCTCCGTTGGCGCCTTTCGCGGTGCCCGAGAGGCGGTTCGACCCATGTTAACGTGGACCTGGTGGGGCCCCTGCCGCCCTCCCGCAGGTTCACCCACCTCCTCACGATGGTCGACAGAACCACCCGATGGCCGAAAGCCGTCCCGCTGTCGTCAACAACGTCCGCCGATGTGGCCCGGATGTTCATCAACACTTGGGTCGCTCAGTTCGGCGCCCCATCTGACGTCTCCTCCGACCGGGGGCCCCAGTTTACGTTGGAGCTCTGGAACGCTGTCGCCCAAGGCCTCGGGTTGAGACACCACCGCATATCACCGCATATCACCCTCAGGCTAACGGGCTGTGCGAACGGTTTCATCGCTCCATGAAGGCCGCGCTCCGGGCCAGCCTCCGGGACGACAGTTGGATCGACAGACTCCCGTGGGTCATGCTGGGACTCAGGACCGCCCCCAAGGAGGACCTCCAGTTCTCATCCGCCGAGCTCGTTTACAGGCAGCCGCTGCGGGTTCCCGGGGATTTCGTCCCCAACGCCATGGACCCTTGGTCCGCAGCCCGTCAGCGGTCCGTCCTCCTGGACAACGCCAAGGTTTTCGCGCCGGTGCCCACGTCGCAGCACAGTCTCCCTCAGTCCCACATTCCGCCCGACCTTCGTGCGGCGGAGTACGTTTTCGTCCACCACAACGCCCACCGGGGACCTCTTCACCCACCCTACGACGGACCATTCCGCGTCCTGGAAGCCGGGGACAAGGCCTTCGTGGTGGATGTCGGCGGTAAGCCGGACTACATTTCCGTGGACCGTCTTAAGCCGGCCCACCTGGATCTGGACCGACCCGTTGGTTTGGCTCCGCCCCCGCGGCGGTGCGGACCTCCGGCTTCTGCACCCTCAGTCCACCACCGAGCGCCTGGGGACCCTACTGCGACCCCCCCCGGTCCCCGCCCTCGACTTAAAGAGCCGTTTCAGCCATGTGTTCCAGGCCCCTCAATGACTGACATTGCCAGTTCTAGTGAATTCTGGGGGGACGTATGTGGCGGAGACCACATAGGGACAGTAACACAATTCACTATGTATAGCCAATGTTGTTATCGCTCCACGTTATGTACGGAACTTGGTTGGGTTATTGGGGCAGGGTCCCTTTAAGAGTCGTCGATTGTGTGATGACGTCATAGCCCTGCGACGAGGCCGAGTCCCTCAGTCCATGCGGAGAGTTAATAAAGCTAACACGCGTTTTTCTTTGCTGCTATGAAAGTCTCGCAGTCTGTTTATTTCCACCGACTCCTACAAACCCACCCTCCAACACTTAACACTTGTTGCAAGCCTCATACCCACAACTCACAAACACTGGCAGCTATTCAACCATGACAGCCACATCACCCAAACATATTGCAGGACACTCACTGACACACTTCCCTCTTTCTTGCAGGAGAATGTGGCACATAACAGGAGGCAGAAAGAAAGAACTAGAGGGGGACAAGCACACCTACATGTTTTAACCCCCATGGAGGAGACAGTGCTGGCCATCCTGGGAAGGGGCATCGCTGAGGCCATGGCCACTAAAAGGGGGGGAGTGCTAGAGGGATTGATGATGAGGGTATCTGCATCCTTAATCCTCCTTCTCTCATCCCACTTCTCCAGCATCCCACAATCTCTTCCGACTCACAAGCTTCAGATGGTATAAATAGATACTTCTTACTTTCTTCTCTCCCCTCACCACAACCCAACCCTTGTCCCTTTTTCATTTCAGATGCCCACAAACTGGAACTTTCCCAGTCAGAGGAGGAAGAGGAAGAAGACAGTGAATATTACACTCACAGCCACCAGCTTAGAGACAGACACTGGGTTATTTTAGAGGCTAGGATAGAGGAGGGATCTGCACGTGGTGAAACACTGGGCACAAGCGTGTAGGAGCCAGGGCAGGGGGAAAGGATAGCGCAGGTGCCAGCTTGTCGAATTCTGCTGCAGGAGTCAGATGAGGACTTCAATGAGCCAGGCTACAGAAGAAGTCACAGCTTGCATCAAAGGTCTGAGTGCTGCAGTGGAAGCTCAGACTGCTGCCAATCATGGCTCAGGATACCACTGTTCAAAGAGGCTTCCAGGGTGTCACAGCATTCCATCAAAAAGTTCTCCAATAGATCAGCAGGATTACTGAGGCGCTGCCCCAGGAGAGTGACAGTGGCTCGATGGAACAAGAATCTGCTGTCATCTCTCAGGCTGACAGTATTTCTGCTCCCACCCCATCACTCCCCCAATGATCTTGCTGTTGTCCGTCAGCCAGCCAGCCCAGACTGCTGCAGCCCAGGCCAAGATGGTGCAGTCTGAATTCAGTCTGCAAATTCAGGGTCATCGGGTTCTAAGAAACAGTGAAAGGGATGGAGGTTTTACTGTTGCTGAAAATTCTAAGGTTAGCCTCTCAATCATTGTAATTCAAAACTGAGGCCGAGAGGCTGTGGCATTATCAATACTGGGACAGGTAAGTGTAGTCATGGAGGGAGCATTGCACAGAGGGGATTTGAAGAGCCGATAGAAGAGAATTTGAAGCTGGTATCAATGGGGGAATAGCAGAGCAGCAAATGGAATGGAAATGGGGAATATCAGAGAAGCAAATAGGTTGTGGTCAAAGATACACAGAGCAGCTGGGAGATCAGAATAAATGGCCTGTCAAGTTCATCAAATTTTCAAAATTGTGAAAAATAATCAAGAATGAGAAAAAGGCGGACAGTATTTGTGTGTGGAGAGAGATACATAGAAATAAACACAGAGGCAGATAAAGGGAGAGATGAAGATGAAGGAATTGCAACCTGGGACAAGTGGGTCACCTGTTGTTCTCTGGGCACTATTATAGAATGTTATTTGAATTTGGTGAAATGACTCTCAACCTCCATTACCAAACTTACCATTACGGTTTTCTCCCCGACAGTAACATTCTCTTTACTTACACTAAAAGTGCAGCAGTCATTTATTCAGTGATTTACTTATTACCTCTTTCTCCGGGTGCTCCGGTTTCCTCCCACAGTCCAAAGATGTGCGGGTTAGGTTGATTGGCTATGATAAATTGACCCTTAGTGTTAGGGGGATTAAATACGTGGGGTTACGGGGATAGGGTGGGATATGTGTTGATGTAGGGGTTACGGGGATCGGGTGGGATATGTGTCGGTGCAGGCTCGATGGGCCGAAATGGCCTCTATCTGCACTGTGGGGTTTCTGTGTGATTCTGTGTGAAAACTACTTCAGATGCAATTTCAGCTGGTCTCTCGAACAGCTTCCAGTGTGCCATACAAAATACAAGAATTACATTAGGTTATACTTAGATTAAATGAAACACAACTTCTATGATGACAAGATTTGATTTCAATTGTGCAAACATTTTGCTGTCATCTTCTTTCCAAACAAGGACATGTGTTGGACAATTTCAAATGGCAGCCTGATGTATGTTCTGTGTTTTACAGTGGCGTAGAAGGAAGTGAGAATTTGAAGTAAGCCAGCTAACGTAAATCTGATTCAATTCAATTTGCTTCACAGCAGGTTTAAAACTGCCTTAGGAACTGCTGTTTTTATTTCAAAATAACATCAGGATAAATTGATTGACAACATACATGGTGCATTTTAATTCTGAACAGCTGGATGAGGTGGGGTGAAGTGAAGATGGAATATGGGGGAAGGGAAAATATGACAAATGGAAATTTGCAGCTGTTCTGTAAACAAAACATTTCCTCCAACTAAGGATGTTAATTTATGGAAAGTACAAGTTTCCTAGGGCATGAACAGCATGGAAAAATGCATCTCCTATTATGATGGCTTTAAATTTTCTGTATTAAATAGAAGGTTGTACACAGCTTTAATCAAAGCATAGCCAATAGGAAGTTCGTGGAACATATATTGACTGAAATTGTTCTTTTGAACAATACAGAAATTCTGATTGTAACACATTGAATCATATATAGCTATTGCCTTTCTGTCTCAGCTTCCAACAAAGCCACCAGATGCCTCCCTACAGGATAGCCATTGGCTACAGTTTATTAGGCTGCCCAGAGGCAAGAGCTATTCAAGTGCACTGGCAAAGTGTAGAACAGGAATTTTGTTTCAGGTTTATATCAAATGACTCCAAGACAAGTTATTTTAGCATAGGTTTTATTATTTATTTTTTCCAGTTTTTTCTCAGTTCCTAAAATTACATATTACGTAAGCCTGTCAAATTATCTGTTTTGTTAAAAAAAAATCTAACTCATAAACCCTCATACCTCATCTCAGAGAGTGAAAAAGGACTCTTTGAAGGCTGTCCAATCGGAGTTTAATATTTCAATCCATTTCCCTTCTTCTGCCTCTTTGTGAAGATGTATCCCTTGAAGAAAAGGCTTCAGAATTTTAGCTTTCAAGGACATAGACACCAGAATAAGAGAAGCGTCAATCAGGGTTTTTTTTTTTCACTTTCACATACTTCCAGTTCATCACCAATAGGATAGCCTGCATAAATTAATCAACGTGACTGTATAGGTCAGTCCATAAGTCTCACCTAGCTATGTACATTCTAGAAGAGAGCAGATATGATCATTAGTTTATATTCTGCAATCATTTTAAAGGCAGCCAGAACTATGCAATACATATTCTTTCCACTATTCCATTGTTTGATATTCCTTTGGGATTTCCAATGATTTACATATTTGTATTCTCATTCAATGCCAAAGTCCCTTGCTGAGCTTGCCTTCAGGTCTTTGTCTGAAAGGAGAATTCCAGTATCTACTCCTTCCGTTACCAATAATCCAGCTGGTCCTAACCAAGTCGAACAAATATTGTCTTCCTAAGACCATCCTGGGGATCATATTCGGCCTTTAAGATACTTTTTTCAATTTCGCCTTACAAGAATGGAAACATCAGCAGCTGGTTCAGATCTGCTCCTGATCATAATCATTCTCTGAAGGTAACTTATCTCAGAATATCCTGCTCATCACCAACATGTTTGGAAGTTTCTACAAGCCTTTTCCCACAGTTTGAAAATCAAATCTAGGATCTACTGATCCACATGGGTTAGTACTGCACAACCTGTGTGTTTACCACAAATTTATCATAAAAGCACTTACAAGCCTTATTCTAAAAATATGGAAATGTTTCATAAAACATTCCATCACAAAATCCTTTAGTGGCTCTGACAATCACAGCAGGTGGCAGTCTTCAAATCCAAATTTGGAAATGTTATCCTAATTTTCAATCTCCATTCATTACATTTCTTTCCTTTGCCTCCACACTGTATACCGTTGCTATCAAGTTTTAAGTATCTGCATTTACTTTTGTGTTCCCAATGGTGAAGAAAGCCCGTGTCCTGATGTCACTGTGCTTTTTTAACCTGTCTAGCTTGTCCAAAGCATGATAGCCTTTTTCACGTGGCAACATATACAAAATTTCCTCCTATGTCAGGAATCTGGTTGTTATAGTAGATTCCCTATTGGTCTTGTCTTATGATTTTGACAGGTGTCAAGTTTCACTTTCTCATAAGTTTATTTGGATATGTGTATTCTGTCAGATCCATCCCCTCAGGATATTCAATTGGTGCTATAGGTCCTAATCATTCTGTCACAATTAATTCTGTGAATGTTGTATCAAATCTTTGATTGCTGCTGTATGTATCATTTTTTCCAAACTGAACCTCTCTCCAGGGTACTTCGGTCACGAGGTCCTTTTTACCAACTTAATGTCTTCTCCATTTCTACTTCACACCTTCCACAAACTCTGATGGAGACATAGGCCTCAATTTTCACTGAGCCATGAGGCGGGCTTTTAGGCGTGCGGGGGGTTAAAATCGCAAAGCCTAGTGGTCGCGACCCCCCCACCTGGTTCCTGCCTCCACGCCACTTTAACCTAGATGTGTCTGATTGACCCGAATCAATCCCGCCTGCAACAGGCGGGACTGGTCTTCAGGGCCCTTAAACAGCACTGATTGTCCTTTATAATCCCATTTTAACCGGCCCTTGCCTGTTTAACCCTTGTCCCACGTAAAACACACCTGGTGGGGATGACGCCTGTGAAACCCGGGGTGAACACTATTGGCTTGCTGACTATCAGCTGCAGGTCCAACATTAAAGAGGATATTTGATCATTCATCATTTGCAGGTGGCAGGACTTTGTTTTCTCAGGTCTGGGGGAACTTTTAGAAGGCATAACCACAGCTGTGGAAGTTTGGAGCCTGACAC
Source organism: Somniosus microcephalus (assembly GCF_052327205.1). Classification (NCBI taxonomy): domain Eukaryota; kingdom Metazoa; phylum Chordata; class Chondrichthyes; order Squaliformes; family Somniosidae; genus Somniosus; species Somniosus microcephalus. Next base: position 58,206,165 of record NC_140992.1, read on the forward strand.
CCACCTCCAGTGTGACCTCCTGCGAGACCCCTCTCGCCACCCTCACTCAGCGCTTCCACAACTGAGGCACCTCCCAGAAGCATGGGAGGCCTTCTTTTCCTTCCCCTCTTGGCATTAGAGGACCTCCAGCCCCATTCGCGAAATGACACACGCCACAATTGCAGAAGTTGCCATCAAAATTTTTATGCAAAATACGCAACTGATGGCATTTTCACAAAATACATAGCATTTCACCCAAGTGACTACCCTTGTGACTATTTGTGCTTTATTTTCCTCTTACGCGTGCTCCCATGTAGTGGTTCCCCTGTGGCTTCAGCAGATGTGGAGGCCCCTTGCTCACTTTGCTGCTGCTCCTGTCTCGACACCTTTGGCGGGTGTCCTCTGGGATGGCGAGCCTGTGAGGGCTCGCAAGCAGTCTGCTGTTCCTGCGGCTGTGCAGGGGTTGAGACCTCTATCTCCGTTGGATGTGGACTCTGGCGGGGCTCTGACCGAGGGCTCTGCAGTGGCATGGAAGTGTGAGCGCTTGGAGAGGAGCCCCCACTTCCTTGAGGTCTGCCACCAACCTCCCTCTCATGGGTCAGGTCCCCCTCAGTGCCTGCAAGTGGCTTGAGAGCAGCTTGCTGCACATCAGGGGGGCCATGGGGACCCGTTTCTACAATGGCAGTCCTACTCAGAGGGCCTGCCATGAAGGTCTGGTTTCTCTGTTCAATAGCTGACCATCGCTCCTCCAGAGATGTCAGTCTATTCTGAACACTCACCATGTTTTCAACACTCTGGCGACTTAGCTCCTCCATGGCTGTAGCCATCCTCTCCTCTACTGTAGCCATCCTTTCCACGGAGGTTGCCATCCTTTCCGTGGTGATGCGTTCCTGCGCCAATAACTCCACAAAGGCTCTGCTCATGTTCACTATGGGCTCCTCCATTCGCTCCACACTCGCAGCGACCGTAGAGACAAAACCTGCCAGAGACTCTTGCATCTGTGCCTGGAGTTCCATCACCTCTGATCTTACGGATGGACCCAGAGGCAAAGGGTCAGCATGCAGATGAGCCGAGCTGGCAGAGTCCTGCGCCCTCTGACAAGGATTCTCCACTGCTGTCCCTGTCTCCACAATCTGCTGATGCTCACTTGTGAGCTGTGATACACCAGGTGACAACACTACTCTATGTCCCGTAGGTCCCACCGAGGTGTGAGTGTCTGCGCTGGTGCTGGGTGCGCTTATTGCTGATGACACTGCGCCCTCAGAGGGTGCAGGTTCCTCTGAGGAGTTTGGCTGCTCAGGCTCTTCCTCCTGCAGAGTGGGGACGGGGGCTCTCGATGGTCCTGTGGGGGAGTCAAGGAAAAAGTTAGAGATGTGATGCCAACATTACATGCACATTGCATTCTGCAGATGATCATAAGTCCATATGATGTAGCTTCAGAATCATTATCAGCGACTCATGCAATGCCAATGAGAGAGATGGAAAGCTTCGGAGGGGTCGGGGGTTGGAGGATCTTCGGGGGGGTCGGGGGCTGGAGAGCTTTGGGGGGGTCGGAGCTGGAGGATCTTCGAGGAGGTCGGGGGTTGGAGATCTTCGGGGGGGTCGGGGCTGGGGGATCTTCGAGGAGGTCGGGGATCGGAGGATCTTTGTGGGGGTCGGGGGTTGGAGTATCTTCGGGGGGGGTCGGAGGTTGGAGGATCTTCGGGGGGGTCGGAGGTTGGAGATCTTCGGGGGGTCGGGGGCTGAAGGATCTTCGGGGGGTCGGGGGCTGGAGGATCTTCGGGGGGTCGGGGGCTGGAGGATCTTCGGGGGGGGTCGGAGGTTGGAGATCTTCGGGGGGTCGGGGGCTGGAGGATCTTCGAGAGGGTCGGGGGCTGGAGATCTTCGGGGGGTCGGGGGCTGGAGGATCTTCGGGAGGGTCGGGGGCTGGAGGTCTTCGGGGGGTCGGGGGCTGGAGGATCTTCGGGAGGGTCGGGGGCTGTAGATCTTCGGGGGGTCGGGGGCTGGAGGATCTTCGGGAGGGTCAGGGGCTGGAGGTCTTCGGGGGGTCGGGGGCTAGAGGATCTTCGGGAGGGTCGGGGGCTGGAGGTCTTCGGGGGGTCGGGGGCTGGAGGATCTTCGGGAGGGTCGGGGGCTGTAGATCTTCGGAGGGGTCGGGGGTTGGAGATCTTCGGAGGGGTCGGGGGTTGGAGATCTTCGGGGGCATCAGAGGTTGGAGATCTTCGGGGGGATCGGGGGTTGGAGATCTTCGGGGGGTCAGGGGCTGGAGGATCTTTGGGGGGATCAGGGGGGTCGGGGTTTGGAGGATCTTTGGGGGGGTCGGGGTGTGGAGGATATTCAGACGGGACTGGAGGTTGGAAGGCGTTGGGGGCTGCAGATTGGAGGCTGTAGGGGGGATCGGAGTCCTCATGGGGGCTGGTGGGGTCTGAGGCCTCGGGGGTGTCTGATCACGGGGCGGTGGGTAAGGCAGGAACGCTGGATCTAGCACGTAAGTGGAAAGGACTTCCTTTAGCTGGTGTGTTCCCCGAGGCCTGGGAAACCCGCTCGCCCACACTTAACTTTAAAATGGTGGATCACCATGAGGCACGCAGCCTCATTATAATATTGAAAGAAAGACTTGCGTCTTTCACGACCACCGGACATCCCAAAGCACTTTACAGCCAATTATGTACTTTTGAAGTGTAGTCACTGTTGTAATGTAGGAAGCACAGTAGTCAATTTGCGCACAGCATTCTCCCACAAACAATAATGTGATAATGACCAGATAATCTGTTTTAATGTGTTGATTGAGGGATAAATATTGGCCAGGACATGTGGGATATAGCTCCTCTGCTCTTCTTCGAAATAGTGCCATGGGATCTTTTACATTCACCTGAGAGAGCAGACGGGCCTCGGTTTAATGTCTCATCCGAAAGAAGCACCTCCAACAGTGCAGCACTCCCTCAGCACTGCACTGGAGTGTCAGCCTAGATTTTTGCGCCCAAGTCCCTGGAGTGGGACTTGAAGTCACAACTTTCTGACTCAGAGGTGAGGTTACTACCATCTGAGCCACAGCTGACACTTTAATGTGCCAACCTGCTTTCTGGGAGTGGGTTGGCTGCCCACACCCCATCCCACATCTGTTAAAACCAGAAGTGGGCAGGTTGGGGTCGGGATTCAGAATTTAACTCTTTAACCTCCCACCCGACCCCAACCCACCTGTTTTTGGGGGTTTAAATTTCCCCCATAGGAAGATATTCTGTTTTTGAAGTGACTGCCAAGTTAGCATTCTGCAGAATGTAACATAAAATTTGATATCATGGTAATTGATTACAGCACAAGGTAAATATGATTTTTCATGAGCTTATGAACATGTAAACTGCTTTCTCTAAATGCTATGGTGAATCATTGCTCACCAAAGTCCATATCGTTGCTTTAGTTTATTGCTAATAATAATAATCCTGCATATTCTCTTCTCTACCTTCCTGTAGGAAAGAAGGCCAACCAACATGGCAAGCCTCCTAACTGAAAGCAATCTCAAGGGAGCATGGGGACAAAATAAATCCAGCTGGTGCCATCTGTTGGGCTTGCTTCTGCCTCTCCTGTATTACTGTGCCCACTACAACTCTCCCTTCTGGATGTTCATCCCCAATGAGGATGCACTTGGATCACAATTAATGTTGCGTTAGTGTTTTAATCTTCCATATTTATATTCAATGTTCAGACAGGTTTCAATAAAGTTACTTCTCCACCTTCCCTTTCATTTGCTTTTTGTCTCTTCTTCACCTTGCCACACGCCTTAGTCTATATCTGAGTGTAATACCCACTGGAAATGTTATGTACGCTAAGTATGGTTATCAATCTTTAACTTAGACACTGTATTATCATTGTTATAAATCCCTGGGTTAAAGTTGCCATGTGAAGGTACGGCAAGAACTTTTAAGGACACAATGTGACTAAGAGCAGACTTTCCATAATTCTGCACCAGTATCAACTGTTGCAGACAGTGAGGCTGCGCTGTCTCCAGGCAGAAACCCCAGGAGGAAGGGGTGGAGTCGGGTTTTTCGAGCGGGAAAAGCTGCAGAGAGCGACTGGAAGAGAAGAGGGCAGGAGCTCTGAAAAGAGGGCTCAGGAGGCAAATGGCTGCCGCATCCCGTCCCGGGCTTCCAAACTCGGCCGCCGCCCTTCGCATTAGTAGCACTGCATCCTGAACTGGCTGGCTGCAAGTCACCAGTACCGGGGGATCGTCGTCTGAACCCAGATCTGCAAGGCAGAGGTCTGGGGAGAGCTGCTTGCCTCGTGCTGATGGGGAGCTACTTGGAAAAGCTGCAGAGAGAGAGAGAGAGAGTCACCAACTCCAGCGGCTGCTGTGTGCTCTGCATCCAGAACTCAAAGTGGGATTCAGTGATCGTGAAGAGAATTGAACGAACGGGTTCGGAGTCGTAAGTCTTGCAGACATTATACATACCATGAGCTCCAACTTAAGCGCGCCAACGAAAGAGTGCACTCGAATTTGGACACAGGGACAGTCCTTTGAATCCATGTAAATGGAGAATGTATGTTTATTATGTCTAGAGTCATTCTAATGTATGCAAATGTCTAATTTAGTTCATTGACCTGTAATCTTCTTATACTGTCTGATGTTAAAACTATAAAGTAAGATAGTTAGAATTAAGCCATTGTAGTAGTGATCTCCTTACTGGACTATAGAATACTGTCTACAACAGAGACCACATCTCACATATATCTAAAGAACCGTGAAGAGGTTACATGAGTATGTCACAACAATAAGAATTAGGGGGTCAATTTTCCTAAACTTTGCCCATGGGGAACATCCATTCCCCAGATACAAAATTCAGGAAAAAGAGAGCAGAGACCTGGCATAATGGGTTTCTGCCCCACTTACGTTGCACTGAAATTCTGGGCCTTCTCTGGGGGTGAGTAGAGGAGCTGGACCTGTGCCTACACTAGATGTACTCCCAAACATTCACATGTAAATAAGGTAGGAGGAAGTGTTGCCAGCCTCTCACCTCTAGTTCCAGTTGCAATGTCCATAAGTCGTCCAAATGTAGGAGCAGCCCAATAAGCTGGCAGTAGACTTTTGTTGGGACCACTCTCAGACTGGAGGGAACTAGAAACATAGGAGATAGGAGCAGGAGCAGGCCATTCGGCCCCTCGAGCCTGCTCCGCCATTTAATGAGATCATGGCTGATCATCCAAATTCAGTACCCTGTCCCTGCTTTCTCCCCATATCCCTTGATCCCTTTAGCCTTAAGAAATATATCTAACTCATTCTTGAATATATCTAATGAATTGGCCTCAACTGCCTTCTGTGGTAGAGAATTCCACAGGTTCACCACTCTCTGGGTGAAGAAATTCCTCCTCATCTTTGTCATAAATGGCTTACCCCTTATCCTTAGACTGTGACCCCTGGTTCTGGACTCCCCGACCATCGGGAACATCCTTCCTGCATCTAGTCTGTCTAGTCCTGTTAGAATTTTATAAGTTTCAATGAGATCCCCTCTCATTCTTCTAAACTCCAGCGAATATAAGCCTAATCGACCCAATCTCTCCTCATACATCATTCCTGCCATCCCAGGTATCAGTCTGGTGAATCTTCGCTGCTCTCCCTCCGTGGCAAGAACATCCTTTCTCAGATAAGGCGACCAAAACTGCACACAATACTCAAGGTGTGGTCTCACCAAAGCCCTGTACAACTGCAGCAAGACATCCTTGCTCCTGTACTCAAACCCTCTCGCTACTAAGGAGGTCCTGGCAGCAAGCTGAAGATACTTGAAAAGGTGGGTCCAAAACTACCTTCCATCACTGAGCTGTGCAGGTTTTGTAACCTCCCCTATTTTCAAGTACTAGGACCTGCTTGGGATGGTAGGGGGTGGGGGGTGGTGGAGGTGTGGGGGCTGTGTCAGGGATACCTCTGAGCCATGTTAATGGCCCGGGACACAAAATCGACTGGCCTGGACTAGTGCAGAACACTTCAGGTGTGCTGCTCCTGTCCAGCTTTGGGCCAGAGAGGACCAGTAAAATTGGCTCCCTGGACTCACATTTTATGCTGCTCACACTTACACTCCTGGCTAGTAATGTTCCAACATAAGCATATTGTGCAAAGCAAGGCTAAAAAAGTTAACTCTTATTAACTTCAGTTCATTATTTTCCTTAACGAAAATCAATGCATTCTGCTGTGGAAATTGAAGGGATATACATACACAAAGGGAGAAAAATTGGGTTGCTTTGCGCCTCCCGTTAGGGGGCGCTAACAGGGCGCAAAGCCCCTAGTGCCTGGGCGCAGCGCCACTGATGCCTCTCGCAAAATTCAGTTGCGCCCCCCTGACCTACCGCTGGACACTATGTCCGACAGGGTCAGGGTGGAGTTTTTGCAGCCACGGTGGCACAACCTAAAGGGCTGGTGCCGGGCGGCCATTTTTTTGGGGGCGGCCTGCCAGCACCTGCCCCCTTTCGCTGCCTTATTCGGGGTGACGGCCGCCATTGCTCAGCCCGGCACCCCACTCCCCGGTGGTCCAGCAGGGCCCCGGTGCGCGCTGCGCTAGGCCCCTTTAATCAGGGGAGGGAGGCCTGTAATACATGCCGAAACACATAGCACCGCAATATTGTATGGTAGAGCCCCAGGAAGGAGGGGTAGCGCCCTGCCTCCTGCTTGGGGCACTAACACTCAATTTACGGCGCGGGGGCGCTAACGTTTTCAGGACGCTAAAAGTAGGCGAAGTTAGCGCCCAAAGGGGGCGCGAGCTAATTTTTCCCCTAAATTAAAATTTAAAAATGAAGGTGGAAGAAAGGCACCAATTTTTGAAGTGCTACTCCTTTCCAGCTGTTAACACCTTTTCTGGTGCAAATTGCAGCTTCAATGAGCAGAAGAATGTCATACATCACACAGAGACACAAACTGAGAAATGTCCCTCTGTGCACATTCACTATTATTTTTTAAAAATTGGAGAGATGCATCTGAATCCAAGATGTCTACATTTAGATTTTCCTAGAGAGATCCCATTCAGCTCAAGGCTGACTAGATTTATCAAAAATCCACAGGGTTGGGGTAAGCAGGGAATTCTTGTATCTTGCCTCAAGTTAGTGTACGTTAACCCAGATTTAAATTCCAGTTCTTTACTGTTTTAAAAGGACTGCTGTAACTTCAACATGAATAGTAACTATTGATGAGAAAGACATGAATTTAATAACATATCCCTCTATTTAAACAATTGAGCTTTTTTTAATTCACTTATGGGATCTGGCCGTCGCTGGCAAGGCCAGCATTTATTGCCTATCCCTAGTTGCCCTTGAGAAGGTGGTGGTGAGCCACCTTCTTGAACCGCTGCAGTCTGTGTGGTGATGGTACTCCCACAGTGCTGTTCGGTAGGGAGTTCCAGGATTTTGACCCAGTGACGATGAAGGATTGGCGATATATTTCTAAGTCAGGATGGTGTGTGACTTGGAGGGGAACTTGGAGGTGGTGGTGTTCCCATGCGCCTGCTGCCCTTGTCCTTCTAGGTGGAAGAGTTTGCGGGTTTAGGAGATGCTGCCGAAGAAGCCTTGGCGAGTTGCTGCAGTGCATCTTGTAGATGGTACACACTGCAGCCACGGTACGCCGGTGGTGGCTCGGGTGTCAATCAAGCGGGCTGCTTTGTCCTGGATGGTGTCGAGCTTCTTGAGAGTTGTTGGAGCTGCACTCATCCAAGCAAGTGGAGAGTATTCCCTCACACTCCTTACTTGTGCCTTGTAGATGGTGGAAAGGCTTTGGGGAGTCAGGAGGTGAGACACTCGCCACAGAATATCTAGCCTCTGACCTGCTCTTGTTGCCACAGTATTAATGTTGCTGGTCCAGTAAGTTTCTGGTTAATGGTGACCCCCAGGATGTTGATGGTGGGGGATTCGGCGATAGTAGTGCCATTGAATGTCAAGGGGAGGTGGTTAGACTCTCGCTTGTTGGAGATAGTCATTGTTTAATTGAAAATTTAAAGCATTTATATTTTTACCTGTGGAATAAACAAAATCCACAATTAGCACTATTTGTAGACTGGATATATTCTATTCGTCAGCAAGATCTTGATGAACTAATGCATTTTTGTCACTCATTTTCATCTGTCATGAGGTAAATTGGGTATAACATACATTGAATTATTTTCTGGTAATTAACTGCGGTTTATCACTTGTTAATGTTTGTATTGTAATCACTACAAGTATAATCCTGTGGTATTGGCATCATGCATCACAAAGCACACATACTAATCACCAGCAAAAAAGAATATTCACACCAGCAGTCGGAAGAAACAAAGTAAATAATTCAAATCTAACATGTACATTTTGAATGACTGTACAAGGGATTTTATGAAGCAATCATGGATTTTCTATTGTTTCAACATTGATTATTATGTTAACAGGCTTGCCAGTTTATTAATATCCCAGATGAAAAACCAAGAGACTGCTCTCTAGGGCCTCAATACTGGAATCATTACATAAATACTGTTAACATCTGTCCTGGTGCAAAATTAGAATATGAAATAGATTTAATAACAGAATTAGTGATGCAAAACAGTGCTTCACACTGCCATCAACAAATGGGTAATTATTACATCGTGTTGGCATAAAAGTTGCATCACATGTTGTAAGTAACATTCAGTGGTTCATATATATTGGGAAAACAGACGAGCAGGATGTGTGTTATGGTGATATGTCCTTCATATGGGCTTAGATTCCCCACTCAACAATGCTCTCTTCCTAGCATGTGGAAATCAATGGGAAGTATCCCCTGAAGTAGTACCTAGGATAAGTAGGGAAAGAGCTACCAGTAAAGGTCCAGGTGGAAATTGGATAAGTCTGACTCCTAATTCTGCTGCGGTTTTTATTTACATTTATATTTATACTTAATAGACTCAGTTAAAATATGACATGTAACTCACAATGCAATAGCATTACAAAAAAGTACTATCAGAGACAGCAGTGAAGCGGTTAAGATATGGTTTGTCTTTTCTGTGATTTCACCAACCTGTATTATATCAATTTGACACCTAGAGCAAATGGTGAGACGTTATGTAGTCAATTAAATCAAAAAGCTTTCGGTATGATGTATAGGGTCTGTACACAGGCTGTCATAAAAGCACCTGGGAACCATTACCATTCACAGTTACCTTGTACCATGCCAGACGAGCGATACTGAGTGTAGGACAACATAAAAGCTCAGCTGGCACATTTTCCCTCTTTGGGGCGAAATTAGTTATCGCCCCGTTTGGGGCACTAAATTTTTAAATCTTGAAAAATTAGCGCCAGGCGCTAATGAATCTGAGGTTCCCCTAAATTGGCTGTTAGCGCTCCAGGAGAGAGCTGGAGCGCTAAATCAAGCGCTAATGACCCCATTAGGGGCACTACCAGCAGATCGATAATGAATTTCAGGTGGTATGCAATCGGGAATGATCCTTTACACTGGCTCCTTCCAGCTCTTAAAGGGGAGGTTGCATCATTATGCAGATCCTCATTATCAGAAGTGCTTGCTGTGAAGGCAGCCTGTTAGCAACTCAATCTCCTGATCGTGATGGCTGATCCCACTTCCAGGGGGAGAGCTTGTCATTTCACGGACGAGGCATTGGAGACATTGGTGCCGGGAGTGGAGCAAAGGAGGGCAATGCTGTTCCCGGACACTGGAAGGAGGCCATTGCCCCAGGTATTCAGGGCAATGTGGAGGGAAGTGGCCCAGGAGGTCTCAGCCCATAGTGTGGGCAAATGCAACCTGACACAGTGCCGGAAGAAATTCAACGACCTCACTCGGGTGGTCACGGTGAGCACATACTTCAACAGGTCTTACACACTACCATCTGAACCTCAGTCTGTACACACAGCACAAACCACCACACCCCCACCACTCACCCACCATGCATCTGCACCTACTTAAACTTACATCCACATCTCACGCCTTGCCTACAATCACAGCTATTCAACTACAGCAGGCACATCTACTAAACACATAGCTGGACTCTGACTCACATACATTTGTTTCTCTTGCAGGCCAAGATGGCCCATAATAGGAGGGAGCAGCAGAGAACAGGCAGGTGTGATGTGCAGCTCCAGCAGTTTTCAGACCTGGAGGAGCGAGTGCTGCAACTCATTGGGCAGCAGGTGGTGGGTGCTATAGCCATCGGGAACGTCGATCCCCTTGGGGGCAACAACAATATGTTCATCCCCTCTCCTTCTCTCATCCCACACACCCCTCACACCACAAGCCTTTCCCTCTTTCCAGCTCCTGATGCTGTCTGCATTCCTTGCTCCATTCCTGCCCTCCTGCCCTCACCTTAACTCGAGTCTTGTGCCTTTATGCTTTCAGAGAATCAGCAACAAGATGACCAGCCTATCCCTGAGCCCCCCACTGAGAATGAGGAAGGAGAAGAGGAGGAGGAGCAAAGCACCGCATCACTTCATCTCTCACCTGCAGGCACCACCTCAGATACTGGCCCTATGCGATCTTTAGAGGCAAGTTTAGTAGAGGGGTCTGCACAAGGTGAGGCACCGGGGACGAGCGGGCTGCAGCAAGGCCATGGGGAAAGGGCAGTTCGGGAGCCAGCTCCCCGGAGGGCGAGTTCGCGAGCGAATTCTGCTGCACAGGACTCAGATGAAGACCTAGATGGGGAGGCATTCACAAGAAGGGTGATGGCCATGCACACCGAGATGATAGGTGCAAGGGTACCCGAGAGCCTCTCGGCAATGGTAAGGAGCGTGGAGGAGTCCGCCTCCAACATTTCACAGAGCTCTATGCACACCATGGAGCCCATCATTTCCGCTCTGCAGAGGATAATGGATTCCCTGAGAGACTGTGGGGACCCAGATCTCATGCCGCGTGTCATGGGCGATGTGGCAGCTTCCATTGCAGCACAGGCGGAAGCTACACAACGTATTAGAGCTGTAATGCAGACAATGGTTGCTGTCATCGAGTCTCAGACTGCTCTCATGCAGTCTCAGCTTGATGTCATGCAAGCTCTGACTGCTGCCATCGTCGCTGGGGCCACCACAGTCCACTGGGGATCTCATGGTGTCGCAGCAGGCCAGCAATCTGTGATGCAGCAGATCGGTGGGGATGCTGAAGTGCTGCCCTGGGGGAGTGGGAGTGGGTCAGTGGAGCAGGAACCTGTTGTCCTCTCTCAGGGTGACAGCATTCCTGCTCCCACCACTGCCACTCCGCTATTGCCCTTGCCGCTGTCTGTCATCCAGCCAGCCCAGACTGCTGTCGCTCATCCTGAGGTGGCGTAGTGTACAGCCACTCCTTTCAGGCCCAGAGCTGGTCGAGGGCATCCTGCAAGGCCATCTGTAGTGTCTGGCACCAACACTCAGCAGCCTTCCACCAGCCCTGCTGCAGCCACTGGGGAGACACTACGTAGGAGCAGTAGATTAGGGAAAGGCACTGTAAAGAGGGGAGGAAAGGGTTTGCACAAGGGTCATTAGTTAATATTGTTGTTGTATACATGTGGCTACTGATTGTGTATAAATTTATTATTGGAATGTTGCAGAAATGGTGCTGTGTCTCATTTCAGCTTTGGGGTGTGGTATGGAATGAGAATTTGATGGAATGATGGGGTTGTGTTGAGCAACCAGGAATTCATTGGAACTGAAGTCTGATGAGGTGGTCATGGACCGACCTTCCACAAGGCCGATGGATTGGCGGCCTCCTCCGTCACTGGTGTTCATGCTCCTGTTCCTCCTCCTTCTCCTCCTCCTCCTACTCCTCGTCCTCCTCATCTCCCTCTTCCTCCTCCTGAGGTGGTGCGTCTATGGTGGCAATGGCTGCGCCCTCATGATGGCCAAGTTGTGCAGCATGCAGCAGACAACGACGAAAAGGACACCCGCTCAGCCAAGTACTGGAGGGCTCCTCCCGAATGGTCAAGACAGCGGAACCATTGCTTGAGTACTCCGATGGTCTGCTCAATGATGTTCCTGGTGGCAGCATGTCTCTCATTATATGAGTGCTGGGCACGAGTGCTGGGGTTGCGGAGGGGAGTCATGAGCCAGGTGGTGAGTGGATAGCCTTTGTCTCCCAGCAGCCAGCCGCGAGCTTGATGTGGTGGCTGGAACAGAGGATGAAGGCATCGTGGCTGATGCCGGGATAGCTGGTGAGAATGCGCTGTGTGTGGTCGCATACCAACTGCACATTACGTGAGTGGTAACCTTTGCGGTTACGGAATACCTCAGGATTTTTATGGGGTGCCTGCAAAGCGACATGGGTGCAGTCAATGGCGCCCTGCACCATGGGGAAGCCCGCTATCCTGGCAAAGCCACATGCACGCTCGCGCTGCTTCTCTCTGGTCATGGGGAAGGAAATGTAATCCCTTCTCCTTCTGTAGACAGCATCTGTGACCTCATAGATGTAACAATGGATGACGAATTGCGATATGTTAGATATGTCTCCTGTTGCATACTGGAAGGATCCGCTGGCGTAGAAATTGAGGGCAATGGTGACCTTGACCGTCACTGAGATAGACATGATGCTTCTGATGTAAGGCTTGAGGTCTGGCTGCAGGAGGTGGCAGAGCTCTGTGACCACGTCCTTGGTGAAGCAGAGCCTTCTAAGACACTGCTCCTCAGTGAGATTGATGTAGGAGAATTGCTGCCAGAGAAGGTCTCCTTTTGAGAGCCCTAATGGCCCTCCTCCTTCTGGCCACATTTTGAAATCTTTCTCTCTGCCTCCGCTGCCTCCACAGTGATGCTGGAGGGCGAGGTCCAGTGCCAGTACAGCCCCCATTAAATAATGGAAACGTTGTACTATCAAATGTAACCCAAATGAAAGTGATAAATTTTTCTCGCCAGAATACTCCTTCAAGTTGAAAACGTTCAAATCGCTCAAAACGCCTGTTTGCTTTTGTCAAAATGACAAGGCAGTATTCTTTGCCGACTAAAAAAAACCAGAAGTTGATGCCTTTAGATAGTGCTCCTCCAGCGCTCACCCGACTGCATACCGCCTCCTCCACCTGTCGTTGCTAATGGCAGGCACTCAGGCAGGGGGCGATAGTTAATTTCAGAGCCGGGCCGATGCGCCCCCGGATGGTATCATGCTCTCCGGGCGCGGGAGATCGTGGCGGTAGTGGTTATCACCGCCGCAAACCTCCACCTCAATTTCAAATGCGTCGGTACTATCGCCGTGCCTGGTCGCAAAGCCGGTAGTGCCCCATTAGTGCCCCCTGGAGGTGCTAACGGGAGGCACTAAGGTGCCCAATTTCTCCCCCAAAGTGTATTATTACATATTTTCTGTTCTTTGCACAGTTTCCCAGCTATACTTCGCATTTGAGCACAAAATTGCAAATACTTCACTATTTCTAAAGGATAAACAATGTGAGGTGTTTAATTTTCTAGGTTCTCTGATGCCATATTTTGTAATGGCTGTATGTCACTTTAACTAGATTGGACTAAGGTGATCAGAACAGTGCAAGGATAGTGTTAGTTAAGCTCCTTTGGGCATTTTAGAAGTGGCATGTCCCCACTGTGTTTTCCACTTATTTCAAGTTCACTCAATGCTATAGTTTATTTCCTTTTCAATCAAAGGTCTGAGCTTGAATCCAGCCAGGCTGATGGGATAAAAGTCTCTCCTCTCTGCTGACTATAAAGATCCTTTGCAAAATTATTTTATCCAGTCTTAAGGTAAATTCTTGTGACTGTGAGCCATAGCACAATATTCAGCGTTCAGCTGGCAGTCTCACTTAGAAATGCCACGAGGATGCCTGGTGCAGGAAACAGAAGTCTTTTGAGATTAGGGTTAAGATACGTATACGGGGTGAAATTTTGGGTGGTAGCACAAAATGGGCGCTAGCAAATCGGCAGCCCGTTCTGCATTTCGCCCGATTTTCTTTTCCAATCAAGTCCTCTGAATTACCATCCATACTTGAAAGGTCCCGCCTCAAAGCTGCCAGAAAAAAAATTACAACGATAATTCTCCACCCAAAACAACTGCTAGTTCATTTTAAGGCCTACCACAAGCTGGTTCCATGACAATTAAATGAGGTCAAGGGGACGCATCTAACTTTTCTGCCCCGTTCCCCTCCAATTTTGGTATCACTAAAGCAGATGCTACATTAAGGAGCCCATCTTGTGTGTTGCTACTAAAGGTTGATTTTTTTTGGCTGCAAAGTGATTTTTTAGTACTTTGGGGGTTGAGTCTGGACTTCTGATGTTACTTTTATTCCTCTCTGCTCAAAGTACTGCTTTACACTGCAAGTATGGATTTGTTAGTGGGAATATCTTGTGATGTTACGAGGAAGAGAGATAAATACAGGAAAGAGGCCATGTTGGAGGCTCTTTGGAGCCTCAATTCATTAGCATCTGAAAGCGGGTGCGATTTGTGTGGTGCGTAGCCAATGCATGCCAGAATGGGGAGGTCAAAGGACTATCCCTAAATTAGTTATATTACCATCAGGCACCCCGACTTAGCTCACCAGTCGGAACCTGACCAATTTATGCCAGCTCGGACTGTGGCCGAGGCTAACAGGTGAGTCTGGGGGTAGGGGCTGGAAATGTAGGTTATGAGGCGGGGGTGAGCATGGGCCGGCAGCTATTGCAGTTTTAAGGTGGAAGCAGGGGGAGCACTCCTTCTTCTCGATGTTCCACAATAAGGTAAGTTAAAATCTTAGTGGCAGGCTTCTTCTGCGGCCTCCAGCAGTCCCTAATTAGGCTGCTGTAGAGCCTGAAAAAGTAGTTAGGAGCTTGCAGCATTGAAAGCTCCGACTACATTTGACTAATTTTGCAAATGGGTCCGGAAATGGTGCATGAGCCTCATTTTAATATTGATATGAGGCCTGCGCTTATTAAAAGCAGTCGCCATGGTCACCTTAAAAAAGCACTGCCAAATTTAGCAATAGCCCAAGTACATGTGCAAATTGGACGCCGACATTCTCACTGCAAAGTTTGTCATTGTTGCTCCAATTTACCCCATGCTTACCCTTTGTGCCAACTACCTTACTTAGTCTAGTTCCTAACCTACTGCTCTTATGAAGTGGCACGAAGGTGACCAGCGGGTGGCAGTTTGCCTAGAAGGGAAACAAATGACATTGTGGCATATTGGCCTGACTAAATTACCAAACAATATTGCTGTTGGATGTCAGTAATGTGCTGGCATTCTAAGCAGCTGTCTCAGGTACGGTAGCATTGATGGATATGAAAAGCAGAGAGACAAATTGAAACTAGAAAAGTGAGATATATTCTGAACAGAATAGCTATAAAAAGAGATTAATAGAGGTGGTTTGGGAAATCATTCAGAAAGCAGTCCAATTGTGAAAAGTGCACAAAGTTACACAAAGGACATATTAAACTGAAATGACAATTTGTGCAAGATTTATTCAAAGCTTCCTTTTCTAAATACAATTCAATTAATAAAGCAATTACTTTCATTTTCTTTGTTAAGCTTTTGTAGCATAACAGACTTAGAGCTTGCATGCAGCCTTCGAAAAGGTAATTCTCCTGCTGGTAGCAAAGGCCGACAAGATTGCCTGCTGTGCAAACAAGCCTGCAATAAAAATGTAATAAAACTTAAATGAACAAGGCCTGCTGAAGTTAGGTATTTTGGTTAATCTGCTGCACTTCCTAGTGTTTCTGATGTTTTTCGACATGTGCAATTTCCAGTATGCTTACTTGCCAAAAGGAAGTAAGACTTTTAAATGGTTTTTTTTCTGTGCATTATAGAAACATAGAAACATAGAAGATAGGAGCAGGAGTAGGCCATTCGGCCCTTCGAGCCTGCTCCGCCATTCAATGAGATCATGGCTGATCATCCAAATTCAGTACCCTGTCCCTGCCTTCTCCCCATATCCCTTGATCCCTTTAGCCTCAAGAAATATATCCAACTCTTTCTTGAATATATTTAATGAACTGGCCTCCACCGCCCTCTGTGGCAGAGAATTCCACAGGTTCACCACTCTCTGGGTGAAGAAATTCCTCCTCATTTCAGTCCTTAAATGGCTTACCCCTTATCCTTAGACTATGACTCCTGGTTCTGGACTCCCCGGCCATCAGAAACATCCTTTCTGCATCTAGTCTGTCCAGACCTGACAGAATTTTATAGGTTTCGATGAGATCCCCTCTCAATCTTCTAAACTCCAGTGAGTATAAGCCCAATTGACACAATCTCTCCTCGTACGTCATTCCTGCCATCCCAGGTATCAGCCTGGTGAATCTTCGCTGCACTCCCTCCATGGCAAGAACGTCCTTCCTCAGGTAAGGTGACCAAAACTGCACACAATACTCAAGGTGCGGTCTCACCAAGGCCCTGTACAACTGCAGCAAGACATCCTTGTTCTTGTACTCGAACCCTCTTGCTACGAAGGCCAACATACCATTTGCCTTCTTAACCGCCTGCTGCACCTGCATGCTTACCTTCAACGACTGGTGCACAAGAACACCCAGGTCTCTTTGCACTTCCCCTTCTCCCAATCTATTGCCATTCAAATAATAATCTGCCTTCCTGTTTTTGCCACCAAAGTGGATAACCTCACATTTATCCACATTATAGTGCATTTGCCATGTTTCTGCCCAATCACCCAACCTGTCCAAATCATACTGGAGTTTCATGACATCCTCCTCACAGCATACCCTCCCACCCAGCTTTGTGTCATCTGCAAATTTGGAGATATTACATCCAATTCCCTCGTCCAGATCATTAATATATATTGTGAACAGCTGGGGTCCTAGGACCGATCCTTGCGGTACCCCACTAGTCACTGCCTGCCACTCGGAAAACGACCCGTTTATTCCAACTCTTTGCTTTCTGTCCGCCAACCAGTTCTCTACCCAAGTCAATACCTTGCCCCCAATCCCATGTGCTTAATTTTGCACGCTAACCTCTTATGCGGGACCTTATCGAAAGCCTTCTGAAAGTCCAAATACACCACATCCACTGGTTCTCCCTTATCTATTTTACCAGTTACATCCTCAAAAAATTCCAGTAGATTAGTCAAGCATGATTTACCTTTTGTAAATCCATGTTGACTTTGTCCGATCCTGTCACTGCTTTCCAAGTGCTCTGCTATTACATCTTTTATAATGGACTCTAGCATTTTCCCCACTACTGATGTCAGGCTTACCGGTCTATAATTCCTGCTTTTTCTCTGCCACCTTTTTTGAATAGTGGGGTAACATTAGCTACCCTCCAATCCATGGGTGCTGTTCCAGAATCTATCGAGTTCTGGAAGATGACCAGCAATGCATCTACTATTTCCAGGGCCACTTCCTTAAGTACCCTGGGGTGTAGATTATCAGGCCCTGGGGATTTATCGGCCTTCAGTCCCATCAATTTTCCTAACACCATTTCCCTACAAATACTGTTTTCTTTCAGTTCCACCCTTTCATCAGACCCTATGTTCCACGGTATTTCTGGTATGTTACATCTTTTATAAATGTGAATGGTTTCAACCAAAATCAAACTATTTTAAGACTGCCACAAAATAGAAGTCTCGAAAGTATTTGCAATATCCTAACTTTTAAAGATTGCATATTTGCAGTCATCCTCACCAGAGTAACATAAACATGTCACTTCCTTATTAGATAGTTAGAAAAAGTATATACGTGGTTGGCATTAGCTCTATCAATGTGCATAATACTACATTTATCTAAGTTACATGTGTCATCTGCCAGACATGGGCCCATTCCTCCATCACATCTAGATTTGATTACAGTCCTTTTGTTTCACTTGAACGTTCTAACACTAGCACAAATCTTTGTGCCATTTACAAACATGGACATTTCCCACAGTGCCTTCTGGAATGCATTGACTGAACGGATGGTGGAAGCAGATTCAACAGTAACCTTCAAAGGGAATTGGATAAATACTTGAAAAGGAAATATTTGCAGGGCATGGGGGAAAAAGCAGGGGAGTGGAACTAATTGGAAAGCTCTTTCAAAGAGACAGTATAGGCACGATGGGCCGAATGACCTCATTCTGTGCTGTAGGATTCTATGATTGCAGATCATTAATATAGATAGTAAAGAGCAATGGTCCTAACACCGATCCCAACAGGACTTCAATAGTAACTGGGCTTCATGCAGAACCACTGCCATTAATAACAACCTCTGCAATCTCCTCTGAGATTGCAAGCAATTTTTTATCCAACCCAGGAACTGCTCTCCAATCCCACAGGTCTCTGTCTTATAGCGTAACCTATTGTGTGGCACCTCATCAAAGCCTTTTGAAAATACAAGTAAGCTAAGTCAACTGGGCTACCTTCATCCAACAACCCAGTAACCTCCTCAAAAAGTTCAACGAGATTGGTGAGACATTATTTTCTTTTCCAGAAGCCACATTGAGTGTCTCTAATGACCCCTTCTCTGTCCAGATGGTCTTTAATGATCCCTCCTAACAACTTGCGTATAATCAAAGTTAAGTCAATGGTCTTATAATTTCCCGGTTCTGACTTGTTGCCATTTTTTAATATTGGTACCACATTATCCTCCCTCTAGACTTGGTAGTAAGAGGAGGGGTGGAAGGATAAGGGCCCAAAAAGGAGACCTATGCATGGAGGCAGAGGGTATGGCTGAGGTGCAAAATGAGTACTTTGCATCTTTCTTCACCAAGGAAGAAGATGCTGCCATAGACATAGTAAAGAGGTAGAGGAGATAAAAAATGGCAAAAAGAAGTACTAGAAAGGCTGGCTGTACTTAAAGTAGATAAATCACCAGGACCAGATGGGATGCATCCTAGGATGCTGAGGGAAGTGAAGGAAGAAATCGCGGAGGTACTGGCCATAATCTTCCAATCCTCCTTAGAAACGGGGGTGGTGCCAGAGGACTAGAAAATTGTAAATGTTACACCCTTGTTCAAAAAAAGGTATAAAGATAAGCCCAGTAATGACAGGCCAGTCAGTTTAACCTTGGTAGTGGGGAAGCTTTTAGAAACAATAATCAGGGACAAAATTAACAGTGTGGATTAATTAAGGAAAGCCAGCACGGATTTGTTAAAGGCAAATCGTGTTTAACCAACTTGATCGAGTTTTTTGATGAGGTAACAGAGAGGGTTGATGAGGGCAATGCGGTTGACGTGGTGTACATGGATTTCCAAAAGGCGTTTGACAAACTGCCACATAATAGGCTTGCCAGCAAAGTTGAAGCTCATGGGGAAAAAGGGACAGTGGCAGCATGGATACAAGATTGGCTAAGTGACAGGAAACAGAAAATAGTGCTGAACAGTTGGTTTTCGGACTGGAGGAAGGTATACAGTGGTGTTCCCCAGGGGTTGGTTCGAGGACCTCTGTTTTTCTTGATATATATTAATGACTTGGATGTGGGTGTACAGGGCACAATATCAAAATTTGCAGATGACACAAAACTTGGAAGTATAGTGAACAGTGAGGAGGATAGTGATAGACTTCAAAAGGACATAGAATAGGCGGACACATGGCAGATGAAATTTAACGCAGAAAAGTGCAAAGTGATACATTTTGGTAGAAAGAATGAAAAGAGGAAATATAAACTAAAGGTACAATTCTAAACGGGGATGGGGGGCGTGGGCATGAACAGAGAGACCTAGGGGTATATGTGCACAAATCGTTGAAGGTGGCAGGGAAGGTTGAGAAAGCAGTTAAAAAAGCTTACGGGATCCTGGGCTTCATGAATAGAAGTATAGAGTACAAAAGTGTGGAAATTATGATGAACCTGCATAAAACACTGGTTCAGTCTCAACTGTAGTATTGTGGCCAATTGTGGGCACTGCACTTTAGGAAGGACGTGAAGGCCTGAGAGAGGTTGCAAAAAAGATTTATGAGAATGATTCCAGGGATGAGGGACTTCAGTTATATGGATAGACTGGAGGAGCTTGGGTTGTTCTCCTTACAGCAGAGAAGGTTGAGAGGAGATTTGATAGAGGTGTTAAAAATCATGAGGGGTGTGGACAGAGTAGATAGAGAGAAACTGTTCCCATTGGCAGAAGGGTTGAGAACCAAAGGACACAGATTTAAAGTGATTGGCAGAAGAACTAAAGGCAACATGAGGAAATACTTTTTTACTCAGTGAGTGGTTAGGATCTGGAATGCAATGCCTGAAAGGTGGTGGAGGCAGACACAATCATGGCTTTCAAAAGTGAGTTATTTAAGTACCTGAAGGAAAAACAATTGCAGAGCTACGGGGAAAGGGTGGGGAAGTGGGACTAGCTGAAGTGCTCTTGCAGAGAGCCAGCACTGGCTCGACAGGCCGAATGGCTTTCTTCCGTGCTGTAACCATTCTATGATTCTATGATTCCATTCTATGACTCTAGTAAGCTGTTTAATATATAAACATCTCCCATTTCTTTCAGCACCCTCAGATGAACGCCATTGGGGCCAGCAGCCCACTCTGACTTGAGACACCTTATTCTTCCCAGATGACATCTGCATCCACTTTGACATTTGCAACTTTTGTGTCAACTTTACATTGCATTACTGGTAACTGAGAATGGTCTACTGATGTGAAGACTGATGCAATGTTTTGGGAGTTAACCTGAATCTGCCCTGAGTAATCCTGTAACGGCCCTATGCAGTTCCTCATCTCCCTCTGACTCCTAACACAGCTAAAAGTAAAAAAGAACTAATAATTAAGATGGACTTGTACTTCTGCCAGTATCTTTCATAGTCCAAACTAAGTTTCAAAACAGAAATTCTTGATTACATAACGCCTTATGAATTGCTTAATTCTTGGCTCAATCTCCCAGGTTTTTCATCATATTGTATCAGCCCATCCCAGTGACTAGGTGTGTTGAAGCTTCCTGTCAGAAGATTTCAACAGATGAAAAACAGGTCACTTCTTCATAAATCAGCAACATTTTTCCTTCTTATGTTGATTAATGATGTGCTGATTTTCACACATATAAAAGTATGTGCTTAATCAAGTACAGTAATATTGAAATTATGCACTCTCAGACTGTTCTGGACTATTTCCTCAAAGTATGCCATAAGAGGCACAGTTCTGGTAACAGGAATGATGGTAATGGGCGTCAATGAAACAAGATAATAGAGCCTTGAAAAGTGATTATTATAGGATGTATATAAGTTGTGCTAATCAAAACACGTCTGAATCTTAGTACAGTACAAGTAAGCTCTCTAATGATTTAGGAGATGTAATAAGTATTTGATATTTAGATCAATCCAACTAAAACAAAAATACATCTAATAACTAGATAGGATGCAAAACTCCACCTGGATGTGATTTGTGTTACTAGATCTATCGGCATACCAAGTGCCATGATGGAAATGTGGTCAAGATAGAACATAACATAAGAACATAAGAAATAGGAGCAGGAATAGGCCATTTGGCCCTTCGAGCCTGCTCCGCCATTCAATAAGATCATGGCTAATCTTCTATCTCATCTCCATTTTCCTGCACTATCCCCATATCCCTTGATTCCCTTAATATCCAAAGATCTATCGATCTCTGTCTTGAATATACTCAACAACTGAGTCTCCACAGTCCTCTGGGGTAGAGAATTCCAAAGGTTTACCACCCTCTGAGTGAAGAGATTTCTCCTCATATCAGTCCTAAATGGCTGACCCCTTATTCTGAGACTGTGACCCCTTGTTCTAGACTCCCCAGCCAGGGGAAACATCCTCCCTGCATCCACCCTGTCAAGCCCTGTAAGAATTTTGTATGTTTCAATGAGATCACCTCTCATTCTTCTAAACTGCAGAGAATATAGGCCTAGTCTACTCAATCTCTCCTCAAAGGACAATCCCCCCATCCCAGGAACCAGTCTGGTGAACCTTTGTTGCACTCCCTCTATGACAAGTATATCCTTCCTTAGGTAAGGAGACCAAAACTGCACACAATACTCCAGGTGTGGTCTCACCAGGGCCCTATATAATTGCAGTAAGACGTCTTTACTCTTATTCTCAAATCCTCTTGTAATAAAGGCCAACATACCATTTGCTTTCCTATTTGCTTGCTGTACCTGCATGTTAACTTTCAGTGATTCATGTACAAGGACACCCAGGTCCCTCTGAACACCAACATTTCCCAATCTCTCACCATTTAAGATAACTCAGCTGTTTTATTTTTCCTACCAAAGTGGTTAACTTCACATTTCTCCCCAATATATTCCATTTGCCATGTTCTTCCCCACTCACTTAGCTTGTCTATATCCCCTTGAAGCCTCTTTGCATCCTCCTCACAACTTACATTCCCACCCAGCTTTGTATCATCAGCAAACTTGAATATATTAATGGGCCGAATTTTCCGATCGGAGGCTTTCTACGGGCGGATGCCTCGGATCGGAAAAAATCTACGCACTTACCTGCTGGCTCCTTCGGTCCCGAGACTTCCGATCCTGGGCCTCTGCTCTACGAAATGTGCAGAGGCCCAGGTATCCCAGGGGCGCAGGCGGATCGCAAGTCCCTTGGGATCACGTGGGCCATGGGGAACCAATCAAATAAGGAGATCCTCCTTCACACTTTTGACAGGTCTCTATGCATAGATCTGTCAAAAGTATGAATGGGGATCACTTAAAAAACAGTTAAACATTAAATAATTTTCTTTTAAATCACGTATTTAAAATTAGTTAAAATTATGTTAAATTAAATATTGTAAACAAAAATTAAATTTTTTGAAAAAAATAATTAAAGTTTTTTACAGGGCTAAAAATAAAGTTACCTTTTTAAAATTATAAATGAGTGAAAAAAAAATTTTTTTTTTAAACTGTTATGCTGGTAAAAGTAGGCCTTACACATGCTTTTACCAGGCGTAAGATTTTTAAAGGCTTTCAGCGGGTGGAAGTTGTGCAGAAAGCGAAACTCTCTGCCCACGGGGGCCCTTTTCCCGGGCAGGCGGAGGAAGTGCCGGGTTTTAGCGCATGCCTGAAACCGGCACTTGCGAGGCCCCTACGGGTGCGGACACATCTCGTACGCACCCATGGGGTTCGGAATATCCGGCCCATTACATTTGGTCCCCTCATCCAAATCATTGATATAGATTGTGAATAGCTGAGGCCCAAGCACTGATCCTTGCAGTACCCCACTGGTTACAGCCTGCCAACCCTCAATAATAGATTCCAGCATTTTCCCTACTACTGATGTCAGGCTAACTGGTCTGTAGTTTCCTGTTTTCTCTCTCCCTCCTTTCTTAAATAGCGGCGTTACATTTGTTACCTTCCAATCCGCGGGAACAGTTCTAGAAGCTATGGAATTTTGGAAAATGACAACCAATGCATCCACTATCTCTATAGCCACCTCTTTCAAAACCCTATGATGTAGGCCATCAGGTTCAGGACATTTATTGGCTTTCAGTCCCATTAATTTCTCCAGTACTGTTTTTTTACTAATACTAACTTCTTTCAGTTCCTCATTCTCGCTAGACCCTTGGTCGCTAATCTTTTCCTTTTTACATACCTATAGAAGCTTTTATAATCTGTTTTTATGTCTCTCGCTAGTTTACTCTCATTCTATTTTCCCTTTATTTATAAATTTCTTGGTCCTCCTTTGCTGAATTCTAAAATTCTCCCAATCCTCAGGCTTACTATTCTTTTTGGCAACATTATAAGCCACTTCCTTTGATCTAATACTATCTTTAACTTCTCTTCTTAGCCACGGTTGGACCACTTTTCCTGTGGGGTTTTTGTGCCTTAAAGGAATGTATATTTGTTGTAGTGGTACTGCATCCTACATACATTTATCTCCACATTGTCATAGGTTCAATTGAATTATTGAAGTCACTGGCAACTTCGTAATAAAGGAGCTATGTCTAAGAGAAGATGACTCATCTGCCAGTTCCAGCACCTTGCCTGGAGTCAGTATGCTGCACATTAATCATTTAGATTTTTGCTCTTTTGTTCTGTCTCCTTCCCTTCTCTGCTAAACACTCCCATCATAGGGAGATTGTTTTGAGAATCTCTCCATGGAGCAAGCACTTCCATGTATAGTACGGCGCCAATATTTCTAGGGAGTCAGGAGGGAGTTGGTGTGCAGGGTGGTGGGGGGAGGGGGGACAGCATTGGAGCAGCCGGGAAGCCCGGAAATCCGGATAATGCAGAGGACTTGCCAATTATACCTGCAGGAGCACATTTAAATGTTTTCTCCGTTTTCCATCTGGCAGTCAGTCAGATTGAGAGGCTGGCTGTCAGGAGGGAAGCCCTGCAGTAGAAGGACACAGCCAGGAGTGGAGAGGAGGGAGGGATCAGCAGGGGGAGACATCACAGGGGCTTCGGATCGCAGGGTTGGGGAGATCGCGGATGCATCGGATCATGGGGAGAGTTGGCAGATCGCATGGAGACTTGTCTGCCGTGAAAAGTTAGCTTGGAGGGCCGGAAAAAAACACTCCTGCTCCTCCTGGCCCACAAACAATGCTGGAAAAGCACTTACCTGCTGGATCTAGCCGTTCTCGCCTCCCTTCAGCTGCCGGGTTTCCCAAACCCTTGGAAACCTAGCCTGCAGCCGTTAAATCTAAAAGTCTGTTAAAATATGAGGCACGCAGTCTCATTAAAATATTTGAATTACTGACCCACCTCTCAAGAGCAGGTTAGTCACCCGCCCTGTTAAACCAGAGGTAGGTGTGTTTGCAGGTCAGGTTTCAGACTTTTCTGAATTTAACCCGTCTCCCACCTGTCCTGGGGGATTAAAATACACCCTAGAAGAGTTCATGAGATGTTTGTAAGTATGCTTAAAAGTTGCAATAATTCAAATCTAAAATACATTCCACATAATTTGTTAAAGTCTAAAATGGTTGATCAAAGATACTGGGCCAGATTTACCGATCAGCGGCTTCCTACGGATGGATGCCTCTGATCGGTAAAAATTTACGAACTTACCTGCTGGCTCATTAGGTCCTGAGGCTTACGGTCCTGGGCCTCTGCTCTACGAAATGTGCAGAGGCCCAGGTATCCCAGGGGCAAATGCGGTTTGCAAGTGCCCCTGGGATCACGTGGGCCATGAGGAACTAATCAAAGAAGGGAATCCCCTTTCACACTTTTGACAGGTCTCTCTGCATAGATCTGTCAAAAGTATGAATGGGGATCACTTAAAAAAGTTAAACATTAAATAATTTTTTTAAATCACGTATTTAAAATTAGTTAAATTACATTAAATTAAATATTTTAAACAAAAATTTAATTTTTTGAAAAAAATAATTAAAGTTTTTTACGGGGCTAAAAATAAACTTACCTTTTTAAAAAAGTATTTTTAAATTATAAATGAGTGAAATTTTTTTTAATTAAAATTTTTTTTTTAAACTCTAATGCTGGTAAAAGCAAGCCTTACACATGCTTTTACCAGGCACAGGATTTTTAAAGGCTTTTAGTGGGCAGAAATTGCGCAGAAAGCGGAACTCTCTGCTCGTGGAGGCCCTTTTCCTGGGCAGGCGGATGATCTGACAAATTGGAAGTGCCGGGTTTTAGCGCATGCACTTCGCATTCCAAAACCCGGCACTTGCGAGGGCCCTACGGGTGCGTACACACCTCGTACGCACCTGTGGGGGTCGGAAAATCCAGCTCAATTTGTCTGACTTACAGCCATGGAAATCTATTCGCTAGGTGTTACGTGAATGGTGCATTTTGCTTCTTAGGAGCTGGTCCTCAGATGTGCTGCAATCCCCTGGTCAGCAGAAACTCCCCTCCCCAATGGAATTTGCTGTGCCAATGTCAAGGGTCTCTGCCAACTCTGCACCAGAATTCCACCCCCAGGAGAAGAGCAATTTCTGGGCTATATGTCTTAAAAAGATGACTTTGAATGCTAAATTCGAATCATTCATTCTCTAGTTAGCACGCATTATCTTTCCTACTCCTGATCTGATACCAATCTATCTTTGGATAATGTTTTATTTTTACATTATTTTATGAAGGATTGTAAACCAATGGCAATAATAAATGTGAATGTGTCTGCAGGATCTGGTATTTCCTGCACTAGAATTTGTTTTAGCACTCATTTGCTACTTCATTATAAAACAGTCACCAGTGTGGTAAATGCCTTAATATACACGACTGCATTTTTCTTATTACTAACCCAGAGATCGGTAACAATGCCCAAGTTCCATGTTTCAGAATCCAGTGTTTTAATATTTAACTGTCATTGTTAACGATAACCACAAGATTGGGGAAAATGTTAGTTCCACAATATGGAAAGCGCAACAACCGAGAAAGGTTTAGGCTCGTCGCACATCAGACAACTGCCCACCAGTCTTTTTCCTTCAAGCTTTCCTCAGAACATTATGCCAGGTTATATCATCTCCCCCCTTTCCCAAATTATTTCATGAAAATATACTGAACAAAAAAATGTATGGTGACAACTTAGATCAGTCGGGAAGCTTCAAGTACTTTTTTATGTTTTCTCCAGTAAACGATGCTACAAGTTTGCTGCAGTACAGTTTCTTTGTGTCACGCCGAATGTTATCTATTAAGCTGAAAATTGGCCACAAGAAGAAGGCTCCGCTCCTAAATCAAACATCTTTTCATGCTGATCTACAAAGTCAGAATTTTTGCCCACAGTATAAAGTGAAAATATTCTATGCATGCTTCTTCTGGGAATGCTGCAGGCTGTTAAGGAGGTCTAGAAACAGGAACCTCTCTACTGATAATCCTATTTATCAACACGCATGATGCATATCATTGTTGGTTAAGTCTGGACTCTTTGAACAAAGACAGAGCAAACTGAAAGAGAGTCACTTAATGTGTGTAAATGGACAAAGAAAAGAAACCTCTTTACTGTTAGAGATTTCACAGATCAATATAGTTTACATTAAACTTCATCCACATGAAATATATCCCAATTATATCCCGATTTTCTTGTTGATAAGAGGCAGTTCCTATTTTTATCTTATCACAGAAATTCTTTAAAAATATGAAGGGGCGAATTATTTTAATTATATGGTACAGGTAAATTTATTTGCTCACAACATAGATGGAAGAAAATTTAAAGCTATAAGCCCTGTTTTCTGATAACACCTTTTACTTCTTATTTAAAACATGCCATCATCTACAAGCCACATGCTCAGCGTTTCACGAAGATATCCTTTTTCGTTCATTCCTCAGATTTTGCAATGAACAACTACTCATCCTCTGTGATTTCAATCTTCATCTCAACTCCTCTTGCCCTCTCTTCTCCAAATTTTCCACCCTCCTGTCTTCTCTAAATTTCTCTTTTCATATAGCTTTCCCTACCCATATCCATGGCCGCCATTCGACCTCACCATTGCCGGGACCTCCCTACTGCCATGGTCTTGGTCACCAACAAAACCATCTACGGCAACTCCATCTATTTCAACCCCAGCTCCTTACCCCATTGGATAAATGTTGCCAGATTCTGCCACTGCAAGGGCCTTACATACAAACAGCACATATCAGGAAACCACTATGTGCTTGCTAAGTGGATGGCCCTGCCACCAGTGCAGAGACTTGTAAAATTTACACTGTTGAGTCACCATAAAACTATGACCCTATTAATAATGTTTTCAGTTTCAATTCAGTATAAGTATGTGGGTAATGGGGGAATGAATGTTGTTTAATGACGTTACTGGCGAATGAATATACACTTTATAAAAATCAGCAACATTTTACAATTTATGACATTTATTTACGTACAGTAATGACTTTCATTCATCATATAGCATTGATGAGTGACACATCCGATAGATAATCTAAAGAGATTTATTTCTCTCCCCAAGAATGTGTCGATTTGAACTCAATTTCTGCCCCCACCCACCAGCCAGCCTTGATATCACTCTTGCCAGTGTTGGGTGAAAGACAGTGCTGCTTTATTTAAATAACCCTTTGAACTTTGAACTCTCCGCGGGGGTATCCCTCCTCCCCTGCATCCCACCTGCCTCAAACATATGCGGAGTTAAAATCAACCCAGTGATCTGCAGCCTTATTTATCCTCTTTCATGATAAATGGGTTTACGTAAACAATTCATCATCATTTTTGTCCTGGAGAAGCAATGTTGCTTTGTTACATTTAGGTATAGGAAATCAATTCTATTTGAGATTCCTTTAGCTACCTTAGGCTTGATATGTTCCTTAAAAAAATACATAGAGCTTTACCAGACTACCAACTTGCACTATGGGCTGGCGGAACCACTCTAATTCCTATTCATTGGTAAACCTATTTTGCCATCAAAAATGATTGCTGTATACTGGTGAAAACTAGTCTCACAACATCCATATACCCATGTATAATAAAATCTGCCAATACACAAACTGAACTTACACGTGACAAATGTTATGTTACACAAATTAATAGGCCTAGATTGTTTATAGAAACTTGTGAATTTAAGCGACATGTCAGAAATATTATTTGTGAGGCATATAAAACACCGTTCAGAAAGCATTTGAAAGAGAGAAAAGACAGAATACTTTAGAAGCTGGACAACTAACAGTGTGTATTTCTTTCCTGCTGTTCAGAATAGTGATGACATTTTGGAAATAAAAGAATTAAAGATGCCTTTAAATTGTAGATGAAAGATTTAGGATTTGATGTACAGTACCTTTCTGATACTCTGTTTGCTTTTCCAGTCTGGTCGCCCATGCCTACCATTGGTGTTTCACTTCAACCCAAACATTAATTGCTAGTTAATGTTGAAGCCTTGGTAGACATGTTTTAAGTTGCATTTTATTCTACTAGTTTTGTTACTCGTATTGATATTAGTGAGCAAAACAATTCAACTGGCTGTGCAATTTAGCAATGGCAAACTAACAAAAAGCAAGTGCCACTTTAAACTAGGATAAAGAAAAATCAATTGTATTTTTCATTGCATTTTTTTAAGCGAACTATTAATGGCTGTCATTTATTTGTGGAAAGGTTCTACCAAAGGAGCCTTTTTTCTCTCAGTAAATCTAAAGAAAATACTAACCTGTAGCAATTCCATGTTTAAATGTGATTATGGACCCCAGAGGTACAAGTGTTCTTGTAACTGAAGTACTAGCTTTTCTTGCAAGGCTGCTCTTTATCTTTTTGACAAGTTTCTCTTGAACAGGCACAGAAAGCATTAATGCTCAAACATATCCTTGAAACAGTCAGACTTTCTTCAAAAGTTAATCGAACTTTTTTCATCTTTCTCATCAAAGAACTGGCTACCTTTCAGCAAGCAGGGTCACCTTTGTCTTGGACTAGCTTCATAAATCAATCATAATCCCCAATAACTGATTTAAATCCCTGCCACTGACCTGTTGCCATGGCAATTAATTATCCTGTACCCATCCAGGCAAATCCTTCTGACAGCAAAATGAATAGAATATTGTGCTTTCCCTCGGTCCTTCTGAACCTCAGTCTTCACCCACCTTCCTTCTTGATTTCTAATTGATGCCATCAAATATCTCACACAACACTGACAGGTATATTATACAAACTCATGATACTGCGTTATATGTTCTTGGTGCTGAGGCTGGTTTTGTCAATTTTGTGCTTATGGGCAATTGATTGTGTGCTCTACTCTGGTAGAAAATGCTCAAGGTTATTTGGGAGATTAAGAAGCATTCCAGCTTCCATTAACTATTAGTGTCTATTAAACACAAGTTTCAGCATTTAACTAGTCTGTAAGTTGCATTCCAAGCATTTGTTTTTAAGGATTTCAAAACTCATGATGGTGTTTATGCTTCTTAACATTTTTCTCTCTATAGTAAACATTTTAAAGCAAAAAATTGCCATGGAAAAGAACATACATCTAGGTGAGAGTTGTAATGGGACCATTTAAACTATTTATCAAAAAAAGAGCCAAAATTCATATCAGGGAAATTTGTTAGCAATGACTTTTAATCAGAGAACATGAGATTTGAAATAAATATATTTATAAAGTGGACCCTCTTTTCCATGCTATCTGAAATGATGAATATTCATTCTGACTGTCTCAATAACACAGAATTATCATAAAATATCCCTTTTATGAAACACTTCTACAAGGACTTCCAAAGACGATCTATCTTAACTACTACATAACTGTTGAATTTCTCCATACAAACATTGGCCACTCCGGAGGAGATAATGGTGGGGTGGGGGTGGGGGGGGGGGGGAGGTGGCGGGGGCAGGTGAAGGGAAGGTGTGCTGGGTCCCATCACCTGGAGAGAAATCCTTGAAGTCCCCAAAGTGGGCCCCATATTCCTGTGAAATTAGGGTTTCTTTTCCTGAAAATTTGTTTCAGAATCATAAGTCAGACTAAAATACATCGGCCTAGAAATTGAGTTTTGGCGCAGCCAGGGCTTTAGCGCCGGAAGTTAGTGCCGGAGCTAAGTCGCGCTGGTCGGGCCCAAAATTCAATAGTTCTGCGCCCAAACGGCTGCCGGCGCTGCTGAGAGCTGTTTGCGCCTGAAAACTGGCGCTACGCGCTGAATTTCGGCGCTATTCCAGCGCTGCAGCGCCCGCTGCGGTGCGGCAGGTTCGGGAAGTGCAGGCCTCCTCCTTCCCTTAAGGAGGAGCTGGCTGCACCCGGCCGCGGCCCGCGAAAATCTTTTTAAAAATGAGCCCGGCACCTCGGACAAGTGCCGGGCTTGCTTCTGTTCCGGGGTGGGGGGGGGGGAAGTCCGGGGAGGGAGCTGCGGCCAGGCGGCCGGCGGGAAAGCGGCCGGCCGCCGCGGGGCCTTTAATGCGCCGGCGCAAAGTCATGTAAGACTCTGTTGCCAGAGTCTTAGTTGCGGCTGCCACGGGCGAGGCGGCCGCAACTGAATTTCGGCGCTGGGGCCCGTCGGCATGGCAACCGGGACGCTGCGCACACCGATGACGTCATCGGTGCCGGCGCAGCGCTACCGGTGCAACGCCGCTTTAGGGCCCCAGGGAATTTTTGAACTGGCCATAACTCTGGCGCTAGTCCCTCTAGCGCCTCAAAAGCGGCGCTAAGGCAACTCAATTTCTAGGCCATCCTCTTTAACAGGGAGCTCTTGGGGCATGAAAATCTGTGGTTGCTCGAGTGGACTACCACCATAACATACACAGGGGCTTGCCAGTACAGCCACAAACTCTGCTGAGACCCAGATACACTGGGGGGAATTTTGCCGGCACTCAGGGGGTGGGTTTGGAGGCGGGACTGCTGGCAAATTTGCAAAGATTAACAGCGGGACCCGAATCCACTGTCAACCCGCCTCCATGCAATCTTCCCAAGTGTCGGGTCCCCGGTTTGCACAGGGAACCGACACTTAGCGGCGGCAAGAGGATTATAGGCACTTAATTGCCTGTTAACAGGTATGTAACAGGCAGATAAGAGGCTTTTTTCAATTTTGCCAGGTCGACTGTGGGTTTCCCGATGTTCGGACACCACGCATGGGTAAGTGTGGCGTGCTGTGGGTCTACTGTAAGGTTTGTGCATTGATGACAGCTGCAGAAATGGTGTGAAGGATCCAATGGTACACTGGTGAGTTTCAGAGGTAAGAAAATGTTGGGAAAATCATTTTTAATGTATTTAGACTTTTCTGTAGGTAATAAGGTTTGAAGTGTTTGTGTAGTCCCACCTCATTGGGAGAACCTCTCTCACCAGTGACAGATCGCTTCTGTAACCTCACCTGCAGCTGCCATCTGTTTTATCCTAAGGAGAGAGTCTCTGGAGAGCCTGGGTGCAAGGGCCCACCTTTGTACAGTGATTGTCAGTGTTTGCAGCACCTCTATGCTGTCAAACACTGAAAAAATCATCTGTCAAAAAAAAATGAGCATGTCCCCTTTAAGAAAACCGGCAGATGACGCGTCATCAACTGACGTCATCTGACACCGGCTTTCTCTTAATTGGCCAGCAAACCCACAGGGCGTGCTTAACAAGGCCAACTGATGTAAAATTATGTCTGTGCGCCGGGCGTCATTGGGGGTGGGATCAGAACCCGCAAGTCAGCTGACCCGCTCCCAACTCGCACCGAAAGGTAAGATCGCGCCCACCATGTTCCAGTTTTGCGCTGATGTTTCCTATATGGCCTTGTGAGACCAGGAGTACCTGTGCCGACCCTACATCGGATTCCCACCGAAGCCCAGGGCACGGGAATCCCCTTACATCAATGGCTCTGCAGAGATGGGTGGGGAGCGTCCATCCCCATGAGGCCATATAGGATACATATAGGAAAGAAGGCGGGAGAAATGAAGTGAAGTGGGAGTAGGAAAGAGAAGGAGAGGGGAGAGGGTGAGATGGGAGTTAGGGGACAGAGGTAGGTGGGTAGATAGAGTGGGGAGGGGTTGAATGGGGAATGGGATGAGGGGAAGAGTAGGAAAGGAGGAGAATGGGGAAGATGGCAAATTCTCTCAGTGGGGAAGTGGGTGCAGTGAACTATCTTTCCCTACGCCTGGTTCCCAATTTGGGTGGGAAAGGGAAATAGATGATATTCACTTCCATCAGCATTTTCTTATCAAGAGAGAGTGGGAAGAGAAACAAGATACCCTTTCCTCCCCCAGCACCATAGTTTTCTCACAGTGAGGGGTGAGAGTATTGTGGTAAACTGACCTTCTTCTCAGTGGAGGAAGTGGGGCAGGGGACTAACCTCCTCTGATGTGGTCCAAAGTTTTGCTTCTGAAATTGTGGGGTGTGGGAGGGTTGCGGAGTTGTGAGCTACCATTCTTGTCCACAGCCCCATTGCTGCTGTGGCTTCTGGAGCCATGGATTTTCTGAGTGAGGCTCAGAAAATTCTCTCTCGGCGGGTTTTAGGGGGCAGGCAGTCAAGGCTGGGCTAGAGACAACATGGGTCGGTCAGCACAGCGGGTCACCCGGGTCCAGGTCGTTCATGCAGCCAAGGCCTGGGAAGCCTGAGTGTGGGTCATCCCCCCAGGTCTGTGGGTCAGATAAATAGTCAGCATCAAGCAGTCAACACTTAAAAGTACTGAAGCAATACTTCATTCACAGACAATCTGATCTTCTGTATTCTTATGCTGCCAGGGGAAAAACACTATTGGAGGCTGAGGTTGGAAAACTGCAAGTTTCAAAAATGTAAGTTTTAAAACAGATGTGTAGGGTCTATGGGGAGAAAGAGCAGGAAGGCCCAAGCATTTACTGAAACAGATTTGACAATTAAAATTAAAAGTGATCTGCTATATATTCTGGGTGGCTATAGGCAAGAAGGAAGGTGGGTGGTGGTTAAACCAGGACCAGGAAGCCTAGAAGGGGAAAAACATAGGAACATAGGAACAGGAGCAGGCTATTCAGCCCCTCGAGCCTGTTCTGCCATTCAATGAGATCATGGCTGATCTGTATCGTAACTCCATCTACCTGCCTTGGCTCCGTAAGTCTTAATACTCTTGCCAAACAAAAATCTACTAATCTCAGTTTTTAAATATTCCATTGAACTAGACTCAACAGCTGCAAAAATATATCTTGTAAATTAAGTTAAGAAATTAAAACAAACAGTAAAACAGTAAAACAAAAATAAAATACTGCAAATGCTGGAAATCTGAAATAAAAACTGAAAATGCTGGAAAAACTCACTAGGTCAGGCAGCATCTGTGGAGAGAGAAACTGAGTTAATGGGCCGGGGGTGATTGCCAGGGCTCAGAGGCAGATCGAGGTAGTGATAGGGGGTCGGGGGTGTTGGTGATTGGTGGGGGGTGGTGGTCAGTGATATCATGGGGTGGTCCGATCATAGGGCGGGAAGCAGGTTAGCTTGGAGGGCTGGAAGGAAGCACTCTTGCCCTTCCTGGCCCACAGGCGGTGCAGGAAAGGCACTTAGCTCTTCCACGCAGCAGTCCTTGCCTCCCTATAGTTGCCGGGTTTCCCGCTGCCCAGGAAACATGGCTGGCCGAGGTTACACCTGGAAGAGAGATAAAATCTGAGGCACACAGTCTCATTAAAATACTTAAATGAGCAACCCGCTCCTGGGAATGGGTTGGTTGCCCTCCCCTCATCTCGCCTCCATCAAAACCGGAAGTGGGTGGGTTCAAGGTGGCTTGGGTTCAGGTTTGAGATTTTTTTAATGTTTACATCCCACCCAACCCAAACCGTTTTTGGGGATTAAAATTCCCCGCAATGTTTCAGTCCGATGACCTTTTGTCACAACTGGAAAACGTTAGAGATGTAACAGTTTTTAAGCACAGAGGCAGGGAAAGGGGAGCAGGGAGGGCAGAACAAAAGGGAATGTCTGGAATATGGTGGAAGGCAGGAGTGATTAAATGCTTTTTACCATAGTCGCACACTACTGTATTACATAACACCTATTATGTTGTTACATTTTACTACCTTAAAGGCGCTATATAAATGCAAGTTGTTTTTAGTTGTAACACTAGGTCTGGGTAAATTTGTGACAGACAAGGAGTGATATTCTTAAAGATTGAAAATCCCTGTCAAAATGCTTTCAACCATAGGAGCAAGGCTCACATTAGGGAGTTCAATAAAGGCTGTGCCCCACATACAAAATTTAATACACAATAGAAATGACGGAGTTCTCAGCTTCTAGCCCTAGAATTCAACCTAAGGGTCCATCTGCACCAAAATTGTTTTAGGAATACAGTATTTTGATATGTTTTCATGATATTTTATCGAGATATTTAATTCAAACTGACAATTGTCACTCATTAGGAGTGAGTCACTCATTTTGATTGAAGAGGTGACATGTTTTGACATCAGTCACTCTTAAAAATAAACACATCTGCTCATTTAAAGGATTTGTGCAATACATGTCACCAGGTCTAGTTACAAATGTCATCCCCAACATGATGCTGATGTTTACAGGTCTACTGAATTGTTTTAATTATATCTTTTAATAAAAAGAGACATTTTATTGAACAAACAGTAGCATAAAACCGTATATGTAATGTTCAGCAAGAACAAGAAATAATTTTAGCAGAATGGCAGGGAAGTGCAACTCTTAACAATCAAATTAAACAGCTAAATAAAATCGTAACAAGAGCTATACACAAATCAGAAGCAATGTGATCATGAAAATATATCTTATTCTTCTCTTGGTAATAAAGAAAAAGAGGTTTAATCAGTCATTGAGGAGTCAGCCACCATAATAACCCTGAGACATGGGGTTGGGTAGAGAATGAGCAGACTGAATGCTAACAGGGTCACTAATTCTCAGCTGTTGAGTGAAGAGGAAACCTTTAGTGAGCTAGAGCTTCAAGTAGGTAGGAGACAAAACTTTCCAAAAACTCATATCTAATTTTGACCAGAAATGTCACTCTCTCTTTGACTGCCTCCTGTAACTTCACCTGTTAGGTATCTAGGCCTATAAATTCAGTAAGGCCCCGCCAGCTCGCTTGCGCCCAAAAGTTAGCGCTGCGCGCGGAGCCAGTTGCGACCGTCAGAAATTCAGTTTTTGCGCCCCAAGTTGGAACCGGGCGCTATTCCAGGGTGTGCCCGCCCC
The DNA here is from genome assembly GCF_052327205.1 of Somniosus microcephalus. Classification (NCBI taxonomy): domain Eukaryota; kingdom Metazoa; phylum Chordata; class Chondrichthyes; order Squaliformes; family Somniosidae; genus Somniosus; species Somniosus microcephalus. Next base: position 58,241,308 of record NC_140992.1, read on the forward strand.
CGCTTGGGGCGCTGAAACTGAATTTCAGCGCTGTAGGTGCCGCTGCGCCACCCGCTGCGGAGCGGCAGGCTGCGGTACTGCAGGCCTCCTCCTTCTCTTAAGGGGGAGGTGCCTGCAACGGGGAGATCAGCGCTTGATAGTGCCGGCAAATGAGCCCGGCACCACGGAGAAGTGCCGGGCTCGCGGAAAGCAGCCGGCAATGCCGCGGGGGGGGGGGGTGGAGGAGGCTGGGGAAGGAGGTGCGGGCAGGCGGCCGCCGAAAAAGCGGCCAGCCGCACCTCCGCCTTAACTAGCGCCACTAAGGCTGCAGGACGGCCACGGTTGCAGAACGTTGTTTGCGGCCGCTGCGGAAGAGGCGGCCGCAACTAAATATGGGGGTCGGGCCGGTATCGGGGCGGAACCGGGGCACTGCGCACACCGATGACGTCATCGGTGCCGGCACAGCGCTACCGGCTACCGCCGCCATTACCGCTGCGCTGAATATCAGCGCAAACTCCTCTATTGGCGCAGAAGCCCTCTTTGGGCGGTAACTGGGCGCAAAGCTGGCAGGGCCTTACTGAATTTCTAGCCCCTAGTGTTGTAAATATTAGGGGGGAAAAAATTCAGTTGGTTAGCGCCTCCACTTAGCGCCTGGCAGGGGTGCTAACGGGGCGCTGATGCAGTCATGCCGGAGCAAGGCAAATCCAGCGACGCACACCAAATCCGCCCCCCCTGTAGCGCCACTGCTACAAGTTACCAGTGTGGACCACAGCACCAGGCAGACCGTGATGTCAGTGAGCGTCCAACGCTCACTGGGCGGCCGACCTGCAAAATTCATTGTCGTTCCCTGCCTTAGTGCCTCATCCCGACAGCAACAGGGAGAAGAGAAGTCAAGCAGGCAGATGCCAGCTCCAGGGGTGCTACTTAAAGGGATTATGAGTAATGAGTCGCAGCTGTCATGTTAGTGCAGTTTCACTGCTTCCTTGTCAGTTTGGTCTTGTGCAACAGTTTAAATCAGTCATTTAAAGGTTGTTTAGTATCAGGAGTGTTGTAGCAACTAACAATTAGTTACATTTATTCTCACAACATATCAAAGTGCTACACTTGGTAACATTAATGGGGGCTGTACTGGCAGTCAACCTCACCCTCCAGGATCTACGGCGGAGGGAGCGGAGGCAGCGAGAAAGATTGAAACATGTGGCCAGAGGGAGGAGAAGGGCCATGAGGGCTCTCAACAGGAGGCCTTACCCTCCGAGGGTATTCCGAGAGCACTTCTCCTACCTCCAATTAAGCGAGGAGCAGTGTATTAGAAGGCTCCGCTTCAGCAAGGAGGTGTTCACAGAACTCTGCCACCTCCTGCAACCAGGCCTCCAGCCTTAGATCAGGGCAACCACAGCTCTCTCACTGGCAGTCAAGGTCACCGTCACCCTCAATTTCTTGACCAGTGGATCCTTCCAGTTTGCAACAGAAAACATAGCTAACATCTCGCAGTTCGCCATCCATCGCTGCATCCGAAAGGTCACAGAGGCTCTCTACAGTAGGGGAAGGGATTACATTTCCTTCCCCATCACCAGAGAGAAGCAGGACGAATGTGCATGTGGCTTTGCCAGGATAGCGGGCTCCCCCATGGTGCAGGGCACCATTGACTGCACTCACGTAGCTTTGCCAGCACCTCATAACAATCCTGAAATCTTCCATAACTGCAAAGGCTACCACTCACTTAATGTGTAGTTGGTGTGCGACCACAGACAGTGAATCCTCAATGTCAATGCCCGCTATCCTGGCAGCAGCCGTGTGCCTTCATCCTGCGCCAGACCGGTGTGCCAGCACTCTTCTAGCTGCCACATCAAGCTCGCGGCTGGCTGCTCGGTGACAAGGGTTATCCGCTCTCCACCTGGGTCATGACTCCCCTGCACAACCCCAACACACCTGCACAGCACTCATATAATGAGAGCCATGCCGCCACCAGGAACATCATCAAGCAGACCATTGGGGTGCTCAGGCAACGGTTCCGCTGCCTTGACCGCTCGGGAGGAGCCCTCCAGTACTCGGCTGAGCGGGTGTCCCATTTTGTGGTGTGCTGCATGCTCCACAACTTGGCCATCATGAGGGCCCAGCCCTTGTCACCAGGGATTGTGGGACCACTTCAAGAGGAGGAAGAGGAAGACGAGGAGGAGGAGGAAGAGGGAGAGGAGGAGGAGGAACAGGAGCGAGGGAGGAGGCAACCACGCAATCGGCCTTCCGGAAGGGTGGTCCGTGACTGTCTCATCAGACTACGGTCCCAATAAATTAAATCCCAGATCCCCATTGCTCACCACATCCCCATCATTCCATCCCTGTTGCCGGCCATATCACAGTGCAAAGCTGAAATGAGAGACACCACAAAATAATCCAAACTGAATTAATAAATTTATCAATAATCAGTGAACACATATTTACAACAACAACAACAACAACAACAGCACGGTGGCATAGTGGTTAGCACTGTTGCCTCACAGCGCCAGGGACCCGGGTTCAAATCCGGCCTCGGGTGACTGTCTGTGTGGAGTTTGCACATTCTCCCCGTGTTTGCGTGGGTTTCCTCCGGGTGCTCCGGTTTCCTCCCACAGTCCAAAGATGTGCGGGTTTAGGTTGATTGGCTATGATAAATTGACCCTTAGTGTTAGGGGGATTAAATACGTGGGGTTACGGAGATAGGGTGGGATATGTGTTGGTGTAGGGGTTACGGGGATCGGGTGGGATATGTGTCGGTGCAGGCTCGATGGGCTGAAATGGCCTCTATCTGCACTGTGGGGTTTCTGTGATTCTGTGATTCTGTGAATATTACCTATTCACTCTTGTGCAATCCCTTAGTGCCTCTCGTTACTGTGCCTTTGCCTACTCTAGTGCTCCGATGAAGTGTTGGCCCAGTGGCTGCAGCAGGGCTGGTGGAAGGCTGCTGAGTGTCCGTGCAGGAGACTTCAGATGGCCTTGCAGGACGCCCTCAACCAGCTCTGGGCCTGGAAGACCAGGCTGTAGACTGCACCACCTCAGCAGCAGCAGCAGTCTGGGCTGGCTGGATGACAGGCAGTGACAAGGGCAATGGCGGAGTGTCAGTGGGCAGCACCTCAGCATCCCTAGCAATCTATTGCAGCACAGATTGCTGGCCTGCTGTGACACCGTGAAAGCCCCAGTCGATGGTGGTAGATCCAGCCATGATGGCAGCAGTCAGAGCTGGGGTTGCATCAAGCTGAGACTGCATAAGAGCAGTCTGAGATTGGATGCTACCAAGTATAGACTGCATTACAGCACTAAGACGTTGTGTTGCTTCCACCTGTGCTGCAATCGAAGCTGCCAGATTGCCCATCACACGCAGCATCAGGTCTGTGTCGCCACGGTCTTTCTGAGAGTCTACAATTCATTGCAGACTGGAAATGATGAGCTCCATGGTGTGCGCAGAGCCTTGTGCAATGTTGGAGGCAGACTCCTCCACGCTCCTTACCACTGCCGAGAGGTGCTCGGGCACCCTTGTCATTGCACCTATCATCTCTGTGTGCATGCCCATCACCCTTCTTCTAAAGGCCTCCCCATTGAGGTCCTCATCTGAATCCTGTGCAGCAGAACTCACCCTCCGGGGAGCTGGCTCCCGAGCTACCCTTTCCTCCTGGCCTTGCTGCAGCCCGCTCATCCCCTGTGCCTCACTCTTTGCAGATCCTGCTACTATACTAGCCTCTAAAGAACGTGTAGTGCCAGGATCTGAGCTGGTGCCTGCGGGTGAGACATGCAGTGATGTGGTGTCTTCTTCCTCCTCCTCTTCTCGTGCCTTGCTCTTTACGGTGCCCTCAGGGACAGGCTGCTCAGGTGCTTGCTCATTGTCTGAAAGCATAAAGGCACAAGAGTCAGGTTAAGGTGAGGGGAGGGGTCAGGAAGGGAGAAATGCATACAGCATGATTAGCTGGAAAGTGCGAAAGGCTTGTAGCGTGAGGGGGAAGTGGGATGTGTGAAGAAGAAATGGGATGAGCATACCGTTGTTGTCCCCAAGGGGGGTCAACGTCGCCAGTGGCTACGGCACCCACCACCTGGTGCCCAATAATCTGCAGCATTCGAATCGCTAGCTCAGACAGTGGTTGGGTGTTGGCTTGTCCCCACCCTGTGCACTCCTGCTCCCTCTTGTTGTGAGCCACCTTGACCTACAAGAGAAAGGAAAGTGTATGAGTGAGTGTGGAGCAATGTGTTTGGGTAATGTGCCTGCCATAGTTGAATAGCTGTCATCGTGTGCAAGGTGTGCGATGTGGATGTGAGTGTTGATAGGTAGAGATTGTTGGTGGGTGAGTGCTGGGGGTGTGGTGCTTTGGCCAGTGTGTGCAGACTGTGGTTCAGATGGTGGTATGTAGCATTTGTTGAAGCATTAACTCACCCTGACCACCCGAGTGAGGTTGTTGAATTTCTTCCTGCATTGTGTATGTGTCCTGGGGACCACAGTGCTGCCCGAGACATGCTGGGCTACCTCCCTCCACATGGTGCAGAAGACTTGCAGCGAGGGCCTCCTGCCACTTGTCAGTAGAGCACCGCCCTCCCTCTTTCCACAGCAAACACCAACGCCTCCAATGCTTGGTTGCAAAATCTGCAGGCTTTCTCCCTGGGGCGTGGATCTGCCATCAGTGCAGCTGCTTGAGTCGTCTGGCTGCTTCCCTTAGACCTGCTGCTGCTGGCTGAGATGGCTGCACAGCCAGCAATGATGAGAATGTAGTTCTGCTGCATCAATGAACCTCCTTTAAGAACTGGAAAGAGCCTGTGTCAATGATGACTTATGATTAGACTGCCCCTGATATTGGTCAGCGCTTCGACTTTAACGCCACTGAGCTAGGCCATTAGCGCTTGATTTAGCACTCCAATCCTTTCTTTGTGCAATGAGACTGAATTTTGTGTGCAGTCTGAAGCATTAGTGCCTGGCGCTAATTCTCAAACTTTTCAAAAGTTATCGCCTATTCCTGGGCTATAGTGAACTTCTCCCCCTAGGGCCACCAATGGACCTTCAATTCCTGTAAACACATTCATTATTCTAGCATGCTTCTGTCCAACCATATTTTAGTGCCCATCTCCCACTGAGTGAGTCCAAGGTCTTACCACCAGCAGAAATGAGAGTATGCTCCCAGGCTAGTGGAACCATTTACTTAAATATTTCAATTCAAGATCAGAGACAATCGGGACTGATAGTGTTAGCTCAGCTCAGGGGTGGCACTCTTGTCTTTGACTTAGAAGGTTCTGGATTCAGGCACAACTCCAGGACTTCTTACAGTACATTGCTGGTTGTTCATCGGGAGCATGTAGGGCTAAGTATGTGCAGTCTATGATCCCTTGCACTTGAGAAACATCAAGGAATTCAGGCAAATCCCACAGCTCTTTTGTCTTGTTTGGCAGCTTCCATGGGGAAATTGATGAAATCTTGCCTCTTAGCATCTGTGACTTGCTTGATGGAACCGTGCACAGCAAGCTGACTTATATTGGTTAGGTCCTCTGTTGCTCTTAACTTATGCCTCTGGGTCATTTCAGACTGCAACAGACACAGGTAGTACTGTGCTTGTCCTGGTGCCGGGCTTCACACGTTGCTGCGACAGGTGACATAGCACAGTCACTGCCTCCCTGAAGCAGGGCCACCTGACACACTGTTCCTTCAGGTATGTTATGCAGGCCCAAGAATGAATGAATCAGATGCTGCCACACACTAATATCTCAGAAGGGTCTTAAAACAGGCGCAGGCCCCTTATTTAAATATTCTGATTAGGCCTCCGCTCCCTTCAGGTGGCCGGCCGGAACCACTAATAGACATCCAATCCAATACGATGGCCGCAAATCTGAAGCAGAGTGGAAGAAATAGGCTTTCAGGAGTAAATGCCTTAATTCACGTATTTCCCATTATCAGTCAAAGCATCTGATTTCCACATGCATAATGATTTAGTTGTATTCACAGTTATAGAACATTTGAGATTTGAAAAATAAAGAAAGGGAGATTTTAGCTTATTTTATTTCATTATTTTTATCATGGCAACTCTCCCCATATCCTATTCTATTTGATCAAGAATGCTGCAGCACAAGGGTTGGTTACTACACCTCATCATTTTCCTTCTTGCTCTCCAGACACCATTTCCCATTGACTTTGATGTTTAATGTATTATAAACAGTGAGCTTTCTTCATGCATCCATTAAGTGGGAGATAGCATCTCAGTATTAAATTTCTTTTCAGAATGCACATTTTCTTCTATAAAATATCCACTGCTATATATTAAATATAATACTCCTTTCAGAGCAGTATATGAGAAGCATATTAGAATGAGACCATGAGTAGATTTGTAACTTGCTGCCTGGGCATAAAGCTGGCAATGGAGATCAGCTGCCTGTTATAGAAACCGCCCAATTATCATTTCCATTGAAATGAAATGTAAGGAAAATGAGGGCACATTCTATAATGGGCAGCCGATTTGCAACACTAGTTTTATGACCAGGTGGCAATTAGAAAATCTATCCACATTTACGAAGAAAGCATTTCTTTTAACATACTGGACATACAGATAACCATTGTCTATCAGAGATTTAATTGCTTTTTAATGTGTTAGATACTACTCTATACTACATTAGATGGATTTCAAAAGGGAAAGTCATGCTTGACCAACCTTATTGAATTCTTTGAAGAAGTAACAGAAAGAGTAGACATGGATAATGTAGTAGATGTAATATATTTGGATTTTCAAAAGGGCTTTGATGAAGTACTGCATAGTAGACCCATGACTAAGGCCAGAGCATGTGGAGTCAGGGGGACAGGTAGCAGGATGGATAGCAAGCTGGCTACAAAACAGAAAACAGAGAGTGGGGGTTAAGGACAGCTACTCGGACTGGCATAAGGTAGGAAGTGATCCACAGGGATCGGTGCTGGGACCACTGTGGTTCACAATTGACATTAATGATTTGGACTCCGGAATTGGAAGTACAATTTCTACATTCAATGATGGCACTAAATTGGGAGGGGTGGGTATAGTTAATACAAAAGAAGAACACGACAAAATACAGGAAGACATTAATAAACTTGCAGAATGGGTGTTTAATTGGCAAATGAATTTCAATATAGATAAGTGTGAGGTGGTGCATTTTGGTAGGAAAAATAAGGAGGCCACATAGTGCTTGGATAATAAGAGACTAAATGGGGTAGAGGAGCAAAGGGATCTCGGGGTACAGATACACAAATCACTAAAAGTAGTGATGCAGGTTAATAAGGCCATAAAAAAGCAAATCAAGCACTGGGGTTCATTTCTAGAGGGATAGAATTGAAAAGCAGAGAAGTCATGCTAAACTTGAATTGAATCTTGGTTGGACCACACTGGGAGTACTACGCACAGTTCTGGTCACCATATTAAAAAAGGATATAGAGGTACTGGAGAAGGTGCAAAAAAAGGTTCACAAGGATGCTACCAAAGGGTATAACTATTAGGAAAAACTGCAGGCTGGGGCTCTTTTCTGTAGAAAAGAGAAGATTGAGGGGTGACCTGATAGAGGTCTTTAAGATAATGAAAGGGTTTGATGGGGTAGGTGTGGAGAAAATGTTTTCACTTGTATGGGAGACCAAAACTAGAGGCCATAATTTAAGATAGCCACTAATAAATCCAATAGGGAATTCAGGAGAAATTTCTTTACCCAAAGAGTGGTAAGAATGTGGGACGCGCTACCACAAGGAATAGTTGAGGCTAATATATTGATGCATTTAAGGGGAAGCTAGATAAGCACATGAGGGAGGAAGGAATATAAGGGAATGTTGATAGGGTTAGATGAAGAGGAGTGGGAGGAGGCATGTGTGGAGCGTAAACAGCAGCACAGACCAGTTGGGCTGAATAGCTTATTTCTGTGTGGTAGCCTTGATATAGACGAATGTTCAAGAGCGAAGGTATATTTTGAATATACAGCATTTTCATATTGTAATCCTATCATGAGTTTGGTACCAAAATTCAAATGCAATTCTCAAAAGAATCAATAGTTTTTTTTCTCTTCCTGATACAATGGAGCTGCTCATATATTCTTGGATGCTTTGAGCACTGCTGAACACTGGGCATCAGTTTGCCAGATAATGGGGAGCTGGAGTCTGAAGTCTTACTTGTATCTGATGCACAGTGCACATAATAATGTGGTCCATAAGCACCTTTGGTGCTTAAAGACTGCTCGATATCAGGTTCATTAAGATCAAGTTCACAGCTCCTGAGTAATGCCCCACACACATAAAATGGGTACTGCATGGGACACCACTTCCCTTTGTTTGGGTCCTTGCTCTTAAAGGTGTATTTCTGTTTTATAAATTTATATTTCACTGTTTCTGTGCTATATTGATGGGTGGCAGGAGGAAGCTACTGATACATATTGGAGCCTTAGGGCTCAATTTTAATAGTCCTGAGGAAGTGGGTTTGGAGGCGGGTCAGCTGCAAAAATCGGAAAAAATGGCTTCAGACACCCAACCCGCCTCCATCCCGCCCCCATGCGATTTTCGTGAGTGTCTGTTCAGCTGCTCCCAAATTGACCCGACTCCAACCGGCGGGACAGGTAGTTAAGGCAGTTAAGAATCCGTTAACTGCCTTGATAATCTTATTTTGTTAGTGGGTTCCCATTTTTGTGCCTCTGGCCCCTGTTTCCCGTCTTGTCAGAAACAGTCCAGCTGCAAGGAGACGAGTTGATGGAGGACATGATATGTAGTCATTAGTGGTGCAGAACTTTAAAAGTGCTTCTGCAACATGGCTGACATTGAAATGCAACAAGATTTTGCAAATCTACTGACACACATCTGCTGTTTGAACTGATTGGAATAATTTCAGGCCACTTTGAGTGTGCGCTTGCAAGCTTCTTGCCTCAACTGAAATCTATAACAACGGGATGGGAACCATTTACATCCTCTCATCCTGGTCGTCAGATTCAGAGGAAGAGCAGCACAGCTTAGTGCTGCCGGATGAACAAGTGGCTCAGCACACAGCCTCGTTGGAGGAAGATGAAGAGGACGAGGAGGAGAATAAGTAGGAGGATGGAGAGTGACACCTTGCGGGGACGGATGTGGGCAATCCAGCAGCAGGCGACCACATTGATGGCCGTCAGGCAAGGGATGCACTCAGCCATGCCAGATTCGCGTAAGCTAACGCTTCAACTACAGGTGGCTGGCACATGGAGATGAATATAAGTCCGACATTCTCAAACCCCAGGCATCATCTGTCCAATAAACAATGGTTTGCGCTCAGTGTCACCACCAACATTTTACATGGGAATCACCCTGAGCCCTCACTCTTGAACTTCCATTTCCCAGAACACAGAGGCCACACTTCAGGTGATCTCAGCAGATCATTAAACCTTTATCCACACTGAACCCATGTGCGTCTGCACACAGACCTCGAGCTCACCTCCTCAGCAATTTGCAGCCAAGCTGCCTTGGTTTGCTGAGGAGGCCTCCTCCTTCCATTTCCAGGGAAGAGAAGCTCCTGACGTCCTCTAACTCCCTCAACAAGAGCATGGAGGGAGCCCTCATTGAACCTGGGTGCAACCTTAGTTATTGGGGCTGCCATTCCTGTGGCTCCCACCACCTTTAAGAGAAAAAAGCATTAATATTAATAAGCAAATGATTGGAACACACCTGGCATCTTTTTCATTTCATACTCAGATAATAAATTCATATATCATAAAATCATGAATCTCTTTCTGGAATAGTATGACCAGCAATATCATTCATTAAATTTTGCTCAGAACAGATGCTGTCAACTCCCTTTTCAAGATAATAAAGCACCAAGCCATCCTAATGACATTTGTATGCAAAGGGGACATGGCCCCTTTAAATTTTCACACAAACAACGCGTCATCAGACACGAGAAACGGACATCCTCCAAGCTATTGCCTGGAGGGACCCGCACGTTGGCAGTAACGAGGCCAATGAAGCAAAAATCAGAAGTGCCGGGTACGGATCCGAAAGCTGCCGAGCAGCGGGCCTGCCCTCAACCCACCTCCGTTAACAAAATCGAGGACTCAGTGACAGCTTCTGAAAGCTGCACAGCCTTTGTTATCTTTGCTCATTTGTCCAGAGAATGGCCACTATGTGCTTCTTTGAGAGGAACTACTGGTATCCCTTTGCACATACTTGTCTGTTTGCAGGTTCTGGAGGAAGAGGAAGAGGAGCAGGATCAGCAGTGGCATTCCAGAGAGGAGTATTTGCACCTCTGGAGATCATTGAGCCTCCACCTGTGTATAAAGGCCTACACATTCAGATCTGGATAAGTCATACAGAACTATATAGAGACTATGGGGGAGAAATTTGTCATGTTCGTGTCTCCCGTTAGCACCTGGGGGAGCTCTAACGGGGCGCTAATGGGTTTGCAGCGGGGCGAGGCAAATCCAAAGCCGCATGCGAAATTCACCCGGGATTTATCACTGGCATTAGCAGTTAGCACCTAGGCCTTTAGTGCCTGGCAGATCGTGATGTCAATTACTTTGGAACGCCCCGTTAACGGCCCAGATGCAAAAGTGACTGTCGCCCCCTGCCGCAGCGCCTGTCCTGAACAGCGGCAGGAAGAGGAGGCGTGATCCATTCAGATGGCCGCTGTAGGAGTGTTATTTAAAGGGATCAACATCCACATTCATCTTTGTGGCCAATCAATGCTGCCTTCTCAGTTTCACAAGGTCACCGTCAATTTCTATACCAGCGGATCCTTCCAAACTGCAGCAGGAGACATAGCTAACATCTCACAGTTCGCCATCCATTGCTGCATCCAGGTGGTCACAGAGGCTCCCTACAGAAGGAGAAGGGACGGCATTTCCTACCTCATCACCAGGGAATCACAGAATCACAGAAACCCCACAGTGCAGATAGAGGCCATTTCGGCCCATCGAGCCTGCACCGACACATATCCCATCCGATCCCCGTAACCCCTACACCAACACATATCCCACCCTATCCCTGTAACCCCATGTATTTAATCCCCCTAACACTAAGGGTCAATTTATCATAGCCAATCAACCTAACCCGCACATCTTTGGACTGTGGGAGGAAACCGGAGCACCTGGAGAAAACCACGCAAACACGGGGAGAATGTGCAAACTCCACACAGACAGTCGCCCGAGGTCGGATTCGAACCCGGGTCTCTGGCGCTGTGAGGCAACAGTGCTAACCACTATGCCACCGAAGCAGGACGAGTGTGCATGTGGCTTTGCCAGGATAGCAGGTTTCCCCATGGTGCAGGGTGCCATTGTTTGCATCCACGTCACTTTGTGGGCACCCCATAACAACTCTGAGGTCTTCCATAACCGCAAAGGCCACCACTCACTTAATGTCGAGTTGGTGTGCGACCACAGACAGCGAATCGTCACCGTCAATATCCGCTATCCTGGCAGTAGCCACGATGCCTTCATCCTGTGCCAGCACTCTTCCAGCCACCACATCAAGCTTGCGGCTGGCTGGTCGGAGACAAAGGCTATCCGATCTCCACCTGGCTCATGACTCCCCACCACAACCCCAACACTCCTGCCCAGCACTCATATAATGAAAGCCATGCCGCCACCAGGAACATCATTGAGTAGACCATCGGAGTGCTCAAGCAATGGTTCCGCTGCCTTAACCGCTCGGGAGGAGCCCTCCATTACTCGGCTGAGCGAGTGTTCCTTTTCGTCGTGGTGTGCTGCATGATCCATAACTTGGCCATCATGAGGGCCCAGCCATTGCCACCAGGCATAGTGGGACCACCTCAGGAGGAGGAAGAGGGAGAGGAGGAGGAGGAAGACAAGGATGAGGAGGAGGAGGAGGAAAAGGAGGAGGAACAGGAATGAGGGAGAAGGCAGCCAGTCAATCGGCCTTCTGGAAGGGCAGTGCATGACCGCCTCATCACACTGCGGTTACAATAAATTCTACCCCACATCCCTGTTGCTCAGCACATCCCCCCATCATTCCATTCATTTGTGTGCCATATCACAGCGCAAAGCTGAAATGAGAGACATCACAAATTCAATTAATAAGTTTATCAACATTCAGTAAACACATATATACAACTACAATATTTACTAATCACTTTTGTGCAAACTTTTACTTCTCCTCTTTACATTGCCTTTTCCTAATCTACTGCTCCTACATAGTGTCTCCCCAGTGGCTGCAGCAGGGCTGGTGGAAGGCTGCTGAGTGTCAGTGCCAGACACTACAGATGGCCTTGCAGGATGCCCTCAACCAGCTCTGGGCCTGGAAGGCCTGGCTGTAGACTGCACCACCTCAGGCTGGGCAGCGGCAGTCTGGGCTGGCTGGATGACAGGCAGCGACAAAGGCAATGGTGGAGTGGCAGTGGTGGGAGCAGGAATGCTGTCATCCTGAGAGAGGACACCAGGTTCCTACTCCACTGACCCACTGCCAGTCCCCCGGGGGCAGCACCTCAGCCTCCCTATCAATCTGCTGGAGCACAGATTGCTGGCCTGCTGCGACACTGTGAGATCCCCGGTGGACTGTGGTGGACCCAGCGATGATGGCAGCAGTCAGAGCTTGTGTGGCATCAAGCTGAGGCTGCATGAGAGCAGTCTGAGACTCAATGGCAGCAACCATTGACTGCATTACAGCTCTAAGACATTGCGTTGCTTCCACCTGTGCTGCAATGGATGCTGCCACATTGCCCATGACATGCGGCATGAGGTCTGGGTCCCCACGGTCTCTCAGGGAGTCTACCATTCATTGCAGACTGCCAAGGATGGGCGCCATGGTATGCGCTGAGCTCTGTGCAATGTTGGAGGCTGACTCCTCCATGCTCCTTACCATTGCCAACAGGCTCTCGGGCACCCTTGTCATTGCACCTATCATCTCAGTCTGCATGCCCATCACCCTTCTTGTGAATGCCTCCCCATCGAGGTCCTCATCTGAGTCCTGTGCAGCAGAACGCACGTGCAAGCTCACCCTCCAGGGAGCTGGCTCCCGAGCTACCCTTTCCCCCCTGGCCTTCTGCAGCCCGCTCATCCCCGGTGCATCACCCGATGCAGACCCCTCTACTAAACTTGCCTCTAAAGATCACATAGTGCCAGTAACTGAGGTGGTGCCTGCGGGTGAGACATGAAGTGATGCGGTGCATTGCTCCTCCTCCTCTTCTCCCGCCTCACTCTCACTGGGGGGCTCAGGGACAGGCTGGTCAGCCGGTTGCTGATTATCTGAAAGCATAAAGGCACAGGACTCACGTTAAGGTGAGGGCAGGGGGGCAGGAAGGGAGCAGGGAATGCAGGCAGTATCAGGAGCTGGAAAGAGGGAAAGGCTTGTGCTGTGAGAGGGAAGTGGGATGAGAGAAGGAGAGAGGATGAACATATTGTTGTTGCCCCCAAGGGGGTCGACATCACCGATGGCCACGGCGCCCACCACCTGACATCTAATGACTCTCAGCACTCGCTCTTCCAGGTCTGTAAGCTGTTGGATGTCCGCGTTACCCCCGCCTGTTCATTCCTGCTCCCTTCCAATGTGGCCCAGCTTGGCCTGCAAGAGAAAGGGAAGTGTGTGAGTGAGTGTGCAGCTATGTGTTTGGGAGGTATGCCTGCCATAATTGAATAGCTGTGATTGTAGGCAAGGCGTGAGATGTGGATAAGAACATAAGAACATAAGAAATAGGAGCAGGAGTAGGCCAATCGGCCCCTCGAGCCTGCTCCGCCATTCAATAAGATCATGGCTGATCTGATCCTAACCGCCAATCCACTATGACAGGACTATCTCCTGAATCTAACAGAATTAGACACACGAAACAGGAGCAGGATCAGGCTACACGGCCCCTGGGCCCGCTCCGCTACCCACAGGGCCATGACCGATCCGAGCCTAGACTCATGTCCAAATTCCTGCCCGCTCCCCGTAACCCTTAATTCCCTTTTCTTCTAGGAAACTGTCTATTTCTGTTTTAAATTTATGTAATGATGTAGCTTCTACAGCTTTTTGGGGCAGCATATTCCATGGACCTACCACCCTCTGAGTGAAGTAGTTCCTCCTCATCTCAGTTTTGAAAGAGCAGCCCCTTATTCTAAGACTATGCCCCCTAGTTCTAGTTTCACCCATCATCGGGAACATCCTCCCCGCATCCACCCGATCCAACCCCTTCACAATCTTATATGTTTCAATAAGATCGCCTCTCATTCTTCTGAACTCCAATGAGTAGAGTCCCAATCTACTCAACCTCTCCTCATATGTCCATCCCCTCATCCCCGGGATTAACCGAGTGAACCTTCTTTGTACTGATTCGAGAGCAAGTATGTCTTTTCTTAAGTATGGACACCAAAACTGTATGCAGTATTCCAGGTGGAGATGCTTGGTGGGTGAGTGGTGGGGGTGTGGTGGTTTGTGCAGTGTGTACAGACTGAGTTTCAGATGCTGGTATGTAGGACTTGTTGAAGCAGGTACTCACCCTGACCACCTGAGTGAGGTCGTTGAATTTGTTAGGGCACTGTGTGAGGGTCCTGAGGACCACGCTGCTGACTGAGACGTCCTGGGCCACTTCCCTCCACATTGCCCTGAAGACCTGGGGCAATGGCCTCCTGCCAGTGGTCAGGAACAGCACTGCCCTCATTCGTTCGACTACCGCGACCAATGCCTCCAATGCCTGGTCACTGAAACGGCGAGCTCTCTCCCTGGGACTGGGATCAGCCATGAGGATAAGAGGTGTAGCTGCTGAGTTGTTTGGAGGTCGCCTTCAGAGCCAGCAATGTTGAGAATGAGGTTGTGCAGAATGATTGAACCTCCCCTTTAAGAACTGGAAGGAGCCAGTGTGAATGATGAGTCCCGATTGGAGTGCACGTGAAATTGGTTATCGCTCTGTGGGTAGTGTAGAGGGTGGCGTGTGGTGGTGTTGTTTGGCGCGTGTGTACGCCCAGTCAGTTATGCCCCTGACTGTTTTGTGAGCGGTTCGAATCGCTCCCACGCCCCTGGGTTCTTGACACCGGACTTAGGCACAAGGTGGTGGTACAGAGAAGACTCGAGTAGACAGGTGGTTGGATGTAAACAAAAAACAAGATTTTATTGAAGAGGAAAACTTGATACAATCTCATGGAAAAATTACTAGTGTACATTTCTGCAAGCAAAAATACAAAAGAATAATAATAACTATACTTAAACAGGGAATGGGGAACACACGGCACATCGAGGGAAAACAATTATCTTAACAACCCCCTTATCCTTATCCCACCCCCTATACCTAACTAGATTAAGCTATGAGGGGTCAGAACTTCATGCTCACCAATCAAAAGGTTTGTTGGACTCAAAACAGCGATTGGGTTCGGGGTTCGCTCTTGGTGCTCTCTGGAGCCTGCCATCGTCACGTGGTCTCCAGGCGCTGCAAGGGCATTGTCCAGGTTTGAGTACCCCAAAGTTAAAGTCTCTGTTTGGGTACTTTACCTTGCAGGGATGATTCTTCGTCGACAGCCGCCAGATTGAGTTGGTGTGCAGTTATTCGAAGGTCGGCTGCGGCTGAAGGCCCGATAATTCGAAGCCTCCCCGAGTTGGTCTTCTTCAGCCGGTCTTCCTCAGGTGGCCTTCCCTCCGGTGGTCTTCCCTCCTCCCCTCGTCGCGTCACGCCTCGCCTGGCCTGAATTGTCCGTGTCCGCCCGACCCGGTGCCGGGGCTAGTTCCAGATGGAGTGGGAAAAGGGCACGGGCAAAGGCCAGGGGGTAAGCGCGGGACGGGGAAAGAGTGGCAGCCATGAGGGCGAGGGGCCGAAGAGCAGCACCAGCACACCAACCAACAAGAACACCAAACATGAACACACACCCCTTGCTACCAGAGGGGGCCTTCAATTATACCTTCGTCGAAAACCCTTATCTGCGCGCCAAATCAGGTTAGTTCTTTGTTTTAATCTTGGCAGGCTATTTTAAATAATGGTAGCAATCCATACTAACTGGTTTTAGATGGCCGGTAATCGCATCTACCGGCCCGATAATTGACTTGTATTGTCCTGAAAGTTCCTTGATGGGCCTGTCCGGCCTCGATGGCTCTGTTAATCTGTTTCCGATAATATATGTAGACTGCGTGATGGCCTTAACTATAGGCCTAAACTGAATTTAGATTTGTCTCCAATTCGGTCTAATGCATAATTCAGGGTCCTGTCTGGTTTCAAAATACAAAATCTCTCTTCACAGTAGCCTGCAGCTTGGTTTCGATTTCTCCACAAACTGTCTGTGTTGCAGAGTCCATTTTAAAATCTCACAGGCTTTCTGCCACGAGGCACGGACGCCATCTTGGGTACCCTTTTTGATTTAAAATGTCCACACAGGGTCCCGTTTATTAATAGCAGCCTTTGGGGAAATGCAGAAATTTTGCAAATCTTACAGTCCCTCCTGTGATACTAAGACTTGCTTGAAGTATCATACATTTAAGGTGAGCAAAATTTTTCTGACCCTCCATAGTCAACCTTCCCCTGTAATTACCTTTCCAATATACCCACGACACATGCACTTCCCATTCCGCGAAAATGTAGTGTACATCAGCATTCAGAGAGTAAAATTATAGACTTTACACACACATCCAAGCATGGAGGGGGTCCAACACCCCTGCATCACTTGGTACACATATCTTTATTAAACCGCATCGCAAAAAAACAACAAAATAAAAACCTTTATTAAAAATAACTAACACAAAAGAAACGACAATCCTTTAATCAAAATACAGGGGAAAAAATACTTAAACCGGCGTATCTCCCTCAACCTTTACATAGTGTTCCTTCCAAATCCTCTTGTTTCGGAATTCTGACCACCGACCTTTTCCCTTACACTGAATACAAACTAAATACAACACTATCCCTAACTGGCAAACCACGAGAATGTGGGAAGCCAGTCTGATCCATGAAGGGACCTCTATATTACTGAATGAAAATGTTCCACCAGGGCGGAGTCACAATATCCAATATCTTAGTCCCTATCTCTACTGTTTTCTGTTTGAGCGTATAAAAATGTTTCTGCGAAACTATAACGGCTTTGAGTATTTTGGTCAGATGCTCAGGGAGAGGGGGAATTTCGTAGCCAAAGTGCGCTACGTACTTTTGCAAATTCGTAAAATTCTCCTTCACAGTGAGGTGAACAGTGGAGGGTTCAGGAATGGGGACAATTCACTCCTGGGCCACTTGAACTTCTGCCTCGGGTTTAAAACAGAAGCTGCTGTCACTAACCGGACACCAACGATGTTGGCCATGCTGGTAGTGGGACGCGCCGGTGGTGACACAATATGTCCCACCTCCTATATATGCTACCTGCGGGGGAACATGGCCTTTTGCCATTGCCTCCATGGTACAATTTATAGGCTTTGCGTCAGCAGCTCTGAACCCATACTGCGGTTTTGAATAGGCATTCAAGTGCTGGGGACACAGGATTATGTGTGCTCCCCAGCTTCGGCACCCTGAGAGGTCAGTACCTGTCATAGCATGCTCCCACTTAATGACGTAAGGCGGGACCGCTGTGAACCGAATGTGTGCACCCCCTTGAATAACTCCAATGTTCTCCACCCTGTATACCGGTGCGGGTCGGGCTGTCCTACCCATGACCGGCATCCTAACTACTACTTCCATGATTGTGTGGTTGGACCGCCCACAATCCACAGGGACTGGATAGGCTTCGGAGGCTAGCCAGAGTTGGCACGGGCTCAAGCATTTTCAAAAGGGTGGAGGGCTGCGAGGTGCTTGTTGCTAATCCAGGAGGGGACCAAACCTTGTTTTAAATCCTCCAGATTACTGCGGCCCTCGCCCAGTAACCACGCCCCGTATAACACGCACACCTCATTTTG
This sequence comes from Somniosus microcephalus, assembly GCF_052327205.1. NCBI lineage: Eukaryota > Metazoa > Chordata > Chondrichthyes > Squaliformes > Somniosidae > Somniosus > Somniosus microcephalus. The sequence goes on from NC_140992.1 coordinate 58,259,039, forward strand.
CGCAGCCTGGTCAGAAGCATTTCTGTCCTCCCTTATGAGAGCATTTACCGTCTTTGCGTGCTTTTCCAACTCACCTATGATCTCTTTTAAATGGACCGTCATGGCCTGGCCCTCATGCAACTCCGAGCCCACTACCTTGCTCTCATCCAGTAATATCCTCTTTAACAGTGTTTTTAAACCGTTTATCTGGGTCTGCAGCTCTATGTCATCCAAGCTGTTGATGACAGAGGACCCAGTATTAAACGCAGTAAAAACATCATTCCATACTCCCCTTCTTTGTCTCCCTGTGTTACCCAAAAATTCTCGGTGTGTGGTGCAGAGTTCGGTCTTGTCCATGTGGGCAAAATCGAACTCGGAGAACTTCTTGAACATGTCCTTTAATAGGGCCTGGTATAACTGCTGTTTCTTTGGGGCACCACTCCGGTAAATGTACCTCCGTGAGATTTAAAATCACGGAGGCTACCGCGTAGTGTACCCCCTGGTACAGCATCTGATCGGTGGGGACTAATACCAACCCATTCCCTGGTCCCTTGGTGGTGGTGGGGCAATCTTCCCTGGATAACCTCGCCGCCTGCGCCGTGGGCAGGGCACAAGTTCAGTGGCATTGACTGGGATCTGGGTGTATGGGACCGCACACACCTTCAGGCTAGTATCCCATTTCATCCCCTTCCCGGTGTCGTGCCACTGCCGGTGGAAAACAATGGATATGCCTGCGGGGCAGACGGTCTCTGACCCCCACATACAGCTGTAAATCCCTTGATCCGGTTCCCACCACTTGTCCCAACACACGCTTAATCCTCCATGAGTCCCGGTAATCGTCCGATGGGTGTTGTTTCCCAACCGTTCCCAGTCGACTTCAGGGTTCCTCATGTCCTTGCTCAACTTCCTGAGCCACCACCATCTATCCAGTGGAATGTGTCCTTTACACGTCAAACATATTCGCTTTCCAATGGTGACACTGACCCTCGTGGTAACGACTCGTACCCGGGGACACAGGAGGGAGGCTTCCCCGTACGTGAATCTGGTTTGGCTGGAGTATTGAGACGAATTGGACCCCAACCACCCTGGCCACCTCCCCTCGTGGAAGTAAACAGCGGTTTCCTCCGCATCCCATTCACCGTTCCCATCGATCGCTAGGGGCGCCTTGTCTCCCGAACACCCGTAGATGTGGGAGTCTTGGAGGTCATCCCTCCTCTCCACACTCATCCCGATCAGGGCAAATAGGATCACGATCCATTCCATCCCGAAAATCTTTCTGCAAAAGATGTAAAAGAACATGCAGCCAGGTCCCCAAGAGATTCTCTGGCTTGGTGAAGCATGGTTGGGTCCCGCGACCTCAACCCAAATATACACTCTGTGATGAAATATATTCCATTCATCACTGCCTGTTTTCTGTGTCTTCTAACTGCCTGCTTTCTGTGTCTTTTCCCTTCCCCCAGTCCTCATGTATTATGCATTGGAATGTGCTGGAACTGGTTGTGTGCAGGGCTCCGCCCATACCTGGCTCCTTTGTAATCTAACTTCAGTCCGGCATCAGCCTCCTGAAGGTAGACATCTCTCTATTTTACGTGTTATGTTCTGAGTTAATAAAAGCCTTACTTTTGTTCTGCTAACTTCGAGTCTCGGAATAATTGAGGCACATCAATTTTATTAACTCAATTTTCAACACTATGGATCAACTCCTGAAACCCGAACGTTTGGATTTGGATCAACATGCTCCGGACGCATCAGCACGCTTCGGACACTGGTTTGACTGTATGGAATTCTTCCTGGACAATTCCGCAGCCGTCAAAGACGCTACGGACACTGCGAAGATGAGACTCGGAATGCTACGGAATTGGGTAAGCCACCGGGTTTACCCCCTCATCCAAGACGCCGATACGTACCTGGCCGCCTGCAACACCTTAAAGGCGCATTACCAGCAGCCTACGAATGAGGTGTATGCTAGGCATCTACTCGCTACTCGCGCACAGCGACCTGGGGAATCGGTGGAGGAGTTCCTAAGCATCCTGAAAAAGCTTGGCAAGGACTGTAAGTGCCGAGATGTAAAAGCCGCAGTGTACACCGACGAGCTTGTTCGCGATGCCTTTATCACAGGCCTCAGCTCCACTCACATCCGGCAAAGACTGCTGGAAAAAACGGGGTTGGACCTGAAACAGGCTGCGGACACCGCGCGGTCCCTGGAGATGGCCCAGAGAAACTCGGACGCCTACTCTTCAGCCCGCGCCGCCCACGCCGCCACGTGTGCGCCGAGGGCACCGCCATCTTGGAAGGCATCTTCCCCGCCCGGCAGCCCGACACCGGCGGGGCCCAGCTCTCCCCCCAGAAGCCCTACGACAGCCGCGACGCGTCAAGGACCCAACTGCTACTTCTGCGGGCAGCCAAAGCACACCAGAAACCTGTGCCCGGCGAAAGGCACCACCTGCTTTAAGTGCGGTAAGAAGGGGCACTTCGGGAAGGTGTGCAGAGGGAACCCCGCCGGAAAACCAACCGCCGGAAAACCCGCCACCGCCGCGTGTGCGCCGTGGGAGCGGCCATCTTGGACGCCATCTTGCCCGACCTCGTGGGGTCCGCCATCTTATGAGCAGACAGCGTGGACGCCATCTTGTCTCGATCAGGGCCCTACAGTGGCATCGGTCACAGTGGACCAGACCAGGCCGCATCCGCTATCCAAATCAATGGTGGACATCGAGGTAAACGGGTGCCGGGTTAAATGCTTAATTGACAGTGGAAGCACGGAGAGTTTTATCCACCCTGAACTGGCACAACAACTCTCCCTAAAGGTGGTCCCTGCTCAGGGTACCATCTCTATGGCCGATAAAACCCAGACATCGACCATTCTGGGTTACTGCACGGTACAATTGTGCGTTAACGGAACTGTGTATGATAATTTTAAAGTATTAATCATGAAGAATCTATGTGCGAGCGTGATCTTGGGTTTGGATTTCCAGTGCAACCACCAAAGCATCACGCTCAAGTACGGTGGGTCCCAGCCGCCCCTCACAGTGTGCGGTCTGGCTACCCTGAAGGTAAAGCCGCCTTCGCTATTCGCGAACCTTACCCCTAACTGCCGGCCAATAGTGACCAAAAGCAGGAGGTACAGCTGGGAGGACAGGCGGTTTATCGCGACCGAGGTAGACAGGCTCCTGAAAGAGCGCATTATTGAACACAGCAACAGCCCGTGGCGCGCCCAAGTGGTAGTGGTAAGGGGTAGCGAGAAGAAACGGATGGTGATCGACTATAGTCAAACGATCAACAGGTACACCCTACTAGACGCCTACCCGCTACCCCGCATATCAGAAATGGTGAACCAAATCGCCCAATACCGGGTGTTCTCCACCATCGACCTCAAGTCAGCGTACCACCAGCTCCCTATCAGACCAGAGGACCGCCCGTACACCGCCTTCGAGGCGAACGGACGCCTCTACCAATTCCTCAGAGTCCCCTTTGGGGTGACGAATGGGGTCTCGGTCTTTCAGAGGGAGATGGATCGCATGGTCGATGACCACCACTTGCAGGCAACCTTCCCCTACCTCGACAACGTCACCATCTGCGGTCACAACCAGCAGGATCACGACTCGAACCTCGAGAGGTTCCTGAAAACCGCACAAAAACTCAACCTCACCTATAACGAGGACAAGTGCGTTTTCAACACCACGCGCCTCTGCATACTGGGCAGCGTGGTGGAGAATGGGGAAATCGGACCAGATCCCGACCGATTGCGCCCCCTACGGGAGCTGCCCCTGCCCAACACTCCCAAAGCCCTGAAAAGGTGCCTGGGGTTATTTTCTTACTATTCCCAATGGGTCCCCAACTACTCCGACAAAGCCCGCCCCCTCTTGAAAGCATCCTCTTTTCCGCTCTCTGCTGAGGCCCACGCCGCCTTCAAAAGCATTAAGCAGGATATTGAGCGGGCCACGCTACAGGCAGTGGACGAGAACACTCCATTTCAAGTGGAAAGTGATGCGTCCGACTTCGCCTTGGCGGCCACCCTCAACCAGGCGGGGCGGCCCGTAGCTTTCTTCTCGAGGACCCTCCAAGGCCCCGAGATCAGACACTCCTCCGTGGAAAAGGAGGCCCAAGCCATCGTGGAGGCAGTGCGCCACTGGCGCCACTACCTAGCCGGCAAACGCTTCACCCTACTTACCGACCAGCGATCGGTAGCGTTTATGTTCAACAATAAACAGAGGGGGAAGATTAAAAATGATAAGATTCTTAGGTGGCGGATCGAGCTCTCCACTTTCGAGTACGACATCATTTACCGGCCAGGGGCCCTTAACGAATCCCCTGACGCCCTCTCACGAGGGATGTGTGCCAGCGCCACCGAGGATCGGCTACAGACCCTCCACAACGACCTCTGCCACCCAGGGGTCACGCGGCTGTTCCACTTCATAAAGTCCCGTAACTTACCCTACTCGATTGAGGAAGTTCGGTCTCTGACCAGGAACTGCCGCACTTGCGCTGAGTGCAAGCCTCGGTTCTACCGCCCAGATAGAGCCCACTTAATCAAAGCTACACGGCCCTTCGAGCGGCTCAGCTTAGATTTCAAGGGCCCCCTCCCGTCCGTCGACCGCAATGTTTACTTCCTGAACATTGTGGACGAATACTCCCGTTTCCCATTCGCCTTCCCCTGCCCAGACATGACCAGCGCCACGGTCATTAAATGCCTCAACAGCCTGTTCTGCCTGTTCGGTATGCCGAGCTATATCCACACGGATAGGGGGGCGTCCTTCATGAGTGAAGAGCTACGCCAGTACATGCTGTCCAAGGGGATCGCCACGAGCCGTACCACCAGCTACAACCCCCGGGGTAACGGCCGGGTGGAGCGAGAGAACGGGACAGTGTGGAAAGCAGTCACTCTAGCTCTAAGGACCAAGGGCCTCCCTATCTCCCGCTGGCAGGAAGTCCTCTCGGATGTGCTCCATTCGATACGGTCGCTATTGTGTACGGCCACTAATACCACGCCTCATGAACGAATGTTTGTCTTTCCCCGGAAATCCACCTCGGGCGTATCCATGCCGTCATGGCTCTCCACCCCAGGTCTGGTACTCGTGCGAAGGCATGTGAGGGGCCACAAGACGGACCCTCTCGTGGAGCCAGTACACCTACTCCACGCCAACCCCCAATACGCATATGTCCGGCACGCCGACGGAAGGGAGGACACCGTGTCCATAAAAGACGTCGCCCCAGCCGGCATCGACAACAACCACGGCAATAGCAGCGACGACGATCACAGCAACCCTTACCCACCCACTATTCTTTCATCACCCCCGGAAGAACATCGACCAACGGCACCCCCACCAACTACCCCTTCAACAACCCCGGCGGCACCCCCGGCAGAGACCCAGGAGGCTACCGGGGACACCCAGCCGACACCCGCGGCACCACAACAGCCACGTCGGTCGCAGAGGACTATCAAACCCCCGAACAGACTAAATCTATAGAAGGGGTGAATGTGATGAAATATATTCCATTCATCACTGCCTGTTTTCTGTGTCTTCTAACTGCCTGCTTTCTGTGTCTTTTCCCTTCCCCCAGTCCTCATGTATTATGCATTGGAATGTGCTGGAACTGGTTGTGTGCAGGGCTCCGCCCATACCTGGCTCCTTTGTAATCTAACTTCAGTCCGGCATCAGCCTCCTGAAGGTAGACATCTCTCTATTTTACGTGTTATGTTCTGAGTTAATAAAAGCCTTACTTTTGTTCTGCTAACTTCGAGTCTCGGAATAATTGAGGCACATCACACTCTTAATAGATTACTTAACTTAAAACTGCCCAACACCTTAGTTAACTTAAATTATAAACACCCAAACTTAAGCTAAATAATTACATTTTACTTAAAACTTAAACTTCAACTAAAACTATGTACATGCGCCGCCCATCTCTGGGCGGCCAGGCTAATCCCTGGTCGGACTGCGGCTCGCCGCTACCCCCGGCGTGACCGCACCATCCTTCACTGTTGGTCCCTCGCAGCCCGTGGCTGCTGGCTGAGGCCCTGTGTCCTTGGACCTCTCCCTGGCTCGAGGGGCGGCCCTTGGTAACTGGAGGGCTGGTGACCATGGCTTTCTCGGCTGGGGCATCCGTGGGGACCTTCTAGGGGCTTTGACGGGTGGGGCTTTCTTGGCCACTGGGCCTTTTACCCGAACCACTGCTCCCCCAGGCTTGACCCCTCCCAAACCTGGGCTGGGGGCAGGTAACTTTTCGCAGCCTGCTGCTGCGAGCTGAGAGTCTCCGCCCCCAGGTCCCATGGCTGGGTCCGGGGCGGGGTTTTCGACCTCAGGTCCCTCCCTCTCTACACCTGGGTTAGGGGCGGGGTTTTTGCCCTCAGGTCCCTCCCCCTCGTCTGGGTCCCAGAAGAGTGGGGGAGTGTCCCAACTGATGGGCGGGATGGTCCCTCCCTTCAAACAAGCCACAGCGCCTGCCTGTGCAGTCTGTGAACTCGCTCCTGCTGCAGGCTGAAGGTCTTTATCCTCAGACCTTTTTCCAACTGGCTGTTTTCCCCTTTCAGGCGTAAACAGCTTACACTGGTTGATATGGAACCATTTTGTACGCCGGGGCATCTTCACGGCGTATACCATGGGGCTGGCTTTATCTACAATACTGTAGGGCCCCATGTACAATGGCTCCAAACTACCTACTCAGGCATAATTTCTTACCATAACCCGATCTCCTACCTCCCACTCGTGGTGCTTTCTCGGTTCGAGCAGCAATCGGTTACTCCGATGCTGCCTTCCCATGTTCCCAGCCGCCTGCTCCTGGACCTGCTTCAGGTGCTCAAAGAGGTTTCGGGCGAACCTGTCCCAGTTTAACTCCCTGAGCTGACCCTCCGTGAGCACCGGGGCTAGTACATGGGTGAGGGTTCGCATAACCCTGCCAGTCATTAGCTCGTACGGGGAATACCCCATGCTTTTAGACTGGCTGGCCCGGATCCCAATCAAAATCAACGGTAGGACTTCGGCCCATTTACGGGGCGAATCCACCGTTTCCTTTCTTAACCTTTCTTTCAAGGTCCGGTTCATGCGTTCTAAAATCCCCGATGACTGGGGGTTGTGGGCTACGTGCCATTTCCCTTCGATGCCTAGCAGCATCAGGGTGTTCTGCATCACCTGTCCGGTGAAGTGGCTCTCTTGGTCGGACTCCACATAATGTGGTAGCCCCCACCTCGAGAACACGTCCCGGACCAGGATCCTGGCAGTACCCAGAGCTGTGGCAGTTTTACAGGGAAAAACCTCTACCCACTTGGTAAACACGTCCACCAGGACTAGGCATTACTTATAGCCTCCCTGGGCGGTGGCCCGATGTAGTCGACTTGTATCGACTGCCATGGTCCCTCTACCCTCCTGACGTGTCCCATGGGGACCTTCCTTTTGTGGGTGTCAGGGTTGTTTGCAGCGCACATGAGAAAGCCTGCACAGAACTCGCGGATATCGTCCCTGAGTTCCGGCCACCATCCCACCTGTTGCCAGGTGGTCTCAGGCCCGGGGTGTCCCGCTCCTGGACCCTCATGGGCCAGTGGAAGGAATTCCCTCCCGTGCTGCTGCGGCACAACCTACTGTTCCCCCCGGAACAGCATACCCTCTTTAACGGAGAGAGTCGCTGTGCCGTACGGACCTTCTATCTCCTTTCCCTCAGCGATGGCGCCGAGGACTGCTTTTAGGACGGGGTCTTGGGCTTGGACCGTCTTAAGGTCCGGGGCTAACGCTACTCCTACACTCCCTTGGGTCCCGTCCCTACCTCTGACCGCCGCCATGGGTCTGGACCCAAATGGGTCCCAGAAAGTGCCTGTGCGGGCACCCTCCTTGGCGAGCAAATCGGCCTGCTGGTTGCCTTGGCCGCGGGGTTCTGTGGAGGAATGGGCCTTCACATTGTGAATGAAAACCTCCCCTTCCTCCCCCACTGCTGCCAGGATCTTTTCCAGCAGGGGCTTTACTATGAGGGGTCTCCCGTCAGCGGAGGTGTATCCGCAGCGGGACCAGATGGCTAGGTACTCCGTACACAAATTGCACGTAAACATACTGTCCTAGCAAATCGTGTAGAAGGTGGGGAAGATTTCGGGGTGTGTAATGACGTACACCACCACGGACAGTTCAGCCTGCTGGGCGTTCATGGTGCTGGGGAGCTTAATCGCCAGGGCAATGTTTGCCGCTGGGTCGTAAACTCCACACCCCGTGAGACGCTCGCCAGCAGATACTGTGCTGGAACCGTCTACATAGATCTCGCGGCCTGTGGGATGTATCCCGGCCCGTAAACCTATGTTTACTTCCCAAACCCCTTCAATGGAACACCGATGGGCTGTTCCAGGATATACCATGTTGGCTGCGAGCTTTGGCTCACAGAGACCCTTCACCTTCAGATCCATCTGCGAGAGGAGCAAGGTCCAGCGGGCAATGCGGGCACTGCTCACTGTCCCATCCTTGATCCTCCCGTCCAGAAGCATCTGGGTGGGTGTGTGATGGGTGAGGAGGGTGATGGGAGAGGTGCCTGTGAAGATCAATGATCTTTTCACAGCCCAATGTGTGGCCAAAAGATGCCGCTCACAATTGGAATAGCTCCTTTCCACATTGGTGAATATCCTGGTGGAGTAGACCACGGGCCGCAGCCGGCCGTGCCGCTCTTGGAGCAGCACAGCACTAAGACTGTCCCCGCTGGCCGCTACCTCCAGGAAAAACTCTTTCCCCCCATCTATGGCCCCTAAAGTCCTTCTTGAGCTGGACAAATGCTGCCTGGCAACCCTCATCCCAAAGCCACTCCACTCCCTTGTATAGGAGTCGGAGCAGAGGGGCTGCAGTGGCTGCATAGTCCTCAATGAAGTCTCTACAGTACCCGGTTAGCCCTAGGAACGACCTCACACCCGTTACTGTGTTAGGGACCGGTAGTTCTTGTACCGGCTCCCTCCTAGCCTTATCTATGGCCCTTTCTCCAGCGCACACGGTCAGACCGAGGAATTTCACCTCATGCTGGCCGATCTGCGCCTTCTTGGGATTTACCTTGAAACCCTTCTGACCTAACAGCTCCAGCAGTTCGGCCAATAGCGGGCCATGCTCCTCTTTTGAATCAGTGAACAGGAGCAGGTCATCCACATATTGAACCAACCGTCTGGGCTGGCTAAAATCCTTCAAACTGTCGGCCATGCACTGATGGAAAATGCTGGGGCTGTTGTGGAAGCCCTGTGGCAAACAGTTCCATGTGTACTGTTGCCCTTTAAACGTAAAGGCAAACTTGTACTGATCCTCCCTCCTTACAGGGATGGACCAAAAACCATTTGCAATATCCAGCACTGTGAAAGTGGTCGCGGATGCTGGAATACTCCCGATGAGGTCGGCAACTGCTGCTACTGTGGGTGCGCAGGCTGGGATGTTGCTATTGAGCACCCGATAGTCCACCATGGCCCTCCAGGAATTGTCCGGCTTTCTGACCGGCCATGACGGAGAATTCACGTGGGTAGCTATCGGTCTCAGAACTCCCTGCTGCACTAATGAGGACATGACTGCTTCCATGTCCGGCTCTGCTTCCCTGGGGAAGTTATACTGTTTCTGTGGTCGGGCCATGGGATCCCCGTCTACGCTGACCTCAAACCCTGTGACCCTCCCGCAGTCGTGTTTGTGAGTGGCAAATGTGGCCAGGTGGGCCTGCACAAATGCCTGGAACTCTGGTGGGGTGTTGCTGACCATGAGCCCGAGGTTATAATCCTCTTTGGGCTTCATGGTGCAGAGGGTCCCCTTCCCTTCCTTACCCGGGATAACTACGATCTCACCGTTCTTTACTTTTCCTGCCCCCCAAAGGCAGTGATTCCTCAAATCCACTAGGATCCCATGACCCACAATAAAGTCGGCTCCCAGGACCCCTCTTCCATCCTCCACGTCCCATTTCATCAGGACACACGTCCACTTGGAGCGGAGCGGTCCTATCTGAATGGCGAGCGGGATGGAAACCGAGCCGGCCTGTTCCCTACCCGTGAACCCCGATAGACTGTATGGGACCCCGCTGGAGAGAGGTGAGGTGATGGGGTTAGCGGAGTAGATCATGGTGCGCGATGCCCCCGTGTCCAACAGATAGGTCCCTGTCGCCTTTTCCACCTCCATCTCCAAAAGGGGTCTCCTCCACTCATCATATCGGAGCGAACACAGATAAACAGGCTGCGCTGGCTCTAGTCACGGCTGTGGGTTGAATGGGGCTGACGGGGTGAGAGCACCGGTGGCGGCTGCTACTCTCCCCTGGCCAGTCAGTAAGGACCTCATGGCATCCAAAAGTGACTCGACCTCTGCGGAAGGGGTCCCTACCCCCGCCATTTGGGTTGGGGCTGTGGGATGCTTTCCCTTGTTATCCTTCCAAGGGTTTTTGCCCTCCTTCCGCCAGTGACCATCTTTCCCACACCCGTAACAATTGGTCTTTGTGTTGGGGGGTTACTCCCTTCCTGGTGCCACTACTTTCTACTCTGCACTCCTGGTTTTATCTCATGCACCTTCCCCTTGGGTGGGTATGCATCGGTTGCCCTGCCGTTTTTGTAGGCTAGGGTTAGCTGCCTAATTACCGTGAGTTCTGTGGTCTGGGGATCTTTGGGGTCGAACCAGGCTTCTGCCTTGGCCTGGACCTGTGGCAAGCTGTTCGCCACCAGGCAACGGAGCCAATGCGTTAGGGAATCCCCGTTCAGGAACATCTGGCCTGGCATCCCCGGGCAAACTTTCCGGTACACCGGCCACAGCTGGTCCACAAAAGCCTGTGGGGTTTCCCCAGAAAACTGGATCGTCTTCTCCACGCGGGAAAAGGGACTTCCCTCATCCATCCCCATAGCCTCTAGAAACGCATCTCTAAGCTCCTCGTACCTGCTCTGCCCCCTTTTACACTCGTCAGAGAGGGATTGGAGGAGATTACTCTCCAGGGAGAATAGCAGCATTTTGGCCTTCTCAGCATCATCACAGTTGTTGACGCTGGCTGCTCTATTTCCCTGAAGTGGATCGAGGGATCTTCCTTTACGGAAAGCTTCAGGACATGGTTGACCATAACCCTGAGCTGTTGGGTGTTGAAGGGTAATACGAACTGGTTTTGGATAGGTCCCTCATTGCCGCGCTGGGCACATCGGTCCTGGCTCCGGCCTCTCGGGCGGGGTTTGCTCTACCTCCGCCTCCACCTCTGGCTCCGCTTCAGGTTCCACCCCCAGTTCCAACCCCCCTTGCTGCCAAACCTCACTGAAACTTGGCGCTAAGGGTGGTGGCCATGAGGTCTCCTCTCTCTCAACCGGGTCGTCCCTAGGCACCACCGGTGACGTTGGAACTGTCCTCCCCTCATTCCCCATAATATCTGCCTGGCCTGCCTTTGGGCTTATGAGGCATACCATGCCTTTTGCCTTCCGGAGGGCCCGGCTCAGATTTTGTATCCTCTCTCTACAGGGGCCGTGGTCTGCCTCCTCAAACCCCTGTTCACTTGCTAGCTTGTAAGCGGCTTTTACCTCCTGTAATTTCTCTTCCTGTTCCCTAATCTGCCTTGCCAAGCAGGCGTTTTTCTCCCGCAACCTGAACTCATTTCCCTTGGCCTCGGTGACTTGGCACCATAGGTATTCCAACTGGGCCTTGTGTTCGCCTACTAAATGTACTCTTGTGGTGTATGTGCCTTTAAGAGCCCCTGTGTACTGTAATGCCGGTAGTGGCCACTCGGGCTATATAAGCCTGTATAGTGTTTTGTATCTTTTAGTTCACCTCCAGACTTTGTTCAGTAAACACCTGTTAAACCAACTCCTGCATTCCGTGTCTCCATTAACACACGGATACAATAGTGGCGACGAATTGGAAATGGACTTACCTGCAATTCGGCAGCACCTCAAGGAGATCGATTCCTCAGACGAAAGTCGAAGAAAAAAAAAACTGTGGTTTCACCAGCTAGCCGGGCTGGTGGCAGGTACTGCAATAATCCTTCCTGGGCGGCTGGCTGGGGCTCGATCGGCTGGCTCTGCAGCGGGGCCTAGCAGCGAAGGTGGAGGCAAACAGAGACGGAGGCAAACAGAGACGGAGGATGGAGCACTCGGGAGACGGCCAGCGCTGCAAAGCAGGTCGGTGTTTGGACCAAGCAGAGGGAGGGAAAAGTCCCAGAGAGTCCGACGGGAACGAATCTCCAACTATTAAAAATATCTGTATAAATAAAAACCGCGGAGAACAGCATTGTCAGCAGCGGCAGTGGCGGGAGGCGCCATTTTTTCTCGGCAGGGAAGAAAGGAAAGCGCGGGAGGCGCCATTTTTTTTTCAGGATGCCTAAGACTGGCAATATTATTGCTTTCGATAGTGATGTAGAGGATTGGACCACATATGTGGAAAGAGTGGAGGTATATTGCACAGCGAATGAAGTAGAGGATGATAAAAAGGCATCGGTACTTCTAAATCTAATGGGCGCAAGGACATACGGGCTGTTACGAAACTTAATCACTCCAGCCAAACCGATGGACAAGAATTTTAAGGAGATTGTTGATACCCTACAGGAGCACTTAAACCCAACACCGCTGCTGATAGCGGAACGATTCAAATTCTTCAGGAGGAATCAACACAAGAACGAAAGTAACGCTGATTACCTCACCGAATTAAGGAAGCTGTCAAAGCACTGCCAATTCGGGGCAGGACTGGCAGATTTTCTTCGAGACAAATTCGTCTGCGGTCTCCTAAGTGAAGGAACATAGAAAAGGCTACTTTCTGAGAAAGATTTAACACTGGACAAGGCTTTCGGTGTAGCTGTATCATATGAAGCAGCAGCAAGAGGAGCTGCAGAGATACAGCAAAAGCCACAGGACTTCGGCACCCATGAAATGACACAGGGTTTCGAGAGATGTTATCACTGCGGCAGATCCACCCATGACCAGAGGGACTGCTGGTTCAAGGACAAAGCATGCAGGCAATGCGGAAAGATGGGACACATTGCACGTGTATGCCGATCTGGAAACAAAAAATCCACTGACAGAAAAAAAATCAATAAGGAAAAGTACAGAAAGGTACAAATGATGACGGACAGTAGCTCCGAAGACCAGAAGAGCGATAGCGACTCCGGAAACAAGAGACTAAGCTGTCTCAAATTACATAATGTAATTGCCAAAGAAGATTACCAGACCATTTGAGTTACCCTCACGATAGCGGGGTCCCCAGTTAAAATGGAGCTAGATACAGGATCAGCTCTCACCGTCATAAGTCGACGGGATTACGAGCGGCTATTTCCACATATACCTTTGAAAGAGACATCCATTATCATGAAAACATATACGGGGCAGAAAGTATACCCCAGAGGGAAAATAAGGGTGCCTGTTGTATACAACGGCAAGGAAATACAGAAGTTGTATTTATACGTTCTGCAAGATGGTGGTCCACCGCTGTTGGGACATGAATGGATCAGGAAGATACGTTTAGACTGGCACTCCATTCAGGCACTGACGGTGACCAGTAAGAAAAAAAATGATGATGACGTCATACCTGAACGATTAAAAGACATCTTGGCCAACGCCAAAGAAGTGTTTCAACAGGAACTAGGAACCTTTAAAGGCGTCACCGCCTCAATAAAAGTGGAAGATGCGGCAATTCCCAAGTTTTTTAAGGCAAGGCCGGTGCCATACGCAATTCGTCCAGCAGTCGAGGCAGAGCTGGAGAATTTGGAAAAGGCAGGCGTGTTATCCAAGATAGATTGGAGCGAGTGGGCAACACCCATCGTCCCGGTCATGAAGAAAACGTTGAATAATGATAAATCTGAAGAACAGAGAAAAGTTCGCATCTGTGGGGACTTCAAGGTGATTGTAAACCCGGTCCTTCACACGGTACAGTATCCTCTTCCGAGGATAGAAGATATTTTCGCCTCACTATCCGAAGGGAAACGTTTCACCAAAATTGACTTGGCACAGGCATATCTACAGATGGAGGTTGAGGAGGCCTCTAAAAAGTATCTCACGATAAACACACACAAAGGCCTGTACCAGTACAATCGACTGGTTTTCGGAGTAGCATCAGCTCCAGCTATCTGGCAAAGAGCTATGGAGCAAGTCCTGCAAGGGATTCCGGGGAATCAATGCTACCTAGACGACATCCTTGTAACAGGAGAAAACGACAACGAGCACCTTGCCAATTTGGAGCAGGTGCTCACTAGGCTGAGAAAACGGGGCCTACGAGCAAATCGCCCCAAGAGCGAATTTTTCCAGAAACAAATATCATATTGTGGACACATAATTAACGAAGAAGGGTTGCATAAGTCACCTGAAAAAATTGAAGCGGTCATAAAAGCCCCAGCACCTGAAAATGTCTCACAATTAAGGTCGTTCCTGGGATTGATAAATTACTATCATAAATTTTTACCGAACTTGTCAACTGTTCTGCACCCTCTTAACGAACTTCTACAAACGGGAGTAATTTGGAAATGGAGCGAAGACTGTAAACGTGCCTTCCATAAATGCAAAGACTTAATCACGTCCAAGGAAGTTTTGGCTCATTACAACCCATCACTGCCAATCAGACTGGCGTGCGATGCATCCCCTTACGGCGTAGGAGCAGTATTATCGCATAGATTCCCTGATGGCTCGGAGCGGCCGATAGCTTTTGCGTCACGCTCATTGAACTCAGCTGAGCGTAACTATGCCCAGATCGACAGGGAAGCACTCAGCCTGATATGGGGAGTGAAGAAATTCAACCATTACCTACACGGACAAAAATTTACCTTGTTGACTGACCATCAACCCCTCGTCTCCATATTCAACCCTAAAAAGGGCGTTCCCATTATGACAGCGCAAAGGCTACAGAGGTGGTCCCTTTTCCTAGGGGCACACCAATATGACATAGAATACAAAGGATCAAAACAGCATGGAAATGCTGACGGTTTATCGCGTCTACCGTTGCCAACGGTAGAAGAGGCACCTACAGTGGACCCAGTGGAGATGTTCCACTCAACCATAGTGGAATGTCTACCAGTAACAAATTCTACCATTGAAAAGGAAACGAGAAATGACCCGACTCTGTCACGAGTCTACGATTTAACGGTGAAGGGATGGCCAGCACATGGCGAACCACTGTTGCCAGCATTCTCGCAAAGAAGAGAACAGCTGTCAGTGTGCCGAGGAACCTTGATGTGTGGATCCAGAGTGGTGATTCCACCCAAACTCCAGGATAAAGTGCTAAAGGAGCTTCACGAGGGGCATCTGGGTGGAGTGAAAATGAAGAACCCAGCCAGAGCCTTTGTGTGGTGGCCAAGTATCGATGGAGACATCGAAGAAATGACCAAGGGCTGTCTAGGATGCCAGAAGGTCCAAAACGCCCCACCACAAGCCCCTCTCCATCCATGGGAGTGGCCCTCATCTCCATGGCAAAGGGTACACATCGACTTTGCTGGTCCATTTATGGACTCAATGTTCTTAATCGCGGTTGATGCACACTCCAAGTGGCCGGAGGTAATAAAGATGTCCTCCACCACCACGGAAAAAACCATCACAGTATTAAGGACCATATTTGCCAGGAATGGGCTGCCTGAACAGATCTGTTCTGATAATGGACCGCAATTTGTGTCCGAAGAATTCAAGATGTTCTTAAAAAACAATGGGGTTAAGCACTACACATCCGCCCCATACCATCCCGCCACCAATGGATTGGCTGAAAGGTTTGTCCAGACCTTCAAGAAGGCCATAAAGGCCATGGGTAATGAAGACATAAAAATACAGCATAAGGTAGATAACTTCTTGTTTGCATACAGGAATGCAACACATGTGGTTACAAACCAAACTCCCGCCATGATGTTTTTCAATAGAAGACTAAGATGCCGGCTGGATTTGATCAAGCCAAACATCAGAAGGGACGTAGAGAACCGACAATTTCAAGGCATGAATGAAAGGCCAACTAGAACCTTCCAGATAGGTCAACAGGTTTTGGCCCGGGACTTCCGTACCGAGAAATGGCAGCCTGGAACTATTTGCACACAACTAGGACCGCTGATGTATACCGTGGACATTGGAGAAAGCATAATAAGGCGCCATGCTGACCAGATCGTAGAGTCATCCGAAAAGGGACAACCTACACCACAACTCTATACGCCTAATGATGAAGCAGAGATACCCATAGTATCTACCTCCGATCCGGTGATACTGGAACCAGATGAACCCGACACTGGCATTCAAGCCGAATCGACCTTGCCAAAAGAACCTACTACACCACCGAAAACTACTGCACCACCGAGGCGTTATCCGGACCGAGTCAGGAAGCCTCCAGAGAGACTAACTTATAATTGATTAACTGCAGCAAATGTGTAGATTATTGTTCTTGTAAACATGTTAATTAATGATTACTTAAAAATGTTATGTACTGGTTGTCTAGAAGGGGAGGAATTGTGGTGTATGTGCCTTTAAGAGCCCCTGTGTACTGTAATGCCAGTAGTGGCCACTCGGGCTATATAAGCCTGTATAGTGTCTTGTATCTTTTAGTTCACCTCCAGACTTTGTTCAGTAAACACCTGTTAAACCAACTGCTGCATTCCGTGTCTCCATTAACACACGGATACAACAACTCTCTCTTGGGTTAAAGCCTGCAAAGCTACAAATAACTTCTCCCCTGCGAGAGCCTTATCCTGGATCTCCAGGACTGACTCCCTTAAATCGACTGCCTGTGCTGCAATGAGCCCGTCCAAGAGCTGGACCTGCTTTTTAAAGCACATCAGCCAAACTGCCTTCTCTAAGGACTTCTTGTGTTCCGTTCCCTCTGTCCACTTAGCTGCTGCATCTATTGGACGCCCAGCCCTTAACGGAGTGGTGATCCACTTTTTAGTGATATTCACCGTGCTAAACACATAATCAGAAATCCTTTCCTCCATCACGTTTCGCTCATCCGAACCATTGTCTACTGTATTGCAACCTTGTTGCTGGTGTCCTACCACGGTCGCCATTTCTGTAGGGGGTGGCGCGTGGTGGTGTTGTTTGGCGCGTGCGTACGCCCAGTCAGTTATGCCCCTGACTGTTTTGTGAGCGGTTCGAATCGCTCCCACGCCCCTGGGTTCTTGACACCGGACTTAGGTACAAGGCGGTGGTACAGAGAATACTCGAGTAGACAGGTGGTTGGATGTAAACAAAAAACAAGATTTTATTGAAGAGGAAAACTTGATACAATCTCATGGAAAAATTACTAGTGTACATTTCTGCAAGCAAAAATACAAAAGAATAATAATAACTATACTTATACAGGGAATGGGGAACACACGGCACATCAAGGGAAAACAACTATCTTAACAATCCCCTTATCCTTATCCCACCCCCTATACCTAACTAGATTAAGCTATGAGGGGTCAGAACTTCATGCTCACCAATCAAAAGGTTTGTTAGACTCAAAACAGCGGTTGGGTTCGGGGTTCGCTCTTGGTGCTCTCTGGAGCCTGCCGTCATCACGTGGTCTCCAGGCGCTGCAAGGGCGTTGTCCAGGTTTGAGTACCCCAAAGTTAAAGTCTCTGTTTGGGTATTTTACCTTGCAGGGATGATTCTGCATCGACAGCCGCCAGATTGAGTTGGTGTGCAGTTATTCGAAGGTCGACTGAGGCTGAAGGCCTGATAATTCGAAGCCTCCCCTCAGTTCGTCTCCTCAGTTGGTCTTCTTCAGCCGGCCTTCCTCCGGTGGCCTTCCCTCTGGTGGTCTTCCCTCCTCCCCTCGTCGCATCCCGCCTCGCCTGGCCTGAATTGTCCATGTCCGCCCGACTCGGTGCCAGGGCTAGTTCCAGATGGAGTGGGAAAAGGGCACGGGCAAAGGCCAGGGGGTAAGCGTGGGACGGGGAAAGAGCGGCAGCCACGAACGCGAGGGGCCGAAGAGCAGCACCAGCACACCAACCAACAAGAAAACCGAACACGAACACACACCCCTTGCTACCAGAGGGGGCCTTCAATTATACCTTCGTCGAAAACCCTTATCTGCGCGCCAAATCAGGTTAGTTCTTTGTTTTAATCTTGGCGGGCTATTTTAAATAATGGTAACAATCCATACTAACTGGTTTTAGATGGCCGGTAATCACATCTACCAGCCCGATAATTGACTTGTATTGTCCTGAAAGTTCCTTGATGGGCCTGTCCGGCCTCGATGGCTCTGTTAATCTGTTTCCGATAATATATGTAGACTGCGTGATGGCCTAAACTGAATTTAGATTTGTCTCCAATTTGGTCTAATGCATAATTCAGGGTCCTGTCTGGTTCCAAAATATTAAGTCTCTCTTCACAGAAGCCTGCAGCTTGGTTTCGATTTCTCCACAAGCTGTCTGCGTTGCAGAGTCCATTTTAAAATCTCACAGGCTTTCTGCCACGAGGCACGGACGCCATCTTGGGTACCCTTTTTGATTTAAAATGTCCACACAGGGTCCCATTTATTAATAACAGCCTTCGGGGAAATGCAGAAATTTTGCAAATCTTACATTAGCACCCCGCTGTGTGTGTGTTGTGCCCTAAGTTAGGTGATCAGCGCTTGATTTAGCGCTCCAGTTCTTTCTTGGAGTGCTAACAATCAATTTAGCAGGAGGTCAGAAGGATTAGCGCCTGGTGCTAATTCTCCAACTTTTTAAAGTTTAGCGCCCCAACCAGGGCGATACTGAATTTCTAGCCCTTGCAAGCTGCCTCAAAGAAACAGTAACAAACTTTGCATGATTTTGCTGCGAGAACAGCAAGCTGATTCAATAACAGGGATGGCTCTGTGCATCTTGAACTTTTATGCAACAGGGTTATTTTAAGCAATAGCAGCAGATAACTACCAAATCAACCAAACTGCAGTGCATATTTGCAACATGTAGGTCACAGATACCTTGTTTGCCTAGGTCTCTCAATTCATCAACTTCTCTTGCCTATTATTAACATGGTTTACGTTTCCGAGATTGAAGGAGTACATGTGCAGAAGACACAGAGACCCAGTCCTCATCATGATGGAGTTTCATTGTTACACTCCTAGATCTCATCACTGCACTAGTATTACAGGGCAGTGGGAGTCAACTTCCATAACAAGCAAACGGCCAGGCTGCTTATGGGAGCAGCTGACACCACTGAACCCGAGTAGATGGCTGCCCAGACAATTATCTTTATCTATATATATATAAAAGGATACATCAGTCTGTCTGTCATTCCGTCTGTCTGTCTGTCTGTATTGTATAAACTCGAAAGTTATAGAGCGTACCTACACGTGTTTGACATCGAAAGAAAGCTTACGATTCCAGAACCGTCAGAAGCATATGTACGTTTCAGCGAGACAAAAATTGCGCCCGCGGTATCCAAAAAACTTTCAACATTCCACTCATTATCCGCTCATTAGCATCAAGTGACGTCGAGGTCGACCAATCGTACGGTCGAGTGACCCGACGGTCGACCAATCGCTGCATGGCGGGTTCCTGGCCCTTGCGGGCGAGGCCTCCTACAGTCGAGTGACGGGATGATTGACCAATCCTACGCTTCGGTGACCTGACGGTCGACCAATCGGTGCGTGTGTTGGCGGGCCTTATCGTTCTGAACCGAGGTGAGTCACCGCCATCTTGATTCCAAACTTTTCATTTCTTTTTCCTGCTTTCTGCGTCTTTAAAAAAAAAGTTGCTTTTAAAACACATATTCTTTTTTAAAAAAGTTAATTACTTTCTAAATCTTTTATCTAATCTCATTAATTTTCCTACCTTTCCCCGTTTTTCCAGGTAGGCCTCAAAGCCTCGGCCTCTCCTCCGCACCCACGCCCCAGCTAGGCACCTCCTGGCCCCTGTCAACAAGCGGCCCCCGATCGCCGCCATCTTTGTGAAGGCTGGAGGGGCGGGCCTCAGCCGAGCGCCGCTACCGCCGCCATCTTAGTAAAGGCTGATGCGGCGGTGGCGTCACGGAGCTCCGCGGAGCAGGTGCGCGGTGGCGTCTAACTCTCCCCCCCGCAGTCTGTCTCTCTCTCTCTTCCCCGTGCCTCCTGAATGCGCGGGGGAAGAGGCCCGGGGCACCGTGGCCGCTTTCAGAGACTTCAACTCTGTGACAGGTGAGGAGGGTCTTTGTTCACGCAATCGGCCGCTCAGGCCCAGGTCCGGAGATTGGGAGGCAGAGAGCAGAGGAGGGTTACCAAGGCAACCGGGGCTCGGTTGGGGGGCGGGGTCTCTCTGCGCTTGAAGCCGGCTCGGGCGGGGGGCGGGGCTCCAGAGATTGGGCCTCCGGAGATCAGGGGGGGGGGGGCGAGCCTCGGGAGATCGGGGGGCGAGCCTCGGGAGATCTGGGGGGCGAGCCTCGGGAGATCGGGGGGAGGGGGAGGGGGGGCGAGCCTCGGGAGATCAGGGGGCGAGCCTCGGGAGATCTGGGGGGGGCGAGCCTCGGGATATCGGGGGGGGCGAGCCTCGGGAGATCGGGGGGGCGAGCCTCGGGAGATCGGGGGGGGTGGGGGGCGAGCCTCGGGGGGGGGTGAGCCTCGGGAGATCGGGGGAGGGCGGGGCTCGGGGGGGGCGGGGCTCGGGAGATTGGGGGGGGCGGGGCTTGGGAGATCGGGGTGGGGGGGAGCCTCGGGAGATTGGGGGGAGCCTCGGGAGATCGGGGGGCGGGGCTCGGGGACTCCCCCCTCCCCTCCCCCTTCCCCACTCCCCCCGCTCCCCTCTCTCTCCCCTCCCCCCCCGCTCCCTTTCCCCTCCCCCCGCCTCCTCTCTCCCCCCGCCCCCTCCTCTCCCCCCTCCTCCCTCCCCCTCTCCTCTCCCCCCTCCTCCCTCTTCTTCCCCCCCCTTCCCCCCAGTCGCTCTATCTCTTCCCCCCCAGTCGCTCTCTCTCTTCCCCCCGTCGCTCTCTCTCTTCCCCCAGTCACTCTCTCTCTTCCCCCCAGTCGCTCTCTCTTCCCCCCAGTCGCTCTCTCTTCCCCCCAGTCGCTCTCTCTCTTCCCCCAGTCGCTCTCTCTCTTCCCCCCCCAGTCGCTCTCTCTCTTCCCCCCCCAGTCGCTCTCTCTCTCTTCCCCCCCCCCCGCCACCAGTCGCTCTCTCTCTCTCTCTTCCAACAACAACATGCCCTCGAAAAAAGCCTCGGCACCGCCGGGCACTCCAGCTAGTGTATCTACCTATTCTATCTATCTTTATATATATAAACGAATCGATCTGTCTGTCTATCTGTCTGTCTGTCCTCGGGTGTGCGTCTGTCCGGCTATGCGCTCGAAAGTTATAGAGCGTACCTACGCGCGCGTTACCTCCGAAGAAAGCTTACGCTTCCGGGACGGTCGTAAGCATATTTACTTTTCGGTCGGACGAAAATTGTTCGCTGCCTTATGCAAAAAAACCTTCAAATTAAACTCATTATCTGCTACTTAGCATTGATTGACTGACGTCAAGGTTCGACCAATCCTGTGCCGTCACGATTGACCAATCCTACAGTACAGTCCCCTGATGGTTGGCCAATTGGTGTGTGGGTGTGGGCGGGGACTAATCGTTTTCATCTCAGGGATGTGCCAGCCATTGCCTCAAGCTAAAAACACCATTTACTTCCAGCTCAAAATCTGCTGATGCAGCTTCAAAAACGTTAGTATCTCTTACGTTATTTTTAAAAGATTTACCAAAAACGTTTTATAAGTACTTTCACTTTCATCTTTCAAGGTATTAAAAGGTAGAAATGTTGCCCGGCAGCAGATTCACAGAGGGACAGACAGACAGGGCCTGAAAGCCTGGTAC